>NW_004524699.1:6746842-6750164 GCF_000260255.1 Octodon degus | reverse complement strand
CCTCCTCCTTTGCTTTCCTTTTTTTGCACTGGAAATCAAACTCAGAGCCTCGTGCTTGCCAAGCATCCCCAGCCCCTGAAACATAAATGTTTAAACTCAGATTCCTAAAAGCAATTTGAGGCTACTTAGGTACAATTAAAGAAGACCGCATCTTTTTTTTTTTTTATGGAACCGGGGATTGAACTCATGCCCTTGCACTTGCCAGGCAAGTGCTTATTCTACTGAGCCATCTCCCCGGCCCCAGAAGAGCACATCTTACAGGTTGAGTGAATGGGGGAGCCGCATTTCAGAGGGAAGGTGACGTCTGTAACAGAACATAGGCCGAGAGCGTCGCAGCAGCTGAGCGCAGACCACAGCCCTCAGCATCCTGACAGCCGGGGCAGAGGGAGCGGTGACTCGCACTGACCTGAAGACACCGATGAACTGGGACGTCATCAGCTGAGGCCGCAGCTCCTTCACCTCTGCCACGTTCCCCAGCAGCCCCAGCATGTTCCGGTGTAGTTCCTGCTTCTCTGGGAATTCCTGCGCCATGAGACCCAGTGGGGCCGCTCAGTTAGTACCAAGTACTTAGTGCCTGGTGTCATTAACCTGAAAGTGTCACGGGCGTCTGGCCTTTCCCATCACACTCGGGGGAGGCAGCACACAATGCCACACTCTTGGTTTCTGATGGCCCAGGGGAGAGCTGGGCGCACAGGTGAGGGCCAAAAAGGTGGTGACTACAGAGAGAGCTGAGCTCTGGGGCCAGCATAGCTCTGGTGACCAAGGCTCAGAGGACTGGTTTTTGAGAGCGGGAGGACAGGCCTCCAGAAGCCAGACCAGTGGCTGTCACCCCGTGCACTGGGCAGTCAGAGCCTAGCAGGCCACAGGGAGTTTTGTGAGCAGCAAATCGGGGCTGGGAACCCGAGCGGGCCACGGCCTGGCACAGTGTCCCCCTGCGAGGGCCCTACCTTCAGGCAGTCCAGGAAGAGTTTCATGCCGTTGTAGCTGAGGAACATCTCGCAGTTGTCGGGCGTCTCGTCTGTAATGTTCCACAGCGCGCTCCAGGAGAACTCCATGACCTGGTCACACTGCGAGGGACATGGGGCTCAGGGCGCTCCTGGCACCCACAGCACCAGCCTAGGTCCGGCTCTGTCTCAAGCCTGAGCCCACCCGGGAGACCCCACTTACTATCTTGTCCAGCAGCTTCTTCTGAATCAGCTTCAGCATGGTCTGTGGGCAGAGGAGAGAACGTGAGGTGGCCGGGGCTCGAGGACCAATGCATCCCCAGGGGCCCGGCACGTGGCGGGGGCGGCCCACTGCTGGGAGCGCATCCAGGAAGAGTGTGTCTGTATGTCTCTTCGTGAGGTGACTGGAGGATGCACAAGGCAGAGCCTGTAATCGGGGAGCAGGTGGCCTGAGAGCTGGCCCTGGCCCCATACTGAGTCACTGTGACTTTGGCACAGTCTGCTCCTCTGTGGGCTGTTTCCCCAGAGATTATAGCAGAGGTGACAAGGCATATGTTGGTCTTCTCTCTTTTTTTTTTTTGCAGTACTGGGGATTGAACTCAGGGCACTTATTCTACTGCGCTATCTCTCTGACCCCCTTTTTTTGGTGTTTTGACAGGGTCTTTCTGTGTAGCCCAGGCTAGCTTCCAACTCATGGCACTCCTCCTGCCTCAGCCTCCTGAGTGAGTTTTGACATCACAGGTGTGTACCGTCATACCCAGCCTGTCTTACTTCCTTTCACTTCCTTTGTACTTATCTTCCTTTACCTGCTGAGGCCAGGGCAGCGACAAAAGCCAGGCACCCAACTCTGCTAGGGGCTCAGCACCTGTGGCTGGCGTGGGGCAGTGGGGGTGGATCATGGGGACAGCAGGCATGTTCTGGGCAGCTGACTTGCAGCGCTGCTCCCCGCGTGGACCCACAGCCCCAGCCTTCCAGATGCTGGCTTTGTAGCACAGCCCTGCCCTCACGTACCACAACGAAGCCCATCTTGCCCACGGCCTCCTTGTGGTCATTGTCCACCTGGCAGACCAGGGCGTTGCACAGGTGCACAGCGATGCGCTGGATTGACTCATCCTGCCGCGTGGGGTTGAGGATGCTGAGCAGCAGCTCGTTGACGCGGCGGTACTGGAACTCCAGCTCCTCGGGGATGCTGAAGTTGCACAGGGTCAGGCAGCAGTTCCGCTGCACCTGCGGGGCACAGCACAAGCGGACCTGTGCGTCAGCCTGGGGGCCTCCAGAGGCTTGGGGTGCACACAGTGGGGCACTTTGGGGAGGCTTCCTGGGAGGGAAGCTACAGACTTGGTTTTTATATTTTGAAATGTAGAATATTTATAGAGAAGGATACAAAAAGCACAAATGTAACTGCATAAATATATAGTATGTACCCATGAACCACCACATGGGCCAAGAAACGGTTCTGCCAGTACTGGAAGGCCCCGTATATCCCTCCTGATGGTAAGCTCCAGCCTCCTCCTACCCAGGGAACCACTGTTTCAGATTCTTACTTCTCTCTGCTCAATGTGATCACAAGAGCCACTACTGTTTTTTTGTTTTTGTTTTTGTTTTTTTTTTTAATTTTTACTAATTTAGGACAGGGTCTGTAGGGTGCATAGGGTCTCACTATGTAGATCAGACTTGTAGTGATTCTCCTGTTTTCAGCATCCCAAGCGCTGTACCACACCCAGTCTCAGTTGCCATCTCAGCACACCCCAGGGGCAGGGCCAGCAGGGCACCAGAGATCGGACCCCAGCTTTAGCTCACTGAGCTATCTGGCTGGCCCTCCCCAAGAGCCACTACAGTTGCATATGGTTAAAATGCCCTCATTTTTCACAATGAAAGCAGTGCCTGCTTACTTGTCTCCTCCCGATGGGGGCTGGGGGTGTTGTGTGCACCCTTCAGGTCATGGCAGGGGTGCCCAGGGCACAGGTGCGCAGTGGCCCTTCAGGGTCTTCTAGGACCCTTTTCTAGGTTTTACTAGGAAATGCCAGGATGCCTTCCAGAGCGGGTGTGCTGGTTACAGCCTCACCAGCAGTGCTCGGGAGCTCTGGGTGCTCCTTGCCCTCTCCTCCTCTTTACACTCTGGGAAGTTTTTTCCTTTTTATTTTGAGGCAAGCTCTCGCCGTGCTGCCCAGGCTGGCCTCGAGTGCATGGAGATCCTGCTGCCTTAGCCTTCCGAGTGCTGGGGTTACAGGAGTGCCCATCACGCACAGAGGACGTTCTTGCAACTGGACACCCTTCCTCTTTATATTAGCTACTGGAAGATCATTCTCTGTTGCTAACTTCATTCTTTTTTTTTAAATTTATTTATGTGTGTGCGTGTGTGTGTGTGCGTGTGTGTG
>NW_004524699.1:6738994-6745192 GCF_000260255.1 Octodon degus | reverse complement strand
TATTTATTTATTTATTTATTTATTTATTTATTTATTTATTTTGTGCGTGCGGCCAGCTCAGCCCACCAGGGGGCGGGGCGGGCTGGCATGTGGTGCTGGGGGATTGAACTGCGGTCCCTGCTTAGCTTTGCTTGTTCTAAGTAGGTGCTTTAGACCACTGAGCCATCTCACCAGCCCTAATTTTTAATTTTTTTTTTTCCATAACTGAGGATTGAACTCAGGGCCTTGCACTTGCCAAGCAATTACTTATTCTACTGAGCTATCTTCCCGGCCCCAGCAATTCATTCCTGAGCTCCTCCAAGCAGTTTTATTTTTATTTTTTATTTTAGGGAAAGGTCTACTGGGTGTTCAGGGTCTTACTACTAGATCGGACTCATAGTGATCTACCTGTTTACAGCCTCCCAAGAGATGGGATTACAGGTGTGAGCCACCACAGGCCCCTGTGCCTGCTTGCAGGAACTTTTATCTGCTGAGCTATTTTTTAAACTATTAGGTCTATTATCTTTTTTTTTTTTTTTCCAAAGAAACTTTTTTTGGTCTTATTTTCACTATTTTCTTTTTTGGTACCGGGAATCGAACTCGGGGCCTCGCGCTTGCTAGGCAGGCACTGTGCCACCGAGCCACATCCCCGGCCCAGGTCTATTATCTTTGTAATTAGAAAGCTGTTTGTTTTTTTTTTTTAATTTTTTTTTTATACCAGGGACTGAACTCAGGACCTCACACTTGCCAGGCAGGTGATGTACCATGGTGTTAAATCCCTAGCTACAGTAGGGTTGTTTTTTGGGGACCCTGGGTGCCAGGTCAGAGAACCCATGTGTGCTGGCTAGGGTGAGTGGCTGGGGAAGAGGCGGAAGGAGGCAGGAATCCCTGGGGGGGCTGGGAGAGGCTGTGGGTGGGGGCTCACCGTCACCTCCTGGTAGGACTCCATGCCGTTCAGCACCACCTGGATGATCTGGCGGCGCAGCCTGACGCTCTGCTCAGATCTGTACTCGGAGTTGGTCAGGTAGAAGAGGGCGGCGCTCCCTGTCACTTGGATGTTCTTGTCATACTTGTGGCACTTGAGAGCTGTGATGACCAGCTGTGTGGAGAGGGTGACAAGTGGCTTGAGAGCTGAGTGGGACAGGCCTGGCCTGTAGGAGGGGCATGGGCAGCTCCTCTAGGGCCACGAGAACACTGATGCTGGGAACCAGGGTGGACAGGAGGGATCGGAGGGGACCCGGGCAGGACTGTACCCTGCACAAGGCTGTGCAGAAGCAGGCCGGGTGTGGCAGGCAGGGCTGGAGTTAGCACTGGAGATGAGGAGGCGCGGGTCTTCTCTGGGGTGGGGAGGGACAGGGCTCGGGCAGTTTGGCTGAGCCCAGCACCCTGCCATGGGCACTGACCTTCAGGGCCCGCAGGAACTGGTTACAGCGCTCAATGCGTGCAATATCAAAGAGCAGGTTGATGGCCCGCGACGTGATCTCAGGTCGGTGCTCTGTGTAGGCCTCGATGGCGTTCAGCACCTGCTCTTCGTTTTTGTCACCACTCACCTGGGGCCAGGGACAAGGGTGGCATTCCCAGCTCTTAGCTTGGCCTGCGGCCCCAGGGGCTCCCTTGTCCCTCTGCAGGCCCCTCCTGCCACCTCCCCCCACAACGCTCACTTTGTAGGCTGGAATGTGCTTGAGGCGGCACAGTGAGGTCTCAAAAAGCCCGAGGAACTGCAGGGGCCGCTTCAGCGCCCGGAACGGCGTGATGCTGCTCTTTGAGGGCTCGATGCTGGGGGAAGACGTGCTGGGATCAGTGGTTTGGGGGCGTAGGGGGTGACGCCCCAGTGACCTGATGCTCCTTCCTAGGCCCTCCAGCCTCCTCTTTTCCTTTGAGGGTGGGGAACAAAGACCCCACCTCTGCAGCAACCACATGGCAAAGGAGGGATTGCTTCCGTCCTCGTGGAAAGTACCAATGGCTGCTGTACTGAGGACATGGCACCTTTGGGTTTCAGCGGTCACCAAGGGACAAACTCATCCGTGCAGCAGCAGGAGTCTGTTCTGACCCAGGACAGCCAGCCACCTACCTGGGCCCTAACCTATGTGCAGCAGCGGCCCCGATCAGCAGATACTGGCTGTTCTGTCTCTCTCCTTGGGACCGAACTCAGGGCCTTCACCTTCACACTGAGCTCCATCCCCAGCCCTTTTGATTCTTTATGTGGAGACAGACACTTATAAATCCCCAGGTTGCCAGCCTAGCTCACTTCCCACCTTCCTGCCACAGCTTCCCAAAGTTCTGGGGTCACAGGTGTGCACCACCCCTGGCCAGTGTCATCTCGTCACACTGTGATCTTGCAGAATAGACAGCTCCACTCACACACTGTCCTGGTGCTGAGTCCCCAGGCCTTTGGCAAACTTGGGAGGAGGAGCTTCCAGGGCCAGCTGGCGGCTACTGCTCCTCCCTCTCCCTCCTGATGCTCAGGGCTACCTGATCCTGACCCTTCCGACCTAAGAAGACCCAGGAGGCAGGTCTTGTCTCGCTTCCTCAGTGGTGGCAGTGGGCCCTGGTAGGGTTGGCACACAGGTCCTCTGCGAGGTGGCAGCAGCCCCGGCCCAGTGCCTACCTGGTCTGGCCGGCCTCCTCATCCATCTTGGAGATGCTGCAGTTCTCCAGGATCATGTGGCCAGAGATATCCAGGGACATGAGGTTCCCCAGCTTCTGTACGAAGAGGCTCAACACCTTGCGAGTGAGCTTGAACTTGTAGTAGCTGGAGAGGCGGTCGCGGGAAATGTCCAGGTGCCTGGGCAGGGGCTGCAGGTCAGGACCTCACTCCTGCCACACAGGCGGGAGCCAGGGCACTCAGGAGCCCCACTGGCAGGCACCCTACTGGGTCCTAATAATGGACTAGCTCCCACTTCCATCCTAGCCTGGCCCTGCCCTCCCGTTCTTGCTGCCTGACCACTCTGCTTACCGCAGCTTGTGCAGCTGGACAATGACCCGGATGTGGTCATCCGACAGGTCCATGTTGTAGAGCACAAGGGACACCAGGCTGTCCTTCCACTGTGTCAGGAAGGCGGCATCGCTTGTCTGGATGCCTGAGAGGTCCAGGGCGGCTAGAGAGCTGAGGGGCCGCAGTAGTGACTCCACGGGGACCCCATCAATCATGCGGCCCAGGTTGAGGAAGCGCAGGCGGCTGAAGCCTTCAAAAGTGAAGTCCTTTACCAGCACCTGGCAAGTGGGGTTCACCAGGCACTCGTCCTCACAGCCCCCCGGGTTTTCTTCCTCGTAGAAGATGTTGGCACAGCCGAAGAGGCTCAGGGACACCAGGGTGTGGCTGAAACTGCGAAGTGTCTGGAGGCTCTTGGCGGACAGCTTCTCACAGTTGGTCAGGTACAGCTCCACCAGGTCCTGAGGACGCAGCCCCATCAGTGTCACCGTGCCCTACCCATGAGCCCTGCCCCACCTGCCATGCCCAGCACCACAACGAGGCGGCCTCACCTGCTTGTGGATGGCCTCCAGGTCCTGGTCCTGCACTAGGTCCTCACGCAAGTGGATGCGGGTGAGGCGCGTACTGCGTGGATCTGAGAAGAGGCTGAAGAAGCTCTCGTGGGGCTCGAAGGTGCAGGCGGCATTGACCAGCTCCACGTACCTAGAAGAGATGCACGCCTGCTCAGCACATGCCTGGGACCCTGGGTCCCTCAGAACACAAGGCTTCCCTCCCTGAGGCCTGGCGGAATCATACGCAGCAGCCTCCTCCCCTTTTTCCTCCTCCTCCCAGAACTTGACTGGGGCCTGACTATAGATTAGGCAGCATTAAGGATACCCAAGGACCAGGATCTAAAGGTAGCCCTTGGGGAAACCTGGTGGTACAGGGGCCTCATTTTCCTTTCTTTCCTCTTTTTTTTTTCTTTTCTTTTTTTGTGAGAGCGTTTTGCTAGGTAGTTCAGGCTGGGCTTGAACTCTGTGGAACCCAGGCTGGCCTCAAACTCACAGCAGTCCCGCTTCAGCCTCCCTGAGTGCTGGGATGTTAAGAAAGTGCACATACAGAGGTTTACACTGTCACATGCACATGCCCCCATGCTGCAGAAGACTTGTGTAATACATCTCTGTTCTTGCACATGTGCGCTCTAGTACATACCTCCCAGCACACACAAACACTTCCATGGTGTGAACGCACCACCTCTGGCACCCACGGGCGTCGGGTGCACGCGCACTCCTTGCGCAGTCGCCCTCACGGCCAACGCGCCGGTGCGGTGCGCACTCATGCTCCGCCCCCGCCCCACCTGTCCCAGGGGCCGCTCACTCATTGACCAGCCGGTCACAGATCTCGCTGGGAAGGAAGATGTCTGGATGTAGCCGCAGGCTCTCCTTGTCCAGCAGATACCCCAGGGTACCATCCAGATTGCGCAGGCAGAAGTCAGTGCAGAGCGTCATTAGGGACTCAGGGGTGTCCGATGCCATGCTGGGGGCGGCAGGCGGCCACTCCAGGACAGGACCCCACCCCGGGCGGTGGTGATGCCTCAGCTCTCACAGAATCATTGGAGGAGCCACGCCTGGGGAATGGAAGAAAAGCCAGGTGACCCACAGGAAAGGGCCAGCACTGTCTGCCACCCTGGACAACTGAGGCCCTGGACATCACATGCAAATTAGCAGCTTAGATGGGCCAGGCCAGGACTCCTGACTCCTGACTCATTCATTTCTTCATTTATTTAGGAGACAGAGTCCCACTGTGCAATTCAGCCTGGCTTTGCACTCACTATATAGCCTGGGCTGGCCTTGAACTTGTGTTGATCCTCCTGCTTCAGCCTCACGAGCACTGGAATAACAGGCCTGTGCCACCATGCCCGGCCTGGCTCCTCCTCTTGTCCCTCTCTGCTGAACTACCATGTATGTATGACCAGACCTGCAAAGAACAAGGGGTCTTGTCCAGGGGTCCTTTTGCCTGAGCGATGTATCTGGGCATATCGGGGCCCCACGCCTTGGGACTAAGCGGAACTTTGCCTAATGCTTTGTAAAGTCTTAATAACTACAGTGCAGCATCCTGGGCTGAGCAGAACTTTCTACCTCACACATACTTACTGCTAATGAGCACTTAGCATGGGTCACACCTCAGAGACACAATACTGCATCTCACGGCGTATGATTAAGCATGAAAGCCCCCCAGAGAACGGAACATCCGTCCATGCAGAAACTTGTGTGCAAATGTTCAGCACAGCATCTTTCCTAGCTCTGCAAAAGGGCAATGGTCTAAACGCTCACAGGCTGATGAATGGATCAACAAAATCTGCTTCATCCACAGAACGCTGAATATTACTGAGTCACAAGAAGGTGAATATAGTTGGGTATGGTGTCACATGCCTGTAACCCCAGAACTCAGAGGCTGGAAGGTCAGAAGTTCAGCCTGGACAACTTAGCAAGATATAATCTCAACATAAAAAAAAGAAAGTGTTTTTAAAAAGGGGCTAGGGGCTGGGGAGATAGCTCAGCAGCATAAATGCCTGCCTGGCAAATGCAAGGTCCCAAGTTCAATCCCTGGTACCGCATGCCGTGCCAGCCGTGGAACCCGGCATGGTGGTTCACGCCTGTAATCCTAGCACTGGGGAGGCTAAGACAGGAGGATCACTGAGTCCAAGCTACGTGGTGAGATCTTGTACCAAATACATTAAAAAAAAAAAAATGGGGGGAGGGCTGGGGTTGGGGCTGCATGCAAAGGCCCTGGGTCGACGCCCACTGCCATAAAGCAAAAACAATACCTTGAAAAGTTGGGCACAGTGACACACATGTACAGTCCAAGCTACTTATGAGGCTGAGGCAAGAGGATTGACATTGACAATTCCAGTTGAAAGCACAGTGAGACCTTGTCTCAAATTAATAGCTCGGCAATCTAAGCACCTGCCTGGCAAGCACAAGGACCTGGGTTCAATCCCCAGTACTGTGTGCTGTGCCAGCCCCAGAATCGGTGTGCTGTTTGGGCCACTGAAACTGGGGGGGGGGGTGGTACACACTTGTGTTCCCTGCACTGGGGAGGCTGAGTCAGGAGGATCACTAAGAGTCCAAGTAAGGCCCTGTAGTGAATATATAAATAAAAGATTAAAAAAAAATTTAAATGGGCATGAGGCTGGGGATATAGTTCAGTAGCACAAGTACCTGCCTGGAAAGCACAAGGTCTTGAGTTCAATTCTCAGTACCTAAAATAAAATAAAATGGGCAAAGCATGTATGTTCACACTCTCTG
>NW_004524699.1:6726842-6738889 GCF_000260255.1 Octodon degus | reverse complement strand
TATTTAAGAAAAAGAGGCTAAAGGGCCCGTGAGAAACCGCAGCAGACTAAGCGCCTGCTTAGGTAAGCACAGGGACTGGGGTTTAAGCACCACATGCTGCGCCAGCCCTGCCTCCACGGTGTGTTGAGTTGGCCACGAGGCCTGGCGTGGTGGCGCACACCTGTAATCCAGCACTGGGGAGGCTGAAAACAGGAGGATCACTATGAGTCCAAGCTGCAGAGTAAGACCCTGCACCAGCTACGTTTAAAGAAAGAAAGAAAAGAAAAGAGCGGCAGGGAGATGGCTCAGTAGAATAAGTGCTTCCCTGGCAAGTGTAAGGGCCTGAGTTCAATCCCCAGTTCCACCAAAAAGAGAAAGAAAGAAAGAAAGAAAGAAAGAAAGAAAGAAAGAAAGAAAGAAAGAAAGAAAGAGAAGGAGAAAGTCTATTTCCAATAATATGCACAGCAGAGAACTATGATTTTTTTTTTTTAGAGGGTGGTATTTTGAGACAGTCTCCATAGATAGTTCAGGAACTCACAGCAGTCTTCCTGCCTCAGCCTGCTGAGTGCTGGGATTATAGCGTATGCCACCTCACCCAGCTCAGAGGACCTGTGTTTAAGGACACAGTATAGACAATTTCTATAAATTGGTCTGAAAAGAAAAAGACACTGCATTCAATTTTAAAATGGGCAAGAAAAACCAGGTGTGCTAGTAATCGCAGTACTTGGGAGGCTGAGGCAGGAGGATCACTACCAGTTTGAGGCCAGTATGGGCTACACTGTGAGTTCAAGACTAGCCTGGACTACATAGTGCAAACTTGTCTCAAAAACAGAATGTGTGCTGAGATGTACTTTAGAAGGCTCACAGCAGTGCCATATGTAATGGGCCCACACAGAAAAGACCCCTAATGCTGCTGACTGGGGATCCTCAGCGAGGGGATACTGCTTGGAGCCGAAAGCAGGCACCGCAGTGAAAGGAAGCATGAGGTCTCCCTGAGAGGCTCGCAAGTGGGAGCCTACTCCAAGGTGGGGAGACCGGGGCCGAGGTTCTGGGGTGCAGGGCGGGTGGGGCCGCTGGGAGCCAGCGCCTGGTGCTGTCAAGCCCACATCTCTCCTGCCTCGAAAATGGCCCAAAGGGGTTCACACTGAAAAGGGGTTCAGGCTCGGTGACCAGTCAGCTAGCGGTGATATACCACTGCCCTCAAAGAATGAAAAGTGAAACTTCATATTCAGCTGGCAACTAGAAACAACCTAGCCAAGCCTGAGAGGGTGCTCCTCCCACGGCTCAGCGGCTCAGGAGGGAGACAGGAGCTCATGGGCAGTGTGGGCAGCGGAGCAAGGCCCTGCCTCACCATCCACCAACTACACGACGGAAGAGACAGTGTCTAGAACACAGGTCAGCCAGGAACGAATTCCTGCCCACAATTTTCCCCACCAGGGTCTGTACCAGTGCAGGGAGGGGAGAAGCCGAACAGCAGTGTGAGAGTCCGGGTGGCGCCATGGTCCGTGGGCGGGCAGGAAGTAGCAGGTGGGCAGAGGGGCTTCTGGGAGTGCTGGGACAGTGTGCCCTTGTGGAAGCCACCAAACTGCAGCCCGACCTTGCGCACCCTTCGTTATGTACCCACAGGTTCTGCATCCATGGCTGCAGCAGCCATGGTCAGAAATATGTGAGAAAGCCAGGGAGATGGCTCAGTAGAATAAGGGCTTGCCTGGCAAGCGCAAGAGCCCAAGTTCAATCCCCGGTTCCGCAAAAAAAAAAAAAAAAAAAAAAGTAGGAAAAATAGCGCGCCTATACTGAACACAGGGACAGGCTTCTACGTCACGGTGCTTACACAGCGCAGGACAACACACAGCATTAGGCTGTATAAAAACACAAAACAAATGCTGGGGAAGCGGAGGCAGGAGGTTCAGCATGTGTCTGAGGCCAGCCTGGGCTGTACAGAGAGCCTGTCACAAACAGGCAGGCAAGCAAAAGCGCAGGCTCTGTGGTCAGACAGACCTGTGCTGACTTCCGCAGGCTCTCCAGATCTGTTTCCTCATGGGGCCAGTGGGTCTGAGAGGTTGTACTGGGGAATCACTCTGCTGGGGCTCAGTACAGCCAGCGTGGGCTCCGGTCCCATCAGTCAGGGAGGTGACACGAGGCACATAGGGACTTAGAGCTGCTGTCCCAGCCCGTGAGGCACTGCCATCCAGAGGGCTCCTGGCTCCTGCACCCCACAGCAGTGCATGGGGACTAGGAGTGCGGCCCCAGCCATCATAGGAGCCATAGAAGCCATAGGAATCGCTCAAATACTTCTGGAGGGTGGACCTGGCTCCAGCCGCAGTCCCGCCACTAAACAGCAGGTGGCCCTGGGCAAGCATCTTCACCTCTCCATGCCTCTAGGTCTTCTTCTCTAAAGCGGACAACATGGTCCCCTGGCCACAGCACTGTGATGGTTACACAGGACAATGCGGAAAGGGCTTAGCATGGTACCTCGACCTACCTAGCAATCACTCAGGGAATACGATAGCCACTTTTTCCTTTCCTTTTTTTTTTGTGCATAGGGGGAGGGCTAGAAATTGAACTCATGACCTTGGACTTTCCAGCCAGGTGTCATGCTTCTGAGCTATATCCCCAACTTTATTTTTGAGTCAGGGTCTCACTATGTAATTCAGGCTGGTCTTAAACTGACTTTGTAGCTCAGCAAGCCGCTTTGAGCGTATGGCGATCCTCCTGCCTCAGCCTCCCAAGTGCTGGGATTACAGGAGCTTGCCACTGCACCTGGCTAAGACAGTGATTCTCATCCCACTGTCATTGCCCTCTTGTACCCCCCAGCACCCCCACACAGAGTAGGGTCTGCCGCAGCCCAGCTCCTGGTCTGGGCCTTCCCACGAGGCCCACTGCACCACCTTCTCCAGTCAGTGACACCCTCAAGGGAAGGTAGGTAAGTGGGAAACCTGCACCCTGGCCTGGCATCTCACCTTCCTCTACTTCCACACCCTCAAGCACTTAGCAGTGGCTCCTGCAGGGAGGACCCTCCTTGCAGAGCCCTGGGAACTCCAGGCTCCTGGATAAGCAGCAGTTTGCCAAGAGACTCGGTCCCCTGGGACCCCTTCTCCAATTGGCCTGGCAGGAGGCCGTAGGCCGGGTCACCTTCAGACTGCCGCTTTGCCGGTCCTCTTCAGCTGGGCCCATCAGAACTCAACTGGTTATTCCATTTCTCCTCTGAACATCCAGCCCCGCCCCCAGCACACATCAGCTCCTTCCTCCAGGAAGCGGCTCCTGACCACGACTCATGCGCACACTGCCTTTGAACTCTCCTCCCGCTCAGCTGGTCCTGGGTCCCAGTGGCAAGACCACTTCCTCTGGAGCCCCCCAACCCCCAAGTGTCCTAATGCCACTGTAGTCAGCAGGCTTCCTCCCTGGCACAGCTTTCCTGGGCCTGCACACTCAGCAATGAGCTCCTGAGCCCTGTGCTCCAGCCCGGAGCTGGGCTGGCAAGGTCCAGGCCTCCCAGAACATTTGGGCTCTGTGGGGCGACAGGCACACACCTAAGATGCACACAGATGCATGACGTTGGAAGATCTCTCCATGAGTTCAAGATCAGCCCCAACTACATAGTGAGACCGTATCTTGAGTGGGGGCGGCACTTCAGGGAGACCCCGAAGCTTAGTCCTGGAGAGCTGGTGGTGGGAGGAGGGAACAGCACCTGGGAAGGAGGACATGTAGGCTTCGAGGGGTGCGGGGGGACACTGGGGCCCTGTGCCCCGATCCAGCAAAGCTGGCTAAGAGCAAAGGGCGCCTGAGTGCCCTGGGGCCTGACCACTTCAGCAAATGCCAGTGGCTGGGGTGACAAAGGATTTGCGGAGGGCAATGCAGGCTGGGCACAGGAAGCCTGTGCCCCTGCTCTTGGTCCCTGGGCAGAGGAGACCAGCACGTCAATTTCCAAAGCCCCCAAAAGACAACCTGGGCAAAGGGTACCATTTGCTGACTTCCCTATGCCAGTGCCAAGCAGCTGCCTGGGGCTAGGACGAGATGGGGGAGGAAGGAACCATCCACATCTTGGCACCGAGGTCAAGAGGCCTGAGGGCTGGAACACCCTGCCGCTTGTGTCCGTGCAGCTGCAGGCCTCCCACCAGCCATCTGGAGTCCTAGGAACTGGGGGGCGGGGGGGCACACTGATTTTCACAGACCACTGAGTGGGGAGAATCCTTTTCCTGCAGGTTCCCTGACTAGATCCCTCCACACCCAGAGCATCCTGGGGAAGGGGACTGTGGGAGAGGAGAGAGGAGCCCCACCTCCATGTTAGTGTCTGCAGACTGCCGAACTTTCCCTGGTACAGTCTCTTATTTAGGCAATAAAACAACCAGTCCTGTCACCCAGTACTCCGAGTGAATTATTCGTTTGCATAACAATTTATCCATGGCCCCTCCCCCAGCCTGAGAGCTGGGAACCGAGACTGTCTGGCTGGACCCACGCAGCCATGCACACTGGCATGTGGCATCTAGCACAGCACAGGTTTGCTGCTGCAGGAATGGCCTCCATGGCAGTCAGAGGTCAAGACAGCCGGCCCATTTGCTTTGACCTCCAATGTGATGGAAAGGGACCCAAACCTCAGACCAGGCCTAGTTCTCACCAGCCAGGTATTCCAGGCCATCCATCACCCCGCCAAGCAGGGGAAAAGAGCTGAGGTCCAGGGGAGAAGCAGGGGACCCTCCCCGCAACTCCAATACCTTGACACCCAGGGGACAGGAGGGTGGGGGAGCCGGGCTGGGCTTTGGAGTAGTGTCCACGCATGCAATGCTAATCATCAAAGCGGGAGGCCAGACAAATTCCCTATTTACAGAGGCTGGAGTCTTCCTGGGGTGGAACAGATCATAGGCCACACTGGGCCTGGACTTGGGGTGATGCCAGGGTTCTTGGGACATGGGGCACAGGTAAGGCTCAGAGATCACCTGCCTGAAGATTCTGCAGAGACCAAAGGGCAGAATAGGTTAAGAGCAGAAGGTGCCGAAATGAAACCAGGGTCAAATGCAGAGCTCCATGAGGTGACTGCTGGTGCCGTCTCTCTTGATAAATAAACAAATATCATGAAAGAAAGTGAGAGAGAGGACATGCAAGGTTTAGGGGGTGCCAGGGTAGGCTTGGAATCAGCTTGGGTTCTAATCTTGCAGTTGGACTTACTAATGATCACTTCACGCTGGGTGCCAAGTCTGCTAAGGATTCTGCTCAGTGCTCAATACTTGTTAACTCATGGCTTTCTCTCGGGCTCCAGCAGGAGCAGGAGTTCTTGGGGGTGGGGGTGTCTTGTTCTTGAGACAGGCTCTGGCTGCGTATGTAGGCCACACTGGCCTCAAACTCACATCAATCCTTCTGCCTCAGCCTCCCAAGCACCGGGAGTACAGGTGTGCACAACCATGCCCGGCCAGGAGCTGTAATCTACAGCTGACAACCGTGTGCCGCGGACCAGGAGTGCGTGAGCACAGATTCAGGTACTGTGTTCATTCTAAGTTCAAGACTCAAGTGTTCGGAGTTTTCTAGGCATGTTCTCAAAGATGCCACAGAGAACCTCAAGGGGACACAGGATGCTTTTGTTTCCCTGAGGAAAAGTCTAAGGGTCAAAGCTGAGCACAAATGTGCCCAAGGGTCCCTGTGGTGCCTGATTCTCTGCCTCAGCTTCACCTTCTGTGCCTAAGCCTCTGCTGCGGCCCCATAATGCCTTGTGTTCTTGGAGCCAATGAGCAGCGGATCTGGTACGGCTGGGCAAGATCCCATGAGCAGCTGTCATTTAATTCTGTCATAGGACAGGAAGCTTCCAGAGAGAAGGAACTGTGTGTGACCCACAAACCTCCACGACAGTGAGTGTGACAGGTTAGCTGTGGCAAGGAAGCCAGAGCTCCATGAGGGTCCCAGGCATGGTTTTCCAACCTTGTATTCTCCCAGTCCTCACCTGTCGCAGTGCTGGGCATAGCCCTCACCTCGGGGGGCTGCTGAGGAGGCCATGTGAGAACAGCAGCAGGGTGGGAAAGAATTGCTAAGCAAGGGCCGGCCAGATAGCTCAGCAGATTAAAGCATAATCCCAGCACTTGTGAGGCTGAAACACAGGAAGGATCACTTAGTACAAATCTTATCTGTGTAGTGAGACCCTGCAAACCCTGTACTAAACACATTAAAAAAAAAACACAAATTGCTGGGGCCGGGGAGATGGCTCAATAGAATGAGCGTTTCCCTGGTAAGTGCAAGGGCGTGAGTTCAATCCCTGGTTGGGGGGGGGGGATTGCTAAGCAGAGCGGTGTCCTGAGCATTTGCCTGTCTTGACAATGTTGGTTGCTAAACCACCAGGTAGGACCTTGGCCTCTGAACAGACAGCCCACTGGGGTCTCTGAACTCACAACTGAGGAACCAAGGACAGGTGAGGTACAGAAGCCGAGCAAAAAAGCTCAGGGCTAAGAGCAGCCTCTTTCCTAAGGGCTTCCTGAATTCAGGAGGCCGAGGCAGGAGGATCACCATGAGTTTGAGGCCAGCCCGAATGGTGCTTGGGCATTTCATTTCCTTTTTCTCTTTCATGTGCCCCAACCCAGGCCCTCAAGCATGCCACATAAGTCAGTGCTATAGCACTGAGACATATCTTCAGCTCCTGGATCTTTTATTTTCAAGCCCTTTGGCCCAGCTGCCCCGTTAGCCAGTGACCCAGGAGGAGACGCCGAAGCTTCCACCTGTGCAGGCCCCAGCCCCTAAGGCTCCACTTTCACCTCTGGGCCCAACATCCACTGTCCTTCCCTAGCTGTTGCCAAGCTGCGTCCATTTTGCCTGTTTCAGATGACAGAATGGGGATGTGCTGGGTCTTTTTCAAAATTCCTTATTGCTTTCCACTGCGAGTCCCCGCCCTCCCCATAAGAGCTGCAACCCGAGGTGGTGGGAAGCTTCTATTGTGCCTCCTCCAACATTCCCCCAAGTCTTACTACACCTGGGGAGGCAGCCGGAGCTGGTGGTGAAGCAGTGACTCTGTGACACACACGAAGAGGGCTGCTGATTGTCACACTGTTGTCACTACTGCGTCCGCTATACCTGAGCACAAGCTACTAGCCAAGTCCGAAGCTAAGCCCTTCCATGCATGCTCCCGTTTTGCTCAACAACCGCATTTTAGAAATGCGAAGACCCTGGCAGAAACAAAGACTTCCGGCCCACATCATCACACCCACGGGGGAGAGGTAGCCGACTAGATGTTCCCACAGTGCTCTACGGCTGTCTTTGGTGGTGGGGGGGGGAGTACTTATTTCATCAATGGTTGTTACAAAGATGAGAAAAGGGCACTTAGGACCCAAAGCCAGAGCACAATGGCTGCTTGTTATCTAAAACAAATCTGTATTTTCTCCAGCCACCAGACACTTGGACAAGCAAATTCTGAAAGGGTGGCCTTTACCCACCCCCATGACCATGTTTTGCCCCTGCCACGCTCCCCTCCATTATCTGCTTCCAACTGTCCTGACTTCCTGGCCAACCATTCCTTGCCTCCTTCACCATGCTCCAGTCCTCTGTTCTCTTGCTGATTTTTAACACCACTAAGCAGACAACCTCAGGACCTTTGCACCTGCTGATGAACGCTCAATCACCTGCTGGCTGCACAGCTGGCTCCCTCACTCATCTGTCAAACAGCACCTCCTCAGCCTTCTATGAAAAGGTGACCTCAGCCTCTGGCTTCCCCACAGACCCTTGTGGCTCATTTCTCCACAGCACTCATTACCACTCTACGCCTTGCATGCTTACTGTTTGCCAAATGAACTGAAGTGGAGGGGCCACAGCCACCTACTGCTCTGCAGCATGACCAACCTCCTGTGTGCTCCTTCAAAGCTGTGCCCCATGCACCCTCTAACCGGTTTGCACACAGCACAGGGAACCATGATAGAGGAGGCTTTTTTCCAGCTTCAGGTCCCTCCGGCCCTTAAAACCCAATTCACTCCAAGCCACACAGGTAAAGACAGGCAGTCGGGGTCAGCTCCTGTCAAAGGGCAGTCAAACGAAGTTCCACCCCCAAGAGTTAGTTTCACTTTCAACTTACCTATCGGGGCTCTCCAGCCTTTAGGGCGCAACCCCACCCCTCCCTTTCCCACCTGGGTGGCTTTCCCTGCACCTTGTCATCCCTTTGGGGACCCACCCAAATGCCAAGCTATCCCCGAGCTGCAGGGCCCTGGGATAACTTCAGCTCATCCAACAGGTAGGAGGGGCAGAGCTTGGTCTTCCCAGCCCTACATCGATCCCCCATCTTGTAGGGGCGCTCAACGGAGCGTCATTTTCTTTCTGCAGGAAGGGAGCTCAGTTTTCAAGGCACGGCGGTCAGACCCGGCGACAGAGGTGGAGAAAGGGGCCCTCTGAGCCCCGGCCGAGGTGAGCCCATTCTGCAAGGGGCTGCAGCGGCAATGCCTAGGCCCGGGAGGCAGGCGGGAAGTAGGGGACGCAGGTACACCCGTGGCCCGGCGATCGGGACCTACCTTGGGATGGGGCCGCCCTCCGCGCTGGGGAGCGGGGAGGATGCTTCGCCGGCAAGGAGGAGCGCAGGACGGGGCCCGGGAGCAGCTGCAGCCACGGCGCCTCCAGGGCCGGGGTCCCCGAGACTGGGGTCGGCGGGGCGGAGCCTGGGCTGCCGAGGGCTGGCGCCCGGGGGAGGGCGTCACGACGGGGACCCCGCGGCTGTTACCTTGCCCGGTGGGCTGCCGGCTGCGCCGAGGGCTGCCAGGTGCTGGGTCCCGGGCCCGGCCCCTCCCCCGATCCGGCTTCTACGATCAGGAGCGGGCAGCCGCCGCCGCCTCCGCTGTCAACAAACCCCGGGCGCGTCACTTCCGGGACCGCCCCTTAGCAACGGAGCCGGGGTTCCCCCGAGGGGTCCCGGGGCGAACGCGGCGGCGGCTCGGAGGGTTCCGGCCCCGGGCGGCTCCGCCCCGCCCGAGCGCGTGTGTCCCCGACGGCGCTTCCCGCGGCCGCTCCTCTGGACGCCAGGTCCCGAGGGTCTCTGCAGCAGGCCCTGCTCCCCCGCTTCTGCGCGCCTCCTTCTTCCTTACCGGGGATTGAACCCAGGGCGCTGGCACTAAGCTCCATCTCCATCCCTTTTTTGCTTTCTGTTTGGACACAGGGCTTGTTAAATTGCCCAGGCTGGACTCGAACTTGAGATCTTCCTGCCGCCGCCTCTCAGAGTGCTGGGATGACAGGCGTGCGGCCCCCGCCTCTACCTCCAGCCTTTCCTCTCTGGATTTCTGCCGCTGTCTCCTCATTCCGTCCACAGTCCCACTGCCCGTGATTTCTTCAAAAGACAGATCTGATCAGGGCACCCCTCGCTTTAACATTTTAAGGACTTGAGGCCAGGGAGATGGCTCAGTAGAATAAGTGCTTGCCTGGCAAGCTCAAGGGTCTGAGTTCAATCCCTGGTTATGCCAAAAAAACAAAAACAAAAACAAAACAAAGACAAGGACTGATTTGTCTCGAGCTCCACCCTCTCTGTCCTCTGCTACTCCTTACCTCCTCCTTCCTTTCTCCAATCCAGACCAATGTTAAATGAGTTTTACAATTTAAAACGGTTTTGGTTCTTTTTGTTTTGAGAGGGGTCTCACTATGTGGTAGAGGCAGGCCTTGAACTCGCAGGCATGTGTCAAAACACCTGGCTGAAGTTACTTATTTATTTATTTATTTTTTAAGTGAAATGGGAACTGGGTGTGGTGGCAGATGCCTATAATTCCAGCACTCTGGAGGCTGAGACAGGAGGATCACCCAGAGTTCGTGACCAGTATGAGATTAACCGTGAGTTCAAGGCCAGCCTGGACTATGTCACGAGACTGTCTCAAAAACAAAACAAAGGGGCTGGTGAGATGGCTCAGTGGTCTAAAGCACCTACTTAGAACAAGTTTAGCAAAACACATGGACCGCGGTTCTATCCCCAGCACCACATGCCAGTCAGCCCCGCCCCCTGGTGGGCTGAGCTGGCCACACACACACACACACACACACACACGCAAAAATAAATAAATAATAATTAAAAAACAAAACAACAACAACAAAAAAAAAACCCTTCAAAAAAACGAACAAAAAGCCCTGAGACGGGGTCTCAGAGCTGGGCAGTTGGTCTATAAAGGTTATACAATTTTGTTTTTTAAGACAGGATAGTTCAGGCTGGCCTTAAACTTGTGGTGCTCTTTCTGCCTCAGCCTCCTGAGTGCTGGGATTACAGGTGTGCCGCTACTGCATCTGGCTAAGGTTACACAATTTTAAATGGTCAAAGAAGACCACTAGACATCTCTCTACACAAGATGTACAAATAGCCCATGGATAAATGAAAAGATGCTTAACATCATTAGTCAGTAGGAAATCTATCTACATCAAAATGAGTATGAGGGGGCTGGGGAGATGGCTCAGTAGAATAAGTGCTTGCCTGGCCAGCGCAAGGGCCTGAGTTTAATCCCCGGTTCCGCCAAAAAATAATAAAATAAAATAAAAATGAGTGTGAGATACAGTTTCATGCCCCTGGGATGGATATGATCAAAGAGACAGTAACAAGTATTGGTGGAGAGACAGGAACCCTTATATACCGCTTATGGGAATTTCAAATGGTACCAGTGCTTTGGAAAGTAGTTTATTACAGGGTCTCACTACACAGATGGGACTCGCGGTGATTCTCCTGTTTTCAGCCTCCCAAGCGCTGGGATTACAGGTGTGCGTCACCACGCTCAGTTTCATTCGCTGTCTCAGTGCGCCTCGGGGCGGGGCCAGCACGGCGCGCCAGGGATTGAACCCCAGCTGCTGCGCTCTGCGGGAGGAGGCACTGTAGTCCGCTGAGCTATCTGGCCAGCCCTTGGAAAGTAGTTTAGCAGTTTCTCAATAACTTTCAGGCCGTGGCACATGCGTGAAATCCCAGCCTTCCCGGGGTGAGATGCGATGATCGATCGCAGTGAATTTAAAACCGGTGAGATTTAATGACCTTGGGCGATTTAGGGAGCTCAAAGCCAGCCAGAACTACGTAGTGAGACCCTGTCTAAGTCAATCAATCAGTCAGTCAACCAATTAATCACCCTTCCAAGGGAGCATCGCCCTGAGTCCTCCCTCTAGGGCTAGATCGGCTCTCTGAGGCGTCCCGGCAGGCACAGCCTCCAGGGAGCAGTGTGGGCTGAGGGCTGCAGGGCGTGCGGGGAAGCTGCCCCCTGCCGGCCGCTGAGTTCAGGTTCGTCTTCGCGGAGCCCTCGCAGAAGAGGTGGTTTCTCCTGGGGCTCTGCTGCCCACCGAGGCCACCAGGAAGGGGCAGTGCGTAGCTGCCTGCCATCGCAGGGCCTGCCACAGTGGCTCTGCGTCCGGGGAGAGGCCAACTGCCAGCTTGTTTGGTTGTATCTGGATTCCATCCAGTAAAAATGCTACCCAAAGATATTTATTCTAGAGGACCCAGTATCCCTTATCTGTATTCTCAGCACTTGGGAGGTTGAGACAAGATGATCCCATTCCAGCCAGCTTACGCAACATACTGAGACCATCACTGGAAATCAAACTGTCGTTTTTGGGAGTGTGGTTCAGTGGGAGGCCCTGGGTTCAACTCCAGGATTGCAACAAAATAAAAGGATTTTGCTTTGAGAAGAGGTGTAATGGTTGAAGACAGCTGCCCCAGAAATTGTTTTCCCCGATTCAGTTTGTAGTATTCAGACATCCAGGCACTCGGAGACCTCTGCAGCTATGATACAGGGGAGCCCAGCTACTGCTCACGCTGGCAGCAGGCCTTGGTGTCATTCATGTGCTACTGTTTTTTAAAAAAAAATTATTATTAGTTTGTTGTTTTATAGAATCATTTGTTTATTCACCAGATAATTACAAGATATGAAACATCAGTCACATTTCCAGGCACTCAGGAGACTTTTCTTGTGTGTGTGTGTTTTTTTTAATATTTATTTTTATTTATTACATTTATTTATTGTGTGTGTGTGTTGCCAGCTCATCCCACCAGGGGGCGGGGCTGGCTGGCATGTGGTGCTGGGGGATCGAACTGTGGTCCCTGTGCTTTGCCAAGCTTGTTTCAAGTAGGTGCTTTAGACCACTGAGCCATCTCTCCAGCCCTCTTGTGT
>NW_004524699.1:6724002-6725857 GCF_000260255.1 Octodon degus | reverse complement strand
CATGATGTACTGTCCAAGGATAAGTACTCCCGGGTGTGGTAGCCCACACTTGTAATCCCAGCACTCAGGAAGCCGAGGCAGGAGGATCACAGTGAAGTCAAGGCCAGCCTGGGCTACCTAGTAAGATCTAGTCTCAGAAAACCAGAAGAATGGGGGCTGGGGAGATAGCTCAGTGACATAAGTGCCTGACTCACAAGTGTAAGGTCCTAAGTTTGATCCCTGGTACCAAAAAAGAAAGAAAGAAAAAGAAAACCAGAAGAATGGGCTAGGGAAATAGCACAGAGCAGCACGGTGTCTGCCTGGAAGGTACAAGGTCCTGAATTTGATTCCTGGCGGCAGAGCAGCCTAATCTGCAGTCTGCTTTTCCTATGAATCTTCTAGCGATGATAGTCTGGATGGCTGGTGGCCGCCTCCTGGGTGCGTGTGTTTCCGCTGCAGGAGTTCTCTCACGCGGCCCCAGGTTTGTCTTGGGTGTGAAAGACCTGACACACCTGTGACATGGGAAAGAGGTGTGAGCCATCTGATGCACAGGTAGATCTGATGCCTGGAAGAAACCGCGATGCTCAGCACAAACGGCCTCTCACTCATGTCTCTCTGATGGGCTGAAAAGCAGGAAAGACACTGCTGTAGTCAGGGCTGGCAAGGGAAGAGATTTAATGAAGGACTCATAAGTTGTCAGATTATTTTGTAATATTCACCCAAAGAGTCAGATGCAAAAGAGTGCAGGAGATCTGTCCACACACTAGAGACCCAAAGAATCCAGCTGAGGGCCTGGATCCCGTGCAATGTCCTGCGTGAGTCCAGCGGGAGGCGTAGAGACCATGACAACGTCTCATGAGAGTCTGTATGAAGGATCTGCACTGGGAACGCCCAAATCAGCGGTGGAAGCTAGAAAGTCTGCACCAGCAGGGTGAAGGATCTGCGCCAGCAGGCTGAGGGATCCGCGCTGGAGCCAGGAAGAAGTGCTCAAGGCGAGGACCAGAGCTCCTCTGAACAGAACTGCAGCCACCTGCATCAACAATGAGGTCCTGAGCTCCGCAGATTAGAGCAGCCACGTTCCTATCAGGAAAGCCACCGCAGCGTGCTTCTCCAGGAGAATCCACAGCACACCATCTTTCCCTCCAGCTCTCCTTTCATGCTGCTGGCAGCAGTCCTTAGATGGGCCCCCCACACCCAGCACCACGCTGATTCAGTTCAGCTGAAGTTGACCTGCAGCTAAAAAGTCTTGGGACATTCCTCGTGTTTGTATGATTTCTGGTTTCTATGGTGCCTTCGAGTGTGGAGATCGTTCATTGTTCTAGTGCCTAGGGACAAGCTCAGGGGAGGACTGGTCTGACTGGGTCCCACGTCCACAGGGACATCTTGATACGAAGGTCCCCTTGGGGACTCTTCTTGCATCTTGGAGGTGCCAAGCCTTGCCCTTCTGGAGTTGTGTGTGTTCTCCCAAGAAACTCCTCCCTGTAGCCCAGTTCTCTTGCAGGATAACAGTAAGGAAACCACGTCCCTTCCTGGATCGGTAGCGTTGTCATTTCCTTGGATTTCCCAGGGATTGCTGGAGCCATCTTCTTTAGGTTCGTTTCCTGTCTTGCTTCCAGAAGAGCATGCTGGGAAGCCTGGAAAGGAGTCCGTGTATTCTCTCCTCTTAATGTTTCTGCTGATAGGGTTGGCAAGATACCTCAGCGGACTAAGCACCTGGTTAGAGAAGTGCAGGGACCAGGGCTTGATCCACAGCACCATATGCTATGCTGGCCCCTCCCTTGGGCACACTGAGCCAGCCGCTGAGACTGGGCGTGGTGGCGCACACTTGTAATCCCAGCACTGGGGAGGCTGAAGACAGGAGGATCACTGTGAGTCT
>NW_004524699.1:6719735-6723782 GCF_000260255.1 Octodon degus | reverse complement strand
AAAAAAAAAAAAAAAAAAGGTTTCTGCTGACAACTGTTCTTTTTGTGTTTTTGTTTGTGTATTTGTGTATTTGCCAGGGTTTTGCCATACAGTTCGGGCTGGCCTTGAGCTCACTTTGTAGCCCAGGCTGGCCTTGATGGCCTTGAATTCACAGTGACCCTCCTGCCTCAGCCTCCTGAGTGCTAGGAATACAGATGTGTACCACCATGCCTGGCTTGAGAGTTGAATTTTTTTAAAATTTTTTTAGTGGAACGGGGGATTGAACTCAGGCCTTTCCTTTGTGCTTGCCAGGGAAGCGCTTATTCCACTGAGCCATCTCCCCAGCCCGGGAGTTGAAATTTTGAAAAATATTATTGCCCAGTGTCTATAATTTCAGCTTGGGAAGCTGAAGCCAAAGGATTGCAGTGAGTTCAAGGCCTTTAAGGCCATTATTTACAATAGCATCAAAAAGATGAGCTAGGGGCTCGGGAGATGGCTTATTAGAATAAAGTGCTTCCCTGGCAAGCGCAAGGGCCTGAGTTCAATCCCTATATTTATTCTGAAAATAAATAAATAAATAAGAGCAACTTCTGAAAACATTTGACCAATTACGTGATAGACTTGCACTGTGAAAACTATAAAATATTGCCAAATCAAAAGACCTATATCAGTGCTGAGAGACACACTGTGTTGGTAGACCAGGTGATTCAGCAGTGTTGTGGTACAAATCGTTTCCAGACTGAGCTATAGAACGCAGTCCCAATCAAAATCCCAGCAGTTTTTCTCCCCTAGAAATTGACAAACTAATTCTTTTTTTTTTTCAGAACCAGGGATTGAACTTGGGCCCTTCAGCTTGCCAGGCAAGTGCTTACTCTACTGAACCATCTCCCAGCACCCCCCCAAAACTAATTCTAAAGTTAGTATAGTATATAACGTTCCAGATACAAAAGTCAAGAAACAATAAAAAAAATAAAAATAAAAAGCCAGGTGTGCGGTTACACACCTGTAATCTCAGCACTATAGACAGCTAAGTTAGGTAAATGTAGTAGGCAGCCAGGTGGGGCAGGGCCCGAGGAAGTCAGTGCAGACCAGAGTCCATTAGGACTGTGGCCCAAGTCTCCTCGGAAGAGTAAAATCACAAGGGCTAGATTTACATACTTCCCTAAGGGGTGAACAGAGGCTTGGATGATTGAGATATTTGAAACATTTTAGAGATATCCCTTATTCCATTAGGGCTTGGCCATCCTCTCCCACCTACTAAGACTATAAGATTAGGATTGCTAAAATTAAAAACAAATCTAAAACTATAGATTCCGGACTGTGGTTAATGACGTCACTCATGTACCCTGGCTGCCTTTGGTCAATATTACGTAAGCGATTATGCTTGCTGACTATACTTGCTACCTTACTGCTTAATCATAATGGTGATTCATGTGCCCACCTCATGATTTTGCTCTATAGAACTTCCTTTGAGAGGTGGGCTCCTTGGCAACCCACTGGGGACCCTCCTGTCTCTCAGGAGTCATTCCCCATTCCTATTCCCCTTTCCTTTTTCCTTTTCTTCAATACATTTTCCTACTTTTTTTTTTTTTTTTTGGAGGAACCGGGGATTGAACTCAGGCCCTTGCTCTTGCCAGGAAAGCTCTTACTCTACTGAGCCATCTCCCCGGCCCATAAATACATTTAGGATGTATTTATTTATTGTGGATTTTTTTTTTCAGGCTCTTGCACTTGCCAGGCAAACACTTATTCAACTGAGCTATTTCTCCAGCCCCTAATTTTCCTACTCTTAACTTTCATACTTTCTTAGAATTCATTTGTCGATTTCAGGGAACACGAAAGTCAGTGTGTTTGACATCTGGTATTTCCCCTATATCACCAGCACTTGGGAGGGTGAGGCAGGAGGAGTACCAGGAGTGTGAGACGAGCTTGGGCCACATAGTGAGCTCAAGGCCACCTTGGACTACATAGTAAGATCCTGTCTCAAAAAAATAAGCAAGGGCCGAGGAGATAGCTGAGCACTGTAAGTGCCTGCCTAGCAAGTGCAAGGACCCAGTTATGATCCCCGGACCGCATACCATGCCAGTCCTGGAACCCTGGACACACTGTGCTGGCCACCAAAACCAGGTATGGTGGTGCATGCCTGTAACCTCGGTGCTAGGGAGGCTGAAAACAGGAGGACCACTACTGTGTAGTGAGCCTGTGGCCCCTGTACTAAATACATTTGAAAAATGCATTAAAATAAAGTGGCTGGAGGTCATGTGTGGTGGCGCACGTGTGTAATCTCAGCACTCAGAAGGCTGAGGCAGGAGCATTGACACAAGTTCGAGGCCAGCCTGGACTACATATCGAGACCCTGTCTCAGAAAGATAAACAGCCTTCCAAAACAAAGAAAACCCATTGAGAAGCCTGGCGTGGTGGTGCACACCTATAATCACTACACTCTACAAGGCTGGCGCAGAAGAACCGCAAATATGAGCGCGCTCTGGGCAGATTGGTGAGACCTGTCTCAAAATGAAAAACAAAGATGTTGGGCCAGCGAGAAAGCTCAGCCGACTAAGTGCCTGCCTTGGTAAGCACAGGGACCAGGGTTGGATACCTGGTGCTGCACATCATGCTGGCCCTGCCCCACCCCCGGGGCATGCTGAGCTGGGCCAGAGTCCCGGCGTGGTGGCGCACCTGTAACACCAGCACTGGGGAGGCTGAAAACAGGAGGATCAGTACCAGTCTAAACTGTGTAGTGAGACTCCGTACCAAATACATTAAAAAAAAAAAAAAAAATAGGGGCCAGGGAGATAGCTGAGTAGAATGAATGAGCGCTTGCCTGGCAAGGGCAAGGGCCTGAGTTTAATCCCTGGTTCTGTAAAATAAATAGATAGATAGATAGATAGATAGATAGATAGATAGATAGATAGACAGACATTTCTGAGGGCTGGCCAAATAGCTCAGCGGATTAAAGCACCTGCTTAGGCAGATGCAGGGGCCGGAGGTTCGAACCCTGGGCCTGCCGCGCTGGCCCTCCCCCCGGGGTGCGCTGAGACCACGATTGAGACTGGGCGTGGTGGCACACGCCTGTAATCCCAGCACTTGGGAGGCTGTAAACAGGAGGATCACCATGAGTCTGATCTGCGCAGTGAGATCCCATAGACCCCGTAGACCCTGTACTAAATACAAAAAAGAAAAAAGTTCTGGGGACGGGGGATGTAGCTCTGTGCAAAGGCCTTGTGTTCAACCTCTAATACTGAAAAGCAAAAGCAAAAGAAACAATCCAATAATTACCAACCTACGAAACAATCTTTTTTTAATTCATACTTTTGGAATAATATTCTTTCTTTCTTTCTTTCTTTCTTTCTTTATTTATTTATTTATTTATATTGTGTGTGTGTGGCCAGCTCAGCCCACCATGGGGTGGGGCCGGCTGGCATGTGGTGCTGGGGATTGAACCGCGGTCCCTGTGCTTTGCCTAGCTTAGCTTGTTCTAAGTAGGTGCTTTAGACCACTGAGCCATCTCACCAGCCCCTGGAATAATATTCTAATTAATTATTATTTTGTGGTAGTAGAGATTGAGCTCAGAAAGCACTGGGCTGTATTCCCAGTCTTTTTTTATTTTCAATGTTTTTGAGAAAAGTTCTTGCTAAGTTGCCCAGGATTGCCATGAACTTGTGCTCTTCCTGCCTCAGTTTCTTCAGTAGGGGGGACGACAGGTGTGTCATTACTCTTAGCGTCTCTATAGGATTTATCATTGTCTAATCCACAAATCAGTTTTCTCCTCCTGCTTCAGCCTCCTGAGTGTTGGGATTGCAGGCATGCGCCACCAAACCTGATGTTTCTGGTGATATTGTTTATGCTTTTCCTCATCTTTAAAGAACAGGCTGGCCTGGCCTGGTGGCACACACTGGTAATCCTAGCACTCGGAGGATCGCTGAGAGCTGGAGGCCAGCCTGGGCTCCAGAGTGAGCTCAATGCCAGTTTGAACTGCACTGAAACCATGTCTCAAAGTCAAAAAGATCCTTCCCGTGCTGCCCAGGCAGGGTCCACACGACGTTGTTCCTGATTCCCATCGTAACT
>NW_004524699.1:6684474-6703236 GCF_000260255.1 Octodon degus | reverse complement strand
TTTTTTTTTTGGCGGAACCAGGGATTGAACTCAGGCCCTTGAGCTTGCCAGACAAGCTCTTATTCTACTGAGCTATCTCTCAGGCACCAGATATTCTATTTTTTTTATGCAATCCAAAAGTCAAAGCTACAGTAAAACCCAGCCCTGTTCCTCTATCCAGCACTTACTGAGCTACAGGGCCTGTGAGGGTCACCAATATAGTAGGTCTGAGGGACTCGGTATGGAACAGCACATTGGAGGGGAATTGTGGTGCATACGTGTAACTCAAGACCATCACCCAGAATTCATGGTCCATCTGGACTGTGTAGCCAGACTACATTTCAAAAAAAAAAAAACAAAAAGAATCAGGGCCTGTACATTTCAGCAGAAGACGCACACGTTTACGTAAGTCATACAGTCGTTATTACAGGGGGGGTAGATGAAAGGGCGCGGACAGGCCGCCCCACATATTGCGCAGAAGGAAACCTGGTGCACGAAAGCGCAGGGCATAGCGCAAGGATGCCGCTCGTGCAGGGGCCCGCTGGGCTCAGGCTCGACCCGAGGGGCGGGGCCCACGCTGCGGTCGCCGTCTTGCCCCGCCCCCTCCCCTCCCCCCAGCGACGCCGGGTCAGGCGAGCACGTGAACGGCTGGACAGGGCCAGCACCCCCTGCTGGGTCCGGAACGCTAGGTTCCGGGTTTGGTTTCCGGTCGGAGGCTCTTGCCAAGCGCCCCGCTTCCCTGGGGGGCGGCGGTGGCGGCGGCGAAGGCTGCGGTGGCAACTGGGGGGCCCCGGAAGTCAACACCATGTCGAGTCTGCACAAGAGCCGGTAAGGGCCCTCGGGGCGCTCCAGCCTGGCGCCCCTTCTCCCTGGCGGAGCGGGTTCGCGCGGGCGCGGCCGGGCCTCGGGCTCCCACTTTTTAACCTCCTCGCCTGCTGGCCGGAGGGGGGCCGCCTCTCTCCCCCTGGGGCACCTTCTGTCTGCTTCACCCTGGACCCCTTACCCTCGGGCCTTCCTCATCAGACCTCGATGCTCCCCATCCCTTCCCCTTTTAACCCCCTCGCCCCAAGCCCTCCTCTCCAAATGCGCCGCAGCCCCTGGATCCTTTTCTTCCTAGAAACGCTAGAGAGCCTGGATTAAGCAGTCTGCCCTCTTCCCCCAGGCTGCAGCCTGCAGCATCGGCGAAATTTTGCTTACTCCTCGGTTTCCCTCCAGGACTTACTATTATTTTTTTTTCAGCCTTTTGTCCTTGCTTGAGGGCAGTCCCAGAGAGACTTTAATGAGCCAAGAGCACAGCTGCCAAATTGTACAGATGCAAAGGCTGCAGGTCAGGTTACCCCTGGCTCCTAGAAGTGGTTGAATGCGGGGAGTGCTGAGGCTATGGGCCGCCGCAGGCCAGCACGAAGGTGCCAGTAAAATGCCAGCTCACTGTTAGAAGATGCTTCATTTTATGGTTCGCATTTGAGAACCTCTAGACAACAGTATGCCTCCTGTGGCCCCCGATGTCCCTGGGCTTAGAGGAAGAAATGCCCGTCCATGGTTCTCTGCTTCACTACAGCTTCGGGTTGGAGACTGCTGGTGTGAAGGAGCAGTAGGCTTCAGGCTTGCTTGTCTTGGGGTTGGGTGGGCTTCATTTGCCCCCTATCACTTCTAGGATCGCAGATTTCCAGGATGTCCTGAAAGAGCCCTCGATCGCCTTGCAGAAGCTGCGGGAACTCAGCTTCAGTGGTAAGCAGCAACTCTGCGCTCGGAAGGTTACCCTAGAACTACAGGAAGGGGAAGGTGCCCAGGGCCACATCATCTGGTTTGCTCTGGGCGCCAGGGTGGCACTTGGAGCCTGCTGCAGATGGAATAGAGCTGTCTTTATCTCAGAGGAGTTTCCTGGGGGAGCGGAGGCCACAGTTAGGCCTTGGACAGGGAGGAGGTGTGAGGTTCCTGAACTGTTGTTTGGTGTTTTTGAGACAGAATCTCATCACATAGTTCAGGCTGGCCTTGAACACACAGCGATCCTCCTGCCCGAGTCACTAGCGGGGTGCTGGTATCACAGGTTTGCCCGACCACGCTTGGCCCAAGAATGGGAAAGCTTTGCGTTTGGGTCAAGCCTTTCCTCATTTCTCAGTTGCCTTATGATGCTAGTGATACTCTGGTTAATGGTCAAATCCTGGCCTTGGAATTCTGACTTTAAGGAGCTGAACCTTGGCCTTGCTGGACTTTGCCCTCCTTGCCATGGTTAATCTTGTGCCGGAATGGAGATAACCTTTTTGTCAGTCTTTAAGGTATTTGTTTTGTCTGCAGTGTTTGTGTAGCTCCTTGTCACTGCCCTGCCCTTGTGTCTTTGTCAGGAAGGAGTTGAAGTAGAACCCACTGTCCCCATGCAGATTGGGGGGCGGGGGGGGGCAGTAGCTTGTGTTCGAGGTACCGGGGAAACTGTCACAACAGCTGTTGTTGTGAGTTTCTTGGAGTTTCGCAGGAGACATTCCCCTTCTTGTTCTAGAGTAATATTTAAGTCGCAAAAGAGAAGCAGTGTGTGGTTAGTGGTGAAGGAGCTGGGCACAGTGGCCTACTCCCTGCACTGAGGGTGGCCGGGGCAGGAGGATCACAGATTCGAATCCCACCTGGGCAATTTAGCAAGATCCTGTCTCCGAATGAAAAAATAAGTAGGGCTAGGGTTGTAGCTGAACGCTAGAGCACCACTGAGTTTGATTCCCAATACTTTTTTTCCCCCCTAGGAGAAAAAAAAAAAGTTAGGATTGTCTGGCAGATACAATTTTTTTTTTTTTTTTTTAAACGGGGATTGAACTCAGGCCCTTGCGCTTGCCAGGGAAGCGCTTATTCCACTGAGCCATTTCCCTGGCCCCAGATACATATTTAAATCCCTGAAACTGTGTTTTTATAGATCAGTTTCCCAATCTATAAATTGCAGGCGATGATGTTTGTTTTTCTTGCTTATGAGGCTATCTCGAGGAGTCAGTGAAGTAACATCTGTAAAATGCAAAGCGGTTAGCCTCAGAGCTTAGTTTATATTTCTCAGGCCCTAACAGAATTCTTTCTGGATGCCGTGCCCTGTGCTACGCCCTGGAAATGACAGGCAGATGTAGGGCTTGTCCCCCTGGGGCTAGCCCAGTCACACCAGTTACACGCATCAAATTCATACACAGATTATGTAATTCAAGTTGTGAGGGCGCTGAGAAGTCCCAGAGATGTTTTGTTTGCAGATGGGAACCTGATCTAGGTTGGGCAGAGCTTGTGGATGGTAGTCGGGCCCCGAGCGTCAGGAGAAGGTGTGCTCCTCGGAAGAACATTCTGTAGCCAAGTATGGTGGCACGCACCTGTAATTACAGCACTGGGAGGCTGAGGCAAGAGTGTCTTGGGGGTTGAGGACAGTGTGGGCTACCCAGTGAATTCAAGGCCAGCCTGAACTATGTAGCAAGACCCTGTTTCAAAAAGACAAAACAAACTCAAGGGGCAAGGGAGATGGGTCAGTGGAATAAGCGCTTCCTTGGCAAGCGCAGGGGCCTGCATTCAAGTTTCACCAAAAAAACCCAAAACAAACAAAAAAACCCTCAAACATTCCAAACAAAGGAGGTTCAGGGTTTGAGGATGGGGGCTGGGACCAGGGGCAGGAATTACACCCAGGATTAGCATCCAGTTTAGCCATCACTGGTGGAAAATGATTCTTAAAGTACTTTGTGCCCACACCACTCCTTGCCAACTGGCTCCAGGTGGAGGGCTGGGGGTGCTGGGCCTGCGCCGGGGTGACTTTTGCCTGCTGTGTCCACAGGCATCCCCTGTGAGGGTGGACTTCGGTGCCTCTGCTGGAAGGTGGGTGCGCCTGGGTGGGCTCCGCGCTCTCGGGCTCCGGGATCCCCCATGGCTGCCTGGCTGCGGTCCTTCCTCCTGCTCAGCTCCAGCCTTTGCTTGTCTGAGGAAGCTGTCCTGGGAAGCTCTGGGTTTTCTGTTCTGTCCTGTCGTAGTCCCCTCCGAGATGCCTTTAGGGCTGGGACGTCATATATGGCCAGTGCAGATGTCCACTTCCTGCTGCACCCAGAGGGCAGACTGGGGGCCCCCTGCACAAAACTCAGGCTGTTCCGTGTGAAGCTCTGAGCAGGGCAGCTGGTGCCAACCTGGTGCCCAGCCCCTTGAGTGCCCACTCCTATCATCAGTAAGAGTCCATGAGGGAAAGCAGAGCAAGGGCTGGTCAGGGATGAAGGCGAGGGGAGGGGGACTGCCCCCGCGGTGGCTGTGACCTGGGCCTCAGGCATCTGGCCTGCCCTGGGCTTCTGGAGGCCTCCTTCGGGCCCTGCAGGGGCAGGCCAGTGCCAGAGCCATGCTGCTGTCCTCTGTGCAGATCCTCTTGAACTACCTACCCTTGGAGAGAGCCTCGTGGACATCCATCCTGGCCAAACAGAGGTGAGACTGCTGGGACGGGAGGGCCCTGCTCCTGCTGCTGCTTCTCTGGGCCTGGCCTTGGGCGTCACCCTTTCTCCTCGTGTGTCCCACAGGGAGCTCTATGCCCAGTTCCTGAGGGAGATGATTATCCAGCCTGGCATCGCCAAGGCCAACATGGGCGCATCCAGGGAGGATGTGACCTTTGAGGACCATGTGAGTGAACAGTGCAGGACCGCCAGGTTTCCATCCTCTCTGACCCTGCCAGCGCCTTCGTGCTGCATGGCGTCACCTTGGTCTGGTCTGTGGAACATGGGACCTTGGCCCTGTTTCTCATGGCAGAGACTCCAGTCGTACATTGGAGAGTTCGGGTGGGCAGGAGGAAGGCTAAACTGCTTGTCTGGCTTGAAGCAAGCCCTGTCCTGTCCCCTGTATCTGAGCTCCTCCAGATGCTGCCTGAAGCGCCCCTTCTGGGGGATTAGGGTTAGCAGCCCACAGCGCAACGAATGAGGTCTGGAGTGAAATGATAGTGCGTCCATTTGCTCACATCTGTGCAGCTGGCATTTAGTGAGCACCTGCTCTTTGCAGAGTTCTGGAGCCAGAGCTGGTGGGGCTGGGGTGGTCGAAGAGTGGTCTGTGCCAGCCTGCGGAGGTGGTGCAAGCCTGTGAGCCTGGTGCTTGGGAGGCTGAGGCAGGAAGACCATTGCAAATTTGAGGTCAGCCCGGGCTGCATAGGGAGTTCACTGCGGCCTGGACTACACGATGAGACCCTATCTCAAACAAACAAAAAAGAACTAAAGAAAAAGTAGTCTGTGCCAAGCAGCTGCTCTTCTCCCCTTAGCCGCTCAACCCCAGTCCTGACAGCCGATGGAACACGTACTTCAAGGACAATGAGGTGCTGCTGCAGATCGACAAGGATGTCCGGTAAGAGGCTGGCAGGGGCTGGTGCTTCCCGCAGCCTTCAGGGCTTTCCCAGGGCCCTGGGGAGGGGTCTGGCCCTGCACTTGGGGCACCCGCCCTTCGCTGGAGCCACTGCCCAGGCCTGCGTGGCTCGTCAGACTGCTGGGGGCACAGCTCTCCCCACGGGGGCTGAGGAGGCTCAGGGCTGGCCTGGAGAGACAGACGCAGCTCTTCTACTGGAGAGGCAGTTGCCAGGCCAAGTGGCCCTCAGAGACCCTTGTGCAGCTGGTGTTTCCGAGGGGTGCAAGGAGGTGCCCTGCCTTGGGGAGCAGGCAGTGCTGCCTGGCCAAGCCATGCACAGGTTTCAGGCAGAGGAGTGACAGGTCAGGCATGTAGTATTTTAGGGTGAATGAGGGAGAAACAAACGGGAAGCTGCTTTGCACATGTGGGGCTCTAGCATGTGGTTGCTCCCAGGATGTTTTTGTCCGCAGGGCAGCAGGGTGACCAAGAGCTCTGGGGTCTGTTCATAGCTCTCCAGTATGGCTGGACCAGTATTTGCTGTGTGACCTCAGGCAGGTGACTGCTGCTCTCTGATCTGACTACCTGTGACACAGGAGTAAGAAGGTGCAGGCTAAGGAGGCCCAGATTGTCACAGGTGAAGGACCGGAAGGACGTGCTGGTCCGAGCACCGTGCAGAGGAGCCCCTCCTATGCCCAGTCACCATGAGCGTGGGCTCCTGGGAGTGCCTCCTCTTCTCTAGGGTACCCGCCACGTCCTTGTGTGACACACTGACTTTGGCCAGACAGTCCCTGTCCCACACCGTGTATTCCAGCCCACACGCATTTCCAGGGACCCTTACTGGGTCCCCAGGGGATTCTGTCTGCCCCTGGCCAGGTGAGGCACCACGTAGCTGCTTCTTATAGAACCGTTGGGTGCTGTGAGCAGGGCCAGGAGTGAGTGGATGGGAAGTGTCTCGGCCGCAGGAAGGTCAGGTGCCCTCGCTGTGCGCGCTCAGGCACACGTGGCAAGTATGTGCTCCCAGAGGAAGGGAGGGCCTCTGTATTAGAGGTGGGCATGATGTGCGGCTCCAAGGAAGAGGTGCAGTGGCTCTAGAGGAAGGAGTCCCACCCCCCAGGCCACTCTGCAGCCCGGGCCCCTGTTGGCATAGCCCCAGGGAAGGGGCTCCCGCTTCTGTGTTCACAGGGTGGCCAGGGTTTGAGAGCCTCGTGCCTTGGTGGCTCTGGGGAAGGGCTGGAGACGCGGTCCAGCCCTGCAGTGGTGAGGGTGGCAGAGAGCAGGTGGATGAGGTGCTGTGCATAAGGAGTCTGGGAGACGGGCATGCGGCTCCATGTCTTCCCCAGTTAGAGGCTGCTTCCGCTGGCTCCTCGCTCACCCGAGTTGGCTTCTTCGGGATGTAGTGTAGTGTGTGCAGTGTGGGGCTTAACCTAGTCTCACCGACTGTTGCAAACCGTACCACAGTTACATTTTTACCTGTAGGTTTTGCTCTTAACTTTTGGGGCCTGGGGAGTGAGCCCTGGAACCCAGGCGTGCTAGGCCAGCATGGGCCACGGACTGCACCCCAAGCCTCAGACAGATACTGTGGCATGGAGAGGTGTTTGAGGTTCAAGAGTATGGTTAGGTTGTGTGACTGAACACACTTTATTGTCATGTACATGTATGGATCTGGTCATAAACATGTATGAAGGGTGAGTGTTTCAAAAACAGTGACCATTCTTTTTTTTTTTTTTTGGTAGTGTTGGGGGTTGAACGAGGCATCTGTGTGTGCAGAGCCAGAGCTCTAACCCTGAGCCACATCCCCAGCACGACCATTCCTTCTTTAAAATGTATTTGGGGGAGGGCTGGTGAGATGGCTCAGTGGTCTAAAGCACCTACTTAGAACAAGCTAAGCCAAGCAAAGCACGGGGACCGCGGTTCAATCCCCCAGCACCACATGCCAGCCAGCCCCGCCCCCTGGTTGGCTGAGCTGGCCACACACACACAAAATAAATAAATAATTTTTTAAAAATGTATTTGGGGGGAAAAGGGGGGGGGCAAGGAGATGGCTCAGTAGAATAAAACGCAAGGGTCTGAGTTCAATCCCCAGTTCTGCGTAATAAATAAATTAATTAAATGAATGTATTTGCTACAGGATCTCACTACACAGCTTGGACTTGTGGTGGTCCTCCTGTTTTCGGCCTCCCCCCCAGCTCTGGGATTATAGGTGTGCACCACCACGCCCAGTCTTGGTGGCCGGCTCAGCATGCCTGGGGCAGGGCCAGTGCAGCATGCGATGCTGGGAATTGAACCCAGTCCCTGCACTTGCCTAAGCAGGTGCTTAGTCTGCTGGGCTAGCTTGCCGGCTCTCAACTGTTCCTCTTTTGTTTGATTTTTTGGAGATGGGAGTCTTGCTATGTAGCCCAGGCTGGCTTCAAACTCAGTGTTTTTTCTGCCTCAGTGTCTCTGGGATTAGAGGTGTGTGTCACTGTGCTCAGTGACTGTTTCATTTTTTTTTTTTTAATTTATTCATTTTAATGAGAGAAAAAGATAAAATAGCAATGAAATAGTTTCAAAACAGGTTAGTAGGACAGTTACAATAATTAATACGTTGCGTGACTATTAATTTTTTTAAAAATTGTATTGGTTTTTAGATAAAACATTACAGTTAAAAGTAGTCAGAAACTGCCTCAGGGGTGACAGGTGGAGGCAGGAGGACTACAGCCTCCACCCTACATGGCTGCATTCTCCCTCATTCCTTCTTGACAGGAGGTTGTGCCCAGACATATCCTTCTTCCAGATGGCCACCGAGTACCCCTGCCTCCTCATCCTGGACCCCCAGAATGAATTTGAGACTCTCCGCAAGCGGGTGGAGCAGACAACACTGAAATCCCAGACAGTGGCGCGGAACCGGAGTGGGGTCACAAATGTAAGTACCAGCCTGGGCTTCCTGGCACTGCCCCGCAGCGTTTCCCTTCCTGCCACCCAGAGCCCGCCAGCTGCCTGCCCAGCCATCACCCAGAGCAGCCTCGGCTGGAGACAGTGTCAGGACTCACTGTGCTGCCGCCTCTGGTCCTGTTGTGAGCAAGTAACTGGCTGTGAGTGTGTGACAGGAGCAGATTGGTGGCTGTGGTCAGTCTAGGCAGAGATGGGAGGTCTGGCCTGTGGCAGGGACAGATTGAGGAGGCGGAGGTAGCAGTTGGGCAGAGCCTGTGAAGGGAGCACCAGCGGCTCAGATTCCTACCCTGGAGAGGCAGCTTGTAGTTCCTTCTTCTGGTGTTTGCACTCACTGCCTTAGTACCAGGGACAGTGGTCTGTGGCCCCTGCCTTGTCACTGTCCCCCATCAGTATAGAAGCCGTCTCTGTGGTGGCCTTCCTCGCTGGAGGCACACAGGACCATAGAGGCCCATTTCCCCCAGGGACCACCAGCCACACACCCCATCCCGGCTCCAGTAGCCTGTGTTAGGGGCTCGGGACCTGTGGAACCATCTGGGGTGCCAGGGCTTGAGTGGATGACACGGGCTTTGAAGGCAGGTGCTTGCCTAACAGAAGGGCAAGGCGGGGACAGGCTTGAATCAGTCCTTTCACTGTAGGAGTTGGAGCCCTGGAGCTGTGCTGTGACCGTCTGCAACCATTGTACCCGATCCTGGCACAGAGAACCCCCACAGCCTTTGTCCCTGGGCCCCAAGTTGGTCATGGGGACTCTGGATGAGGAATACCAGGCTGGCATTTCCCCACCTACAAGCTGGGCATCATCCTCCCAGCCCTGTCTGGCTGTGGTGTTGGCGGGAGGCTGGGACAGTCCTACAGAGAGCAGATGACCCAAGAGCTGGGAAGCCTGGAACACAGGCTCTGGAATCAGCCAGGTTAGCATGAGGGAGATACCGAGCCAGTGACAGAGGGTGTTGAGCCAACCAGTGCCAGCACTGGAACGGCTGAGACTGGAGGCAGTCCTAGGCATCACCCAGTACCTAGCGCATAGGTGGCACCAGCTGCGATGTCCACTTCTAGGCCAGGCGTAGTGTTTACCAGCTGGGCACGGCGGCACGTATCTGTCTCACTACTCTGGAGGCTGAGGCAGGAGGATTGTTGAGGAGTTTGAGACCCATCTGGGCTACATGGTACAACTCTGTCTTAGAGAAAACAGGGCATGGTAGTGCACACTGTAGTTCTAGTGCTCTGGGAGGCTGAGGCGGGAGGATCGTAAGTTTGAGCCCAACCTGGGCACTTAGCAGGACCCTGTTTCAAAATTAAAAAATAAGGCAAGGATTGGGGATATAGCGTGGTGTCAAGTCTAATTACAAGTATGAAGTTCAGTTCCCAGTAAACCCCCCAAACTCCCCAAAATAGTACATTTTTAAAATTCCAAACTAAGATCAATTTTTTTCTTTTTTTTATGTCTTTTTTTCATTTATTACCCTTTTTTTAAAGAAAAAAAGAAAAGAAAAAAAAAAAAAAAAAAGCACACACTAAGATCCAGGCAAGGATTTTAGTTGTTGTTTCTTTAGTTTTTTGATGTGAAAAAGGTCTCCACTCACCCCCGACAGTTGCTTTTGGGGATGCGTCTTGCTAGGTAGTTCAGGCTGGCCTTGAATTTGCAGGGTTCCTCCTGCCTCAGCCTCCTCCTGAGTTCTGGGGTTACTGGCATGCAGTGCCATACTCCGCCACCTTTTGAAGCGTCTTGGTGGGTGTGAACCTAAAGTTTTTATTGTAAATTTAGGTGTAACAATATGAAGCAAAATGTACTAAATTTTTTTATAAGAGTCAACATCCGGAACATGTCATCGTCCGAAATCCCCTTCCACCCCGTCAGCACCCGTCCGCACAGGCACCCACCACCCTGCTGGCAACCATCTCTCACAGAAAGTGCACTTACTTTCCTGGTGGTGTTGACGCATTCCCCTGTGCCCTGCCTTCCCCCGGGCCAGCCCTGTCTTGACGGTTCTGCCTTTCCCCAGATGAGCTCCCCACAGAAGAACGCCTCGTCACCGGCCCTGAACGAGTATGAGGTGCTGCCCAATGGCTGTGAGGCCCACTGGGAGGTGGTGGAGCGGATCCTGTTCATCTACGCCAAGCTCAACCCTGGCATCGCTTATGTGCAGGGCATGAACGAGATCGTGGGGCCCCTGTACTACACATTTGCCACCGACCCCAACAGCGAGTGGAAAGGTGGCTGGTCTCCCTAGAGAGAGGTCTCAGCCCTCCAGCTCTGCCTTCTAGGGCGCTGATGTTGGTGTTGCCTGATTTCTGGTAGAAGGGCCGAGATGGGGGTATAGGAGCCTGAGATCCGATCTCAGTGTCAGTCTGAGCCGGACGTGGTAGCTCACGCCTGTAATCCCAGCACCCAAGAGGCTGAGGCCAGAGGATCGCTGGGAGTTCAGGGTAGCCTAGACTACATAGTGCGCTTCAGTTCTCACTAAACTGCCTAGTGAGACCCTCTCTCAAAAAAAAAAAAAAAAAATCAATTTGAAAATGTTATCTTGGGGGCTGGGAACATAGCTCGTGACATAGCACCTGGCAAACGCAAGCTCCTGAGATCGATTGCCAGTATCAAAAAGAAAGTCTCCTTGGAAACACATGATCCATTACTGAGGGAGAGAGCTGCCTTTCAGAGTGGAAAGCGCTCTGGTTCTTAGTCTGGGGTAGACGGTGGGTGGACAGTTGGGGGGGTGAGCCGAGCCACGAGGGTGGGCTTGGGGAGGCATGGGGAAGGGTCCCAAGTTGGCTGGGCAGTGACACTTAGCACACCCTGGTCTCTTCCAGAGCACGCCGAGGCAGACACTTTCTTCTGTTTCACCAACCTCATGGCCGAGATCCGGGACAACTTCATCAAGAGCCTGGACGACTCGCAGTGCGGCATCACCTACAAGATGGAGAAGGTGTACTCCACCCTGAAGGAGAGGGACGTGGAGCTCTACCTGAAATTGGTGAGGACCGACGCCCACCCCCGACACTAGCCGCGAGTTCCGTGCGCGCGTGGATTGCGTAGTGAGACTGTCTCAGCAGACCAGGAACTTCATTTTTTTTTTTTTTGCGGAACCAGGAATTGAACTCAGGCCCTTGCGCTTGCCAGGGAAGCACTTATTCTACTGAGCCGTCTCCCCGGCCCACTAGTAACTTCATTTTTTAAGATTCTTGTGTTGGCAGTCTGTATTTATTTCAGAAGGCTAATCAGTAAAAGATCTATATTGACATAGAAGCAGAAACAGCGCAGTGAGAAAGAAAGTAGAAACGGATCTTTGACAAGTGGCACTGTGCCATTTGCTGTGTTTTGGTATGGTCTCTTCAGTTAGTGATGGTCACCTCTGTTGGGCACAGGGACGCTGAGGGTCATTCATTGGTAAGAAAAGCGAGGGACACTTTGGACTTGCCAGTGGCAGCCACGGTGTGCTTCTGTAGAGGTCGTAAGCTGCATGATGTCTTTTTTTTAATTTTTAATTTTTTATTTATTTATTTTTGCGAAACCGGGGATTGAACTCAGGCCCTTGCACTTGCCAGGGAAGCTATTATTCCACTGAGCTATCTCCCCAGCCCCTGCATGATGTCTTAAAGAACTGGAGGCATCGTGTCCAAATCTGGAGCACTCAGCGCAGTCCAGATTCCTGGCTTCTCTGGAAAATCAGACGCAGTGGCCCTTTAAGAGAGCGAGGCTTTCTGGGTTGCTTGGTGCTACCCTCTTTGTGTCCCTGGCCTTCTTGCTGTCCCTGACACTCAAGCCTGGCTGGAACCCCTCTGTCTCACCAGCAAGAGCAGAACATCAGGCCCCAGTTCTTTGCTTTCCGCTGGCTCACGCTGCTGCTGTCCCAGGAGTTCTTGCTGCCAGACGTCATCCGCATCTGGGACTCGCTCTTCGCGGATGATAGCCGCTTTGACTTTCTGCTCCTTGTGTGCTGCGCCATGCTCATGTGAGTGACCCGGCGGGGCCTGCTGGTAGGCAGGGGCTACTGCCTGGTGGCCAAGGGTGGGTCTGGAATTTGAGGGAGCACCCAATCCTGGGGCCAGGACAAGCGGGAGGGGCCTGGCTGGCTGCGTGAAGCAGCCCGGAGCCCTGCACCTCAGCTGCACATTTCCCGCAGCCTGATCCGGGAGCAGTTGCTGCAAGGGGACTTCACGGTCAACATGCGGCTCCTGCAGGTGAGAGTGCTCAGTGGAGCCTGGCCCCCACTCCTGGCTGCTGGCCCCGAGTGTCCTGTGGCCTCGAGCTAAGGGCTTGGGCTCTGCTGCACACTGTAAGTCAGCTTCACAAGGTATAGTGGAGCCAAGACCAAGGTCAGGCTCGGCTCTCAGACTCAGGGCAGAGCCCGGTGGTTAGGAGGAGCTTGGGTCCGAGGTCCCCTGGCGCTTCATTCAGTTTCTTCCCTGGTGCCTGGCGAGGGCCGCTGCTCAGCGACATAGTGAGCTCAGTCTCTGAAGCAGGTGCCACCCAGCAGCCCTTCGCAGGACTGCAGAGGGCACGCGGTGCTCAGGCACACAGCCCAGCCCGGCATCAGGCAGCTGCAGGCGAGGGGGACTCGGGAGAGAAGGCAGATGGGCCTGGGCCAGCGAAGCTTGTCAGACCCTTCTGGCTGTCACGTTTGGGCTGGTTCAGTGGGTGTGGGCAGTGTGCATGGGGTGAGGGGACTGCAGTGTAGTGACAGGTCCCAACGTGGAGGGAAGGAAAACGGCAGAGGTGGCGGTGCCCAGCTGCCGGGCACATCGCTGGCTCTCCCGCCAGGACTACCCCATCACGGACGTCTGCCTGATCCTGCAGAAGGCCACGGAGCTGCAGGACTGCAAGTAGCCTGGTGGCAGTAGACGAGTGGGAGACCCTGGGTCCTGGGTCCGGGCATCGCTGGCTCTTGGGGCTGCTGCAGGGGCGGCCACTCCAGGCCCACGTGGCTCCAGCCACTCGGGTTGTGCCTTCTGGGCACTGTGCTGTCTCCTTCAGCCACCAAGCCCTGGACCCTCTGAAGAGGCTGTCAAGCAGGGCGGGGGCTGTTTTGGTGGAAGGAGGCTGGCAAGGGCTCTTCCCGCTCTGCACTGCCTCCTTCCTCCTCCATCCCTGCTTCCGGTCTTTGCCTGGTTGCTGGTCAGGGGGTCCCTGGCACATTCTGGGGGTTGGTGCTCAGGCTTCTCCTTGGGGAGTGACACCAAAGCAGCTGAGTGACTGCCAGGCCCAGGTCCCACCCTCTGCCTCCCACCAAGCACATGTGTCACTGGGGAGCGTGTGGCCCTGAGTCCATTACCATGTGTCCCAGGGCGCTTGGGTGGGGCAACGGTGTCTTGGGTCCCTCCAGGGCCCAGGTTCCCCTTGTCTGTCTCTACCTCTGCTCGTCCCCCTCTGCCTCTTGGGGTGTCTGAGATTGCCTACCCCTCATTGCTCCCCTCTGCCTTTCTCTCTGGGGTGCCTTATCCGGAGCCTCTTCCTGCCTGCCCCCTCCCTGCCCATGAAGCCCAGAGGCAGGATGAGGGGTGCGGCTCGGCAAGATTCCGGGGCTGCACCTGGGAAGGGCTCCACAGTGCTTGCTGGCGGGTGCTGGACCCTCCCTGGTGGGGATTGGAATTCCAGGTCTGCTGAGGCCTGGGGGCCCAGGAAGCTGTGCACCTCACCTGTGTCCTGTCCTTGCTGTGAGAGGAAGATGAGGGTGGATTCCCTGGAGGCTCCCAGAGCCCCCTTGCCTCGAAAACAAAGGACAGCATGTGTTAGGTGCTTCCAAGAGTTGTAGTCCACCTAATTCCATACAGGTCACCTGGGTCCAGAAAGCCTCGGCCCAGGTGGAGCAGAGCTTGCAACCTGCATCTTGGCACCAGAAGAGCCTGTCTGGGTCTTGGTGTCCCCTGCGCCCACTGCCGGTAGCTGCAGCCACAGGTGCAGGAATTGTCTGGTCATCAGCTCGGGCCCTGCAGTGTTGAGGTGGGGCCGCCTGAGCAGGCTGGGGGTGGGGTTCTGAGCCTCCTAGACTGGCCCAGGGGAGCCCGGCCTGCAGTCCTGTGGCCTGGGAGCTGCCGGGTGAAGCTCTTCTGGGACCTGCAGGACTGCACTTCGCTCCTCGCCACCTCTTCTCCCAACCCATGATTTGGGAGGCTTTTGCTATTTATTCAGACCCTTGCCTATTTATTGAAGATTGACAAGTGCTTTGGGGCTGGGAAGATGGCAGAGAACGGAGAAAGGAGTTGCAGACATGGTCTGTCCACTTCGCAAGCTCAGCTGGGACATCTTCCCTTCCTCTTCCCCTCGGACCTGGTTTTCCAGTGGGTCCTGGCCAGGAAGGCTGGGAGCTCTACTGGAGCTAGTGCAAGAGAGACCAGAGAGCTGGGGACTGGATGGAGACAGTCCTGTGAGCCAGTCTTCCCCAGAACTCGTCAGCTAGTGGCTCAACCCCAGGTTGCCCCTCCACAGCCTGAAGCATGGGCCACCAACAGGACCCAGAAGCCACTGCCCAGGACACCCGAGTTCCCTCGGGCCTGGCCCTGGCTGCCTGCCTGGGAACATGCTACTGGAACCACGACATCTGATTTTCATGAGAGCATAGTGTCCAGTGTGTTGTCCACGTCCTTGAGATGAAGGTCAAGATCACAGGGACCCAGGCTGCACGAGCCCCTTGGGGTACAGTCCGGGCAAGGGCCTGGCCTGGTCAGTTCCTCCTGGGGAGGTGGCAGTGGTCAGGGCCTGGGCCTTCTGCATGGGACACTGCCCTAGATACCACAGCCTGAGCTCACGAGGTCACAGATTTCAGTGCAGAGGGTCAGAATGTGTCAGCTGTCATTTCCGGTCTGTTTTGTTCTCAGAATCAAGTGCTGTGGATGCTGAGTCGTCTTTAATAAATCCTATGTTCTTTGCAATGGGCATTGGTGCCATGAGGGGCTGGCACCTTGGAGGCCCCGGAGCAGGGACAGTGGAGCCAGCCTCCTTAGGTCTAAGAAGGAGGCCAGGAACGCGCATTGGAAGAGCCAGCTCAGCTCTGTGCCTTGGCATTGATGCTGCCTGCATGGATGCAGGAAGAAAGGATTACTGCTCCATCACACGGCAAGGATTTCTTAAGAGTTCAAAATTCCTGAGTCAGCCGGGGTGTGGTGGCACATGCGTGTAGTCCCAGTGCGGGAGCTAGAGGCAGGAGTGTCACTGGGAGTTCCAAGAGTAGCCTGGGCTACAAAATGAGTTCAAGGCCACCCTGAATGACATAGCAAGACACTGTCTCAAAACAAGAAGTAGATCTCAAAAAGTGAGATTTCCAAGGCAGTGACACGCCAGAGGTCTTCCTGGAAGGTCAGGAAAGAGTGATGCCCCTCATGTGACTGCTGGTCTACAGTAGTGGGGCCTCGCCAGGAGCAGTTGTTCAAGAGGAAGTAACAAAAGCTCTCCACGCGGGAAAGGAGGCCCTCTGCGTGCTGACAGCGCGATCCTACGTGGAGAGAAGCCCACCGGCAACACCAGAAGTGGCCAGTACCCAGAAGTGCAGGAAGGTGTGGGATCCGAAGTGAGCACGCAGGCGGGGTGTAGCCAGCGCAGAGCAGGTGCGAAGTGGTGCACAGTCCTGGATTCATCTCCTGTCCTGTGTGCACAGAGAAAGGCCAGACAAGTGCACTGAGCTTTCACGCTAGGGTTTTTTTTTTTTTTAAAGAAGCAAGGTGGATTTATTTTTTAATTTTATTTATTTGTTTTTTATTTTTATTTTTGTATATTTTAGGGAAGGGTCTACAGGGTGTTCAGGGGCTCACTACTAGATCAGACTCGGTGATCTGCCTGTTTACAGCCTCCCAAGAGCTGGGATTACAGGTGCACGCCACCACCCCCAGTCTCAGTTGCTGTCTCTGCTTGCCCTGTGGGTGAGGCCAGCATGGCAGGCTCGGGGATTCTCTGGCCCTGCGCCTACTTGCAGGCACTTTAATCTGCTGAGCTATCTGGCTGGCCCCTATTTTTTTAATGTTTTATTTATTTATGTACTTGGTACAGGGTCTCACCGTGCAGCTCAGACTCAGCGGTGGCTGGCATGGCATGCCCGGGGTTCAGAGTAAGCTTGGTATGTGGTACCAGGGATTGAACCCTGGTCCTTATGCTTGCCAGGCAAACATTTAGGCCACCAGGCTGTCTCCTAGGCTCCAGAGTGAGTTTTCTACAGTGGTGTCATAAAGACTGGCAGAAGGGGTCTTAAATAATGATGCTGGGCTGGGGAGATGGCTCAGCAGCTTAAGTGCCTGCCTGGCAAGTGCAAGGTTCTGAGTTTGATCCCTGGTATGAAAGAAAGAAAGAAAGAAAGAAAGAAAGAAAGAAAGAAAGAAAGAAGAGCTTTGTGAGGTATGGACACATCTATCTCTGGGGCCAGGGAGATGGCTCGGTAGAATGAGTGCATGCCAGGCATGCGCAAGGGCCTCAGTTCAATCCCTGGTTCTGCAAAAAAAAAAAAAAAAAAAAAAAAAGATTATTTGCACTGCGCAGGCTCATAACTGTTCTCCAGTTTTATTCTCCGGCCATTTTAGGATTTCTTTTGGTCTCCACTAGAGGGAGCCAGTGCACCTGACCTGGGGCATATGTATTACAGTACTCAAAACAAGATCCGTCTCCCCAGGAGAACTGGACTCAGGTACAGTAAAGGAGTGGGAGAAGAGAAAGCCTTCCCAGTTACCACCGAAGGGTTGTGAGCAATAGCAGACCACCTCCCCAGTGACTCACCTGAGCTCCGATGGCCAGAAGGAAGGCAGGGGTTGAGAAGGACCAAAAAGGCTGGCAGCAGCGTCCAACACAGGCGAGTCTCTCCGCTTGGTAGTTGTGACTCCCCATGGCTCTGGAGAGCACAGTATGGTCGGCAGGAGAGGGTGAGGAGTGCCTGGGCCCTTCATCCTTGGTGACCCCCTGGAGGGTGGGTCTGGTCCAGGGACCTTTGTCTTTAGGGGCAGTCTGATGTCCAGTGGTTACCACTGCACATAGCAGGGGTCAGGGTGCCCCTTGTCATGCCGGCTCCTGTCATAGTCCCTCCTGAAATGTTCTGGCCTCCCACAGCCCTGGAAGTGGGATTAGGCATTGAGCTGTCCTTAGAGTCCCAGACCTGGAGTTGCCTCCTTTTAAGGCTGCAACCGGGGCAGCAGCTTTCTCTTGGTCTGTTCTTCCTGTGCCCTCCCCTCCATCTTGGTGAGGCACCCGCTCTCACTGGAGTATCAGAGAGAGATCCAGAGTAAGGGCCATCGTTAGCAGCTTCCCCAGATGTCTGAGGTTGATTGGGTGATGTTTGTGTATAACTAATCTGTCTAGGCCAGGTATGGTGGCACGTGCCTGTCATCCCAGCACTTGGCAGGCTGAGGCAGGAGGACTGCCTGGAATATATGGTGAGTTCAAGGCCAGCCTGACCTTCATAGTGAAGCCCTGTCTCAAGCAGAGAATAGTAGCATGCTCCTCCGCTACATCAGAACAGACACAGGCCCAGGGGGACAGTGGCAAGCAGCTGCCTGGCAAGCGCAAGATCTCCAGTGTGACGCTCAGTCCCCACCCCCCAAAAGACACACTTTAACAAGGCCTCTTGTAAGCCATCTAAGAAGACAGAGGCTCTCATCTTCTTCCCAATTAATAGGTGAGAATTTAGAGTAATTGTAGGGCTTAGTGCTTAACCTTCAAGGATGCACACTTGGAAGGGTCTTCTATCCCAGTCTGCTGTCCAGTTGGTGGACCAGTAGGACTCTTGTACAGGGGATGCCTATACAAGGACTGTCTCGCTGCATACACAGTGAGACCCTGTGTCACTGTATATGTAGTGAGACAGTCACTTCAGGATTGTCTGAAAACGCTCCTTAATCTTTGGTCGGTGTGGGGTTGCTGGGAACAAAGGATTCCCGCACACGGTGGGGCTGAATTCTCTCAAGGTTGCTTGGACTGGGTCGTTCGCCCTTACCGCATGCACCTGAGCTCTCAGTGCCATTTCTGTCTCCAGATCTCGAAAAGTGAAAGCTCCATTTGACTTTGACTGTAACAGCCCTGTCTGAGAAAAAAGGCACAGCCAAACCAAAAAAAAGAAAGAAAAGCCAGTGATCAAGGGACCGATGGTTTTCTGAGAGAAGAGGGAGTAGTGGGCCAGGGATATAGCTCAGCAGCACAGTGCCTGCTGGGCAAGTGTGAAGTCATGAGTTTGATTCTCAGTTAAAAAATAAGGGGGGGGGGGCTGCCCCTTAGCTCAGTTCTTTAACTGGCTGCTTCAACAAAGCAGTCAGGCTCTGGTTGCTGTGATTCGATCCCCACAACACAAGACAGCCAGTCATGCCTTGAAAGCATTCGGCGCAAAAATAAATAAATAAATAAAAATAAGGGGGGGGGTGCGGGCTGGTGAGATGGCTCAGTGGTCTAAAGCACCTACTTGGAACAAGCTTAGCAAAGCACAGGGACCACAGTTCAATCCCCCAGCACCACATGGCCAGCCAGCCCCGCCCCCTGGTGGGCTGAGCTGGCCACACACACACACACTCAAATAAATAAAATTAAAAAAGGGCTGGTGAGATGGCTCAGTGGTCTAAAGCACCTACTTAGAACAAGCTTAGCAA
>NW_004524699.1:6677134-6684374 GCF_000260255.1 Octodon degus | reverse complement strand
GGGCTGGTGAGATGGCTCAGTGGTCTAAAGCACCTACTTAGAACAAGCTTAGCAAAGCACAGGGACTGTGGTTCAATCCCCCAGCACCACATGCCAGCCAGCCCCCCGCCATGGGCTGAGCTGGCCACACACACACACACGAAAAAAAAAAAAACTAAATAAATAAGGGGGGGGGTGGCTGGGGAGATAGCTCAACGGAGTAAGTGCTTGCCTGGCAAGCGCAAGGTCCTGAGTTTAATCCCTGGTGCCACCAGAAAAAAAAAAAAAAGCCAGAAGGGCAGATTGGAGGGACTCCTTAGGCTACAGTGTTAGTGTTTGGGGACTATACTGTATGTGTTTTAGAGACAGATTTCTGTAGTGCACCCCAGAGATCAGTTATTTGTACCATGTAGGATGGGTTTCTCCAGGGGTTGCATGAGATACTTGCTCAAGACACTGGGTTTGGGGCCGGGGAGATGGCTCAGTAGAATAAGCGCTTCCCTGGCAAGTGCAAGGGACTCAGTTCAATCCCCAGTTCTGGGGAAAAAAAAAAAAAAAAAAAACCACTGGCTAGGCGACATCCTTACGTTGTGTGTCCCTGGACGAGCGTGGTTCTGAGTCCTGTCTAACCCAAGGATGAGGCGTGTTGCTGGAGGAAGCCAGTACCTGTGTGTCCTAGAGCCTTCCTGCCTTCTGATTCCTTCGCATTGCTGGGAAAGGGAAGCGAGTGCTGCTGATCTTCAGGACCCTTATGTACAAGCACTCATTTTCCAGGGATTCAGGAGCCTCCAACTGGAGAGGAAAGAGTCTCAATGGTGGGAACAAAAGCACATTGCCATTTCCTGCTCATAGAAACAAACATCCCCATAAAGGTGAACTGCCAAAACCTGTCCCATCACTCCCAGGCACTCGGACTTGCCTGAGAGCACCAGGCAGCCGCCAATTACAAGTCTGAAAAACATCTCAGGGAGCTGTGAATAATGAAACCAAGCCGTCAAGGAAGAGGCCAAGCAAGTCAAAGAAGGAATATGGGGCCCTGTTTGCAAAATTAAAGATGCCCCATGAGAGAAATCCAAATACAGAAGGGATCAAAACCTTTCCATGCTCTGGACAAAAACTTATTGTGATTTTGACAAAAAAGACAAGGCGCAAATGACCCACAGACAAGGATGACAATTCTTTATTACCTAAGCCAGTCACAATCCACTGGGAATACTCTTAAGGGTGGCCATGGGACAAAAGCAAGTGCTTAACCTAGGGATCCTGGTGGGACCTCCAGCTGGTCACTGGAAGCCCCTCCCAGCCTGCTAGAGGTGCTGAGACTGTGTCTCCTGATGTCAAAGAATGGACCTGAGAACACAGGGGACCAAGAGTAGGAATGGTTTACTGAGAGAACGCTGAGAGACAGGAGGGCCCTGGAAATGGGTGGCTGCTGAGGCTTCTTCTCAGGGACATTTTATATGGCAAGATTGCAGTGTACAGCTAGAGGTCAAACTCCCGCAAGTACAGCTGCTCAGCTAATGCTGATCCCATAGGGAAGGCATGAGTAGATGGTGGACATCATTAGCCTGGATTTTCTAGAATTTAGTGAGTTCAAGACTAGGCTGGGGCCTTTTTCCCAAAAAGAAGCCCCCGCTCCTCCCAACACTGAAGCCAAAGCAAAAGCTTTGAAGGCCAAAGGCCATGCTGAAAGGCATCCACAGCCATAAAAAGAAGATAGGAACATCACCCACCTTCCACTGTCCCAAGACGCTGTCCACATACCCTCCAAAGAGCGCCCCCAGGAGAAGCAAGCTTGACCACGATGCCATCATCAAGTTTCCTCTGACCACAGAGTCAGCCCTGAAAAAGATCGGGGACAGCAACACACTCGTGCTCACTGTGGATGTCAAAACCAATGAGCACCAAGTCAAACAAGCCGTGAAGAAGCTCTATGACGTCAGTGTTGCCAAGGTCAGTGCCCTAACCAGGCCTGATGGCGAGGAGGCATGTGTTCGACTGGCTCCTGATTATGATGCATTGGATGTTGCCAACAAAATTGGCATCATCTAAACTGACCCCAGCTGGCTAATTCTAAATATATACTTTTTTTTCCCAGTTAAAAAAAACTAGCCTGGGCTACATAGCAAGACTGTCTCAAAATCAAATAATGCAGCAACTTATTTAGCGTCTGAGTGGGGAATAACAATACTATACTCAAAACTGTAACTCAGAATGCTGTGTGTAGTATTGCATGCCTTTGATTCCAGCATGGGTAGGCTGAGGCAGAATTGCTGCGAGTTTGAGGCCAGCCTACTCCACATAGTGGATTCAAGGGCAGCTTAGAGCACATAGCAAGACCTCACTTCAAAAATAAAAAAACATGGGATGGGGAGATAGCTCAGTAGAATAAGCGCTTGCCTGGCAAGTACAAGGGTCTGAGTTCAAGCCCCATTTCTGCCAAAAACAAAACAAACAAAAAAACTATAAATCAAGAAAATAACAAGTGGGCAGAATTATATTTGCAACAAAAATGACATTATTAGTGATTCTAGATTAGAAGGTATGGGGGTAGCTTTATTACAATTTTTAAATTTTAATTTTATTGTAAGTGGATCAAATACATTTACTGAGTATAATTGATTTTCTTACAGATGCACACAATGTGATTTTAACAAATGTATCAGTCACTACAACCACTTTGTGATGAATTTAAAAATACCTTCTTAGCAATTTAAACAAACACATTACTAACTGTAGTCATCATACTACAATTATCTCAAGAAAATGCTAGGCATGATGACATACCCTTGTAACCTCCGTTTCCTGAGAGGCAGAGCCAGAAAATTAAACTGGAAGCACAGGCCGGGCTCTTTAGCCAGTATTTTGTTATTCTGAGACAGGGTCTCACTATGTACTCCAGGCTGGCTCTAAACTCACTTTATTATCCATACTGGCCCTTAACTCGTGCTGATCTTCCTGCCTCAGCTTCCTGAGTGCTAGGCTGATAGGCGTGTGCCACCATGCTGGGCTGCCGTATGATTTAAAAATATTTTAATGGGCTAAAAGTGTCCTTAACAAGTCCTTTTGTGACTACTGCTGATTCCGACTTCATAAGTACTACTGTGGTGAACGTTCATGTCCCAAATCCTTTATTCCTCTTTCCCTTCTGGGCTCAGTCCTGCAGCTGGCTTGAAAGGTGTGAACTTTAAGAACCCTTTTCATAATATTGTCCAGCTGCTTTCTGGAGTCAGTGTATCAGGTGCTGCTCCAGACAGCAGTTAGCTTGGGCCACCTGCATCCTTTACATCTGGCTGAGTTTCAAGAAAATCTTTGGAGGGGCCAAGGGAGATGGCCCGGTAGAAAGTGTTTGCCTGGCAAGCACAAGGGCCTGAGTTCAATCCCCGGTTCTTACAAACAAAACAAACAAAAACTCTCGAAATGAAAAAGCAATATGTATAACTTTTGAGCTGGGGAGATAGCTCAGTAGAATAAGTGCTTGCCTGGCAAACACAAGGTCCTGAGTTCAATCTCCGGTACCACACACACACACACACACACACACACACACACACAAATCTTTGGCTACTTTTCTTGCTTTGGGAGGGTAAAACAGGAGGATCACGAGTTGGAGCTCAGTTGGCGACTTGTTGAGAACCCTGTTTGAAAATAATTTTTATTTATTAAAAATTTTTAGGGGCCGAGGAGATAGTTCAGTAGAATAAGCACTTGCCTGGCAAGCGCAAGAGCCTGAGTTCAATCCCCGGTTCTGAAAAAAGAAAAAAAAAATTTAAAAGGTGAAAGGCCTTGAGTATCCCCTACACCAATAGTAACAAGTCATTGCCATGCTCCCAGAGTTCTTGGGTTATTTTTATGGTGCCATGGTTACAGCAGATTGGAGCCTGACAGACTTGGGATCTTGTACTTGTTCCGCCAACTAGGAGCTCCCTCACGCCTGCTTTGAAGATTAAAAGTAGTGTAAAAGCACTTTCAGATGGCTAGTACTTGCTTCTCGCACATGCGCAGAGGGTAGCTCCTGCGTGGCGGCCAAAGAGCCTGGGCGGAGCCAGAGACCCGACCGCGACCAATCCAGAGGGGACGCAATGGCGCCACGCCCCTTGTCCTGGGGTCTTAAAAGGGCAAAGAAAGGGCCTTGGGACAGGCACGTGGGAGCGGTCCTTCCTCTGTAGGTTGTGGTTTTGAGTCTTTGCTAGGGCACGGGAAAGACAGAGTGCCCCCCAGTCTCAGCCCCGCGTCGGCCCCGGCAGCGCAGCGCGAGGTGCCCTGTCCCGGCGGCGGCGACATGCGCGCGCTGCGGGCATCCCTGACACTGGTGCTCGGCGCGGGGGTGGGCGCTGCGGCCGAGCGCTGGCGGCGGGACAGGGCGGATGCGCGGGCGGTGCCAGGGCTTTTGGGCCGGCTGCCGGTGCTGCCCGTGGCGGCCGCAGCCGAGCTGCCTTTGGTGCCCGCGGAACCGGCCGGCCTGGGCTCCGGCGAGCTCGCTAAGTACGGGTTACCCGGGGTGGCGCAGCTCAAGAGCCGGGAGTCGTACGTGCTGTGCTACGACGCGCGCACCCGTGGCGCGCTCTGGGTGATCGAGCAGCTGCGGCCCGAGCGGCTCCGCGGCGACGGCGACCGCCGGGCGTGCGACTTCCGCGAAGACGAGTCGGTGCACGCGTACCACCGCGCCACTAACGCGGACTTTCGCGGCAGCGGCTTCGACCGCGGCCACCTAGCCGCCGCCGCCAACCACCGCTGGAGCCAGAAGGCCATGGACGACACTTTCTACCTGAGCAACGTCGCACCCCAGGTTCGCAGCGCCCGCACTCGGGTCTAGGTTCGGACAGAGGTTCTGAGCGCTGCACCCACGTGACCTTCAGTCGCCTAACCTGCGGGTGGTGCGGCCATTCACTCCCCGCATGCATAGGGCCGAGGTACTTAAGACTCTAAGGAAAGTGGCTGTTAGCTGCAACGAAGCCATAAAGGCTGAGTGGTACGCCGCCGGGCCTAGAGTCATAGCCGACAGCTGTTTTTTGAGACAGTCTTGCTGTGTAAAGGAGGTTGTCTTTGAACCAGGTAGCCCAGGCTGACACGTACACCACCACGCCTGGTTAATGACTGGTTTTTGTAGCACTGGGGAAGGACTGCAGAGCTTCTGGCGAGCTATGCAAGTGTCTAACAGAGCTATATCCCCAGAAACGAGGGCACTTGATCCAGCTGGTGGTGCCAAGTACAGGCCGCAGGCCAAGCAGCCCCTCCACCCTCGTTCCTCCAGGGAATGGCGCCCTGTGAGCCTCTAGCCCCTAATTCTTTCCCCAGGACCCATTTTCCTAGCTTGTAAGGTCCAGGTGGTCCGGGTGTCTGCGAGAAAGGAGGAAATGGTAGCGACCCAGGGCACAGGTGGAACGGAGCCCTGCCTAGGCTCCACCTGAGTGGTCACCTGCCCTCAGGGAGGGCCAGGTCTTCCTTGAGCCTGTTTCCTGCTGGAGCGGTAGGGATCCACATGTCCCACTGAATCCCCCTTCTGCCCCCAGGTACCACACCTCAACCAGAACGCCTGGAACAACCTGGAGAAGTACAGTCGCAGCCTGGCACGCAGCTACCAGAACGTCTATGTCTGCACTGGGCCACTCTTCCTGCCTAGGTGAGGCCACAGCGTGGCTGCACCCAGGGGTCAGCACCCCGGTACTGTTAATCCATCTTCTTGGCCTGTGTCCCTGGCGTGGGCCCCACATTCCACTTACTTTTGAGAGTCTGTGCAATTCAGACCATGTTAATAGCCCAGGCTGGCCTCAGATGTGCTCATCTTCCTGCCTCAGCTTCCCAAGTGCTGGGATGACAGGGATGCACTGTCACATGCAGCCCCATGTAGCTCTAGGTGGCCTCCTTGGTCATCTCTCTGCCTGGGGTACCTGGCCCCAAATGTCCTTGCTCCTCTGTGACCCTGGCAGCCTGGCCAGCCATGATCTGCATGGATGGAACCACAGATCCCCGACTTGCGAGGCTACCTCACTGTTCGGCTCACGGTGCTCTCCTCTGCCCTCAGGTCCCACTGTCCCCTTACCTGTCCCAGCTGTTGGGGACTGAGATGTTCTGGGCAGGGTCCCTGCTTCCCAGTCCACCTTCTGACCAGTCTGCAGGCTTAGGATGGGGCCCAGGCCTTACTGCCTGGTCTCTTGGTGCTGGGGGCAGAAGGTCTCAAGTGTCCTCCCAGGTAAAATGGGGCTAACGCCTGTGACCTCACAGATGGGGGCTATCAGGCCCAAGGCCTGACCCGTGCTAAGAGCTTAGTATGAGCTGGGGAGGGTGGTGGTTTGGGCACTGAAACTTCCAGCAACAAGTGCCCACTGAGCTGGGAGCCAGAGGCCACTCGAGTGGCCAGGTGTGGTGGCAGTACTTGGGAGGCTGAAGCAGGAGGACTGCCGTGAGTTCAAGACCAGCCTAAACTGTACAGTGAGTCCCTTAAAAAACAAAAAAGGTGACTCGTGCCAGGCTTTGTATTGGGCATGGGATTTCAACTGCCATGGCCCTGCCCACTGGGTGCACTGCCTTGGGAGAGATGAACAGCAATCAAGTGTCCCAGAGGTGAGCTGGAGTTTAGAAGGCCCAATACTTTCAGCAGCACTGGGAGAGTCAGTCTGCAGCGGGGACCGACCCCAGCCTTGAAGGTGGGAAGGCAGGGTACGCAGCCTTGAAGTCAAGGGGTGGCCTGGCAGGATGACAGAGCTCAGGTCAGAGCAGGCTTCCTGGAGGCGGGGGGCTTGGGTCCAACCAAGCTCTAGCTGTGAGTGCTGGGTCTGCCCGCAGGACGGAGGCTGATGGGAAGTCCTACGTGAAGTACCAGGTCATCGGCAAGAACCATGTGGCGGTGCCCACTCACTTCTTCAAGGTGCTGATCCTGGAGGCCACAGGCGGGCAGATTGAGCTCCGCTCCTACGTGATGCCCAATGCGCCTGTGGACGAGGCGATCCCACTCGAGCGCTTCCTCGTGCCCATTGAGAGCATTGAGCGGGCTTCGGGGCTGCTCTTTTTGCCCAACATCCTGGCACGGGCGGGCAATGTCAAGGCCATCACTGCAGGCGGCAAGTGAGACACAGGTGGGGACTAAGAGTGTGGCATCTGCAGCGCATTAAAGGTGATGTTCTTGGAGCTGTCTTGGCCATCCATGGCTGTCCCAAGTGACCTGCAGGTGCCCCTGCCTGGCTCCAGAACCGCCTGTGTGCTGTGTGAACCTTCAAGTGGGCCGGGTTCCTGCCTGGCTGAGGCTGGGCTGCAGGGCTGC
>NW_004524699.1:6661427-6672849 GCF_000260255.1 Octodon degus | reverse complement strand
CGATCTGGCCAGCGAGGTAAGTGCGGAGCTCGGGCGACTGGGCGTTGTCCAGGATGGAGCCAGGCAGGGCCACGCTCAGGGTGTAGGGCCGTCCTGGGCAGGGGCAGGGCACCTGGTCAGCCTAGGAGGCCAAAGCCCGCCCCACTCCTTTCTTCTGGGGCCTTGGAGACTTGTTCAACTGCAAGGCTGTGTGTGTGTGTGTGTGTGTGTGTGTGTGTGTGTGTGTTCTGTAATTAGGGATCAAACCCAGGATCTTCACTCAGCTACAACCCCAATCCTTTTTACTTTTTTTTTTTTTAATTTATTTATTTATTTATTTATTTGTGTGTGTGTGTGTGGCCAGCTCAGCCCACCTGGGGCGGGGCTGGCTGGCATGTGGTGCTGGGGGATTGAACCATGGTCCAAGTGTTTTGCTAAGCTTGTTCTAAGTAGGTGCTTTAGACCACTGAGCCATCTCACCAGCCCCTCCTTTTTACTTTTGAGACAGCAGTTTAATAAGTTACCTAGGCTAGACTTGACTTGCGATTTTCCTGCCTCAGCTTCCCAGAGTACTGGGATTAGCTGTATGAGCCACCGCACCTAGCTTAACTGAGATCAGCAAAATGGATCCAACCCTCTTCTGGACTTGAGTTCCTCCAGGAGGAAAATGGATAGGTGACCTCCCAGGTTCCTATGAGCAGAGCAGAGGAACTGGGCAAGGCCAGGGAACAGTCAGGAGTGTTGGCCTATGTCTACATCCTGGCTCTGCCCCACTCCCTAGTTTCTCTAACTGCCAAACAGATTTAGCACTTTGGAGGCTGAGGCAGGAAATCTCTGTGAGTTCAAGGTTGGCCTGGGCTACACAATGAGTTCTAAGCCAGTGAGACCCTGTTTCAAAAACACAAAACAAAACAAGAAACAGGTCTGGGGAGATAGCTCAACGGTCTAAGCTCCTGCTTGGTAAGCACAAGGACCCAGGTTCAATGCCCAGTACCACATCCTGTGCTACCATGCCAGTGCCTGCCACTGAAACCAGGCATGGTGGCACACGCCTATAATCCCAGCACTGGGGAGGCTGAGACAGGATCACTATGAGTCCAAACTGTATGGAGACCCTGTATCAAAAATAAAAAGGACAAGGTCCTAGAAGCATACAATTAAGAGACGCAAAGTTTAACATCTATAAGCTTGAACTCTGCCTAAGGAGGTCGGCCTCTCTCTATCCGTTTTAGGTCTGTTTCTCTATCAGGACCAGATGTCTCAGCCAGGTGGTCACTAAGGGCTCTTCCAGATCCGACACTGTTCTGCCACAGCACAGCCACCGCAGGCCGCCAGTGCCCTTGCCCAGTGCCCAGGCTCACCTAGGTCCTTCCTCTGGGCAGCTGCCTCCTCTTCCTCCTTCTGGCGCTTGGCCTGCTCCTCCTGTGCTCGCTGCCGCTCCAGCTTTTTGGTCACCTTGAGGTCCTTCCATTTCTTTTTCTCCTCTTTCTCTGGGTAAGAAAACGGCCTGATTGGAAGGGGGTAAGGGACCCGGTGAGCCTAGCACGGCGAAGCCTGCCTCCTTGGAGAGCTGCAAGTCAGGCAGGCTCTGTGGCCCGCTGAAATGGCCTGAAGGAAGGGGGGACACAGGCTCTCGTCCCCACCACGGCCCTTACTTACTCTGTTGTTTCCATTTTCGCCACTCAACCCTTTGTCCGTGTTCACCCTGGAGGAGGAGCAGGACTGAGTGAGAAGCTGAATGGTCCCATCAGAAGGGGGACCACACGTGCTGTTTCACAGCGCTCCCGCTCCTCCTCCAACCCGGGTCGGGAGAAGGCGGGAAACCACTACACGCTGCTGCGTCAGGGGGCCCGGGACCTGCTGTGCCCCCGGTGCCTGGATCAGGCCTGGCACGACGAACTCGTGAAACGGGAGAGGAAACTGAGGCAACGGCGACAGGATACGCCCACAATCCCCTGAGAATCGGAAGACTTGGGGCACAGAAGGGCTCAGGGCTAAGAGCCCGGTCCCAATTCCTGAATCCAGCCCCGACCGGACGACCACCGGGACTGCGTCCCAGCCGCACAGGACCAGCCTGCGGCACGTTCGGGCTTCCGGACTTCGGAGCGGAGGGCCGGGGCGCGCGGGATGGCCCCACCACGGGCCCCAGGCTGCCCGTTCTCACGCCCCAGCCCCAGCCCCGGCCCGACGCTGCCCCTGGCCCGCTGGGAACGCACCGGTCCGCACGGCCGCTTCCGCCCGCGCTCCGCCATGTTCGCAGTGCACCGCCGGCCACGCCCATACTACTCAAGATTCGTCTCTTCCGGTCACACCCCCACGCCACCGTCCAATCGAAGGCCCTATAGCGCGTGGGGCGTGGCCTTAGCCCGCAGCGGGGCTGGGCTGTTCAGGAGTGGAGTCCCGACTGCAGGATGGGGCGGGGCTAACCTGCCTCCAGCGTGGGTAGGCAATGAGCTGCGTCTTGCCCACTGACTGCCGTGCATATTGGATGGCCACTGGGCTAGTGACTTCTAGGAGTCCTTAAGGTGAGGGACTCATTTATTTATTTATTTGCGGAACCAGGGATTGAAGCCAGGGAAGCGCTTAATCCACTGAGCCATCTCCCTGGCCCCAGGGACTCATTTAGAAGATCAATCCTGGATGCCTATCTTTAGGGACGGATGTGGCTGCATTTGTTTACTTTTCTGTCGTGAGGTGGGCCCCACAGCAGGGGTCTGTCTCTCCCAAAGTTGCAGTCACCTTGTCTTCCACACTGCCTCCTTGAAGGCCTGGCCCTGTCTGACTGCCTATATTTCCATCTGACTCAGGTGCCTGCAACACTAGCACCCTGGTATGCATCCAACTTTTTGTTTTTGAGACAGAGTCCTGCTTTGCAACTCAGGCTGGCCTTGAACTCACTGTAGCCCAGGCTGGCCTCAAACTTGGGGTGATCCTCCTCCCTCAGCCTCCTAGTTCTGGGATTATGGGCATGTGCCACCACACCCTGCATATTCCGTAACTTCTTTTGGTTGCCAGGTGAATCCATAGGACACATGTGACTCTGACTTCAGACAAGCCCAAAGTCCTCAGCTATTTTGGGGGCTTTTTTTTTTTTTTTTTTTGGTGTTATGGGGGATCAAACTCAGGACCTTGCACTTGTCAGGCAGGTGCTTAAGCCACTGATCTATCTCCTCCTTTGGGGCCTTACTTTTATTTTATTTTATTTTATTTTGGCGGAACCGGGGATTGAACTCAGATCCTTGCGTTTGCCAGTCAAGCGCTTATCCTACTGAGCCATCTCCCCGGCCCCTAGGGCCTTACTTTTAACACACACACTTATTTATTCATTTATTTGTTTTTGGTAGCAGGGATCAAACTCAGGACCTTGAGCTTGCCAGGCAGGTACTTAAGCCACGGAGCTCCCCCCACCACCCCCAAATTGTACAAAAAGGGTGAGGCTGGGTCTGACTCTTCCTTCCATTCTGACCAAGCCTCACTCAGCAATCCCACTGTCCGAGGCAACGACACACTGCCAACTAGAGTTTGAATAACTTATTTTTTATTACAGGCAAAAAAGACTCGACACAGAATTGAGATCAATGTTAGATGTAGAAAGGCAGAGGTGATGGCTGAGCTTTAGCTGGGGCTAGGAAAGGGTAGGAAACAGGGCTGAGATTCAGGGTCACTATGGTACCAGCTCTCCCCAGCTAAGCCAGAAGAGGCCAAGGGCCTACAACAGACCCAGGAAGGGGCAGAGGGCCCTCAGGCCTCTCTTACCCACACTGGAGACAGGAGGTGCAGGCACTGTAGGAGGGGACAGATGAAGTCCCAGACCAACGCAGGCTCTTCCCTAGGAATAGTCTGGATCCCAGAGCAGCAGGTCCCCAGTCCCAGCTCTGTGACGTGGGAATGGCTGGAGCCTGGACAAAGAGGCCCCATGTGGCACCCAAGTTGCCCAGCAGCCAACTCAGAACTTGAGCTCAGCCTTCCACTTCTGCAGCTTCTCATCCATTGCCTGCAGCGTGGCTTCTTCCTGCAGTGACATGTGTGTGTCCTTCCTTCCACCCCTTGCCCAGCTGCGGAAACACAGGGAGGGCCCCCAGCCTCACTGCTACCTTCGCAAAACAGAAGCGGATATAGTGGTTGAAGTCCTTCTGATGCGGCCTGCTGTAGAAGATGGAGACCGGAATGGCTACCAGGCCCTGGGGAGGAGGGAGCACAGGTCTCCGTATGATGTGGCTTTGTGGTCCAGCAGTCACAGTGGCTCAGGGGACACAGAGTGTCCCGTGAGGGACAGCAAGGAAAGCTGGGGCCTGTGCATCCCCTCCAAGTGATGTCATTGTGCTAGGTCCCTGCTTCTATTGAGAAGCATGGCTGCCAGGAGGGGGCAGGCCAAGCTGCAGGCCAGAGCCAGAGAAGTCAGGCTTAGAATCTCAGGGGAGAGCTGGACGGACTTCAGGCAAATGGTCCAGCTCTCCACTGCGCAGATGGGAAGACTGAGGCCCAGAGAGGGGGAGGAGGTCTTGTCACTCACCACTAGGTCTTTATGTAAATTAGAGCCAGGCTTCCTACTCAGGGGAGTAAGCAGAGCTATAGCAGGGTTCACGGCAGAGGCCTGGTGGGTGCCCGGGTGCTCCGGCAGAGGCACAGCCTACCTTGTTCTTTTTTTTTTTTAATTTGTTTTTTAATTTTAACATTTATTGTGTGTGTGTGTGTGTGTGTGTGTGTGTGTGTGTGGCCAGCTCAGCCCACCAGGGGGCGGGGCTGGCTGGCATGTGGTGCTGGGGATCGAACCGCGGTCCCTGTGCTTTGCCAAGCTTGTTCCAAGTAGGTGCTTTAGACCGCTGAGCCATCTCTCCAGCCCCCTACCTTGTTCTTGATCATCCACTTGGCAAAGCGTCTGTCGTAGGGCTCATGCGCAGCACCTGGCAGGTCCGGCATCTTGCTCTCTGGGGACAGAGGCCATGCTGAGTCCTAGGCAGCCTCCAGCCCTCACTGTGTCACTGGGGACTGCCAGTGTCACTCACTGAAGTCCGAGATGTCCACAGTGAGGAAGTAGCCTCCCTGGGGAGCCACAGGCTTGAAGCCTACGGACTGCAGGCTGCGGATCATATGGTCACGGCGGCGCTGCAAGGCCTGAGGCAGCTGCACGAAGTAGCTGCTGGGTTGGCCAAAGAGGAGCTGCTCCTGCTCGAGGCACTGGGCTACCGCGGCCTGGACAGAGAGGACGGACGAGGCAGTCAGGGGTGCCGCGCCACTGTGCCACGTGGAGCTCTTCTCCTGCTTGTTCTGCCTCCTCCCCAGCCCCTGCCCCCTCACCTGGGCCTGTGTAGGACAGTGGTAGATGGAGTTCTGGTGCACAGTCCGCAGGTGCTTCATGATGTTCTCGGGACCCAGGACCCAGCCCACCTGGGCCAGGGACACAGGCACTGGGTGAAGCCCTCAGGGCCTAGCCAAACTTCTCAGCTCCCATGGCTGCCATCACCCCACACCCCACTCCCGCTTGGGCTCACCTTCCAGCCGGTGACACTGAAGGTCTTGCCAGCGCTGCCAATGGTCAGGGTGCGTTCCCACATGCCGGGAAGGCTGGCTGCCCAGGGCCAAAGGGAACCACTGCTGAGCCAGGGAGTGGGCAGGGAGGGTGGGTGGCCTGGGCCCAGGTGTATGCACAGATTCTCCCCGCTGGGGATGTGGCCACTCACTCAGCTAGACAGGACTCTCTCTCTCTCTCTTTCTCTCTCTCTCTCTCTCTCTCTCTCTCTCTCTCTCTCTCTCTCTCTCTCCCCGAGACAGGGTCTTGCTCTGCAGTAGAGCCTAGCCTTGAACTCTCTTTGTAGCCCAGGCTGGTCTCAAACTCATAATGATCCTCCTGCCTCAGCTTCCTAAGTAAGTGCTGAGATTACAGGCATACACCACTATGCCTGACTAAGAAATTTGATTTCGTTCTCAGGACAGCCTGGTGAGGAACACGCTGCTGTCTGTGGCCCCCGTCCTCAGAAAGGTCCCAGCCCAAGGTCACACGACTGTAGAGTCCCAGCCCGGGTCTAGCTCACCAGCTGGGGCTTGGTGCCTGGTCACAGTGTCCAGGGAGGGGGCGGGTCAGCTCAGCTCACCTATGCTGATGTGCTGGTTGCCGTCGTACACAAGCCACTGGTAGACCTCGTCACTGATGCACAGCACATCGTGCTGCTGGCATAGGCTGGCCACCAGCTCCAGCTCCGCCTTGGAGAACACCTGTGGGACCAGGGAGGTGCCAGCCTGCAGCTGGGACTCAGGGCCCGCTCTAGCAGCAGGCAGCCATGCTGGGCACTAGGGGCTTCCCTGCATCTTCCCCCAGATCTTGGCACCCTGACCTGACCTGGTGACATGGTCCCCTCAGGTGCCATTTCACACATGAGGTGGCACTGGGAGAGGCCACTGTTCCATGGTCACTGGGAAGCATTGAGGCCCCAGCCACACCACCATCCCAACCCTGACCACCTTGTGGGGTTCCTGCTCCTGTCACTGGGACCTCTGGGAGGCTCAGTCCCCAGGTACCTTCCCGAGGGGGTTGTTGGGTGTGTTGAGCACCAGGACTTTCGTGCGAGCTGTGAACTTGCTGGCCAGTTCTGTGGCGTCCAGCTGCCAGCTGCTGCTGGAAATCTGGTCCTGGTCCTGACTGGGGCTCTGCAGGAGGCAGTGGGAGGGGCTGGCAGAATGACCCTTCCTGTAACTCAGCTCCTTGCCAGAGTGCCTGTCCCTGCCCAGAGACACAAGCTCCTTCCTCTCTGCCCAGTCCCACTGCGCAAGCTCCAGCCCAGCTCCTTCCAGGTCCCTCTGTCACCCGCAGACTCATCAGCTCACCTGTTTCAGAGACACAAACACAGGGCGACCCCCGGCCATCAGTGTCATGGGCTCGTAACAGTCAAAAAAAGGTTCAATGATGATGACCTGGTATGAGAATGGCAGCTGTCAGTGGGGTCGGCTCCGCCTCGTCCCTGCCCCACCGCCAGGCTCACACTTCACCTCATCTCCTTCATCCACCAGGGCCTGGAAGGCTGTGAACAGGGCCCCATAGGCTCCCACGGTCACCAGCACGTTAGTGAGCGGGTCCAGCTCCTGTCCCAGCAGCTTCCCGAAGAAACTTGCCAGGACCTTTGTCAGTGGTGGGTGACCCTGTTGGGATGAAGGCTCAGGGGCCGCGCTCACCCCCAGCTGAGCTGCCTACGCTGGCTGCGCTGCACCCCAGCAATTCTCGCGCCTCCCGGTGGCGAGTCTGCGGCAGTGTCCGTTCCTCTCCTGCCTTTGCGATCCGGCCTGTCTATTCTAGGGGTTCACCCAGGGCTGTGAAGGGGCAGCGCGCTAGACGTAATATTCCTGTCTAGCTCGACCAAGGAACTTAGGACAAAGCCGCAGGAAGATAAAGTATGTGTGGGGGAAACCAGCAATAACGCAGTTCGTTTTTCCTTGAGACTGGGGGAGAAGCCAGGAAGGCGGATTTGAAATTGGGTGACAGGGACTCAGGAAGGTGGCAGAGACAGCAGCTTACGTGGGGGTCTTGATGGGGGAGGTGGGTTTTAAAATCGCAAGGTAACGGGTGCTCACCTACCCAGAAGATCTGCAGACACGGTCTTGGGAAACATGAATGAGAGGCAACGACAAGAAAGAGGGGCCGGGGAGATGGCTCCGTGGAATAAGCGCTTGCCTGGCAAGCGCAAGGGCCCCGGTTCCGCCCAAAAAAGAAAAAGAGTTCACTGCTGTTGACAAGAAAGAGAAACTGACCAAAAGGCACAGAAGGAAAAAGCGCCTAACAACACGCATTCCAGGATCTCAGCGGAAGCAAGGAGGGAGGACAGCTGAAATGGAAACGTCAGGTGTGGTGGTGCACACGTGTGATCCCAGCACAGGGCTGGCTGAGGAAGGAGGGTCACTGTGAGCTTAAGGCCAGCCTGGGACACACAGTGACCATAGCGAGAGCTCCCTCCCCTCCAAAAAAGATTGTGCCCACTGTTGGCTGGACAGGCAGACCACGGAGCCCCTCCTATCTTCGAGTGAATGAATACACATCCAAAGACAGCCACGGAGCAGTCACTGAGGCACTGTTCGCAGGAGTGAACACCCGAGGCAGCCCAGCGGTGTAGGACCGGTAGTGAGACACGGCTCAGCGGCCAGTGCCGCTCAGTCTGCAGCCTTCAGGGAGGGGCTTTGCGGACAGGGCAGGCGCCCTGGATATGCTGTACACACTGTGAGGCCACTTACCTCGCATAATGCAACATCAGACTGAAAAGAATGGGCCAGCCAGCCAGCTCAGCAGTCTAAAGTACCTGCTTAGGCAAGCTTACACAGACCCAGGGGACCACAGTTCGATCCCCAATCCCCATACCACATGCCACACCAGCCCTGCCCTCAGGGCAGGCTGAGCTGGCAAAAAAAAAAAGACTGAAAAGAATTTGAGAAAAATCCCTCCTAGCAACGTAGGGAAAAATGAAGAGCCACTGTTGTAGTGTAAAGGTGGAACGTATTTCCTATGTGTCCTTTACAGAAAAAGGTGAGTTTTAGCTGGGTATGATACTGTATGCCTGTAATCCCAGCAATCCAGGAGGCTGAGACAAGATTGTTGAGGGTGAATCTGTCCTGAGCAACTTAGGGAGACATTTTCTCAAAATATGAAATAAAAAGGGCTGGGAATGTAAGTCAGTGTGATGGCCCTGGGCTCCATCTTCAGCAAAGTGCACCCACGCATGCACTCAGAGTTTGGAATTCAACATTTATCCAGCCAGCAGCTTGCGTGTCAGGGCTTGCTTTAGGGGTTGCTTCCTCCGGGCAGCCCTCCCATCCATTCCAGGGTTCATTTTGCTCCCTGTCCCACCTCAGAGCCCAGGGCAGAGGGGATGCTCAGCAACCTGAACAGGAACCCTCACCCCGTATGGCCTTTATGTCTGGGAGGGCCTGCCCCTGCTTCCCCAGGGAAGGCCAGGGACTCACAAACGCCATGGTGTACTGGTTGAGCATGTAGTCCCCACTGACAGCCCGCTGAAAGGCTTCCACGGCGAAATCTGGGGGAGGGAAGTTTGGGAAGCCCTGGCCCAAGTTGACAGCGTCTTTGCATTCATTGGCCAGCTTGACATACTCCACCCTGGGGAGAAAGAGGGAGTCAGGAACAGTCCAGCCCCACACCTGACCTGGACTTCTACCTGGCCCCAGGCAGTGAGCAGGCCTGAGGCCCCACCTGGACAGCTGGCCAACACATCTGCCCACAGCCTGCAGATGGGAACTGGTCCCCTGCTTTGAGACCAGGTGGGCCAGGCCCGCGCCCCCTCGTGGTCACAGAGGGTATTTCAGGTTCTTCAGTCAAGACTCAAATAATAATGTGTGGTGGGTTATATCCCAAACCCTGGGGAACAGCAACAGTCTTTGGTGTGATCTAACAGCATCTTCTTCTCTGCTCTATTTTTTAAAATTTATTTATTTATTTATTTATTTATTTATTTATTTATCTATTTATTTATTTATTTTCTAACTCTAACCCTAACTCTAACCCTAACCCCTAACCCTAACCCTCTATTTTTATTTTTGCAAGGCTGAGGATTAAGCCCAGGGCACCTACTGTAGAGGCTACTTTAAATGCAATGAAAATTCTACTCCCATATTTCTAACTCTATTATGTATCTAACAAGGTTCAAGGATGTCACTGGGAAGCACTGTTGGTTCTCCTAATTCCCAGAGCCAGCTGCGAGTCCGGCGCAGCTTAGCCACGCAGTTGTGTTTTGCTTACTTACAAGTCCCAGAGACTTAGCACCTCGATAACACCTCTGCCCACTCTCAGACGTGACTGATTCTTCCCATGTGATAGGACAGTAACCTTATTAGTTCCCGGAAGAGTAAATTCTGCCCAGAGTTCATGACAGAGACACGTGTAACCAACTATAGAATGTTACGCTATCTACTTTTTTGTACTTCTAAAAAACCTACAGAAGGGATTGGTAACCTCAAAATGGGGCTGGTGACTTGAACCTCTGGGTTCCCCAGCCTGCGAGCATAATAAAGCTGCCTTCCAGAATTCCTCTGGTGCTGGTGTCTTCCCTTTGATCTGGTCCTGAATTCTGTAGGATAACTTGGGGGCTTGTCCAGGATACAACGTGCTGACCGTGTAGGTCACTGATGAAGGCCTGCTGGCCTCCAGGGACTTGCCCTGAGAATGCAGACCAAAGACTGGGCATGGTGGCGCACGCCTGTAATCCCAGCGCTGGGGAGGCTAAGAACAGGAGGATCACTACAATCCGAGCTGTGTAGTAGGGACCCTGTATCAAATACATTAAAAAAAAAAAAAAAAAAAGGAAAGCAGACCAGACAGAGTGCTCTCTGACTCTTTTCAGAGGAATGGGAACCCCTGAAGGCAGCAAAGCCTAAGAGGACACGGAACTCGGCAAGGCCAGCCAAGCCTCAAGCAGGTAGGATTGCCCCCGGGACATCCTTCAGTTGGCCTGTCAGTTTCTGTTTGTTAGTTCTATCCCCTGTAGGAAGGAAGGGCTGAGGGCCGACTTGATCACCCTCCGAGCCTGTGCTAGGAGCCTGTGTTAGTCAGGAAAGTAATTTTCTGTTTTGGATTCAGCTAAGCATCCTCCTGGGGCTGGGGACTGAAATATATTAACCTCTGAATGCTTGCTGAATGACTGAATGAATGTCTGAAAGGAGGTCATTCCATTGTGCTTCACCATGAAAGTACCTACTCCCCGGAACTTACAACTGTGGAACTTGATTGAGCCCTAACCTGCGATTCCAGGGACCTAACTGGGCCTCAGCAGCAGGCGCTCCTCAGAGGCTTAGAAAAACATAACCCAGAACTAAGCGACCCTACACTTCCCCTTCTCCTGGATGCCCCCGTGTTGCTGAGAGCACCTGTGTGTGTGCTCTCTCTCCATGAGATCCCCCATCCTTCGTCTGTGGGGACTCCATTCAAGGGTCCACCATACACTATTGAAAAAAAAAAAGTGTGGAGGCCAGGGAGATGGCTCAGTAGAATAAGCGCTTGCCTGACAAGCGTAAGGGCTTGAGTTCAATCCCTGGTTCTACCAAAATAAATAAATAAGTAAATAAATAAATAAATAAATAAAATAACACTGACTCAAGTTTACTCAGGGGTCTGTTGGCAGCCGGTCACATTTACTATTTGAGGAAAAAAAGGGGCGCTTTAAGATTCAAAAGGGGCTACAGTCAAGTTTGTAAAAGGTTATAGTAAATAGGAGAAAAAGATATTACAAGCTATAAATGTAAGAGATATACTTTTGATATGAGGATTCTATGTGATGAGTCTTGTTCTGCTAGAGAGTTTTTTTTTTTTAAAAAAGTAATAAGATTAAAATGCTTATGTTTGTTGAAAAAAACTTATGTGAATGGTATATTAAAAGAAAAAATAAACGTATGGTCACTTGTTCATTTGATGGGGCTTGGGTTGCTCCTTCTAAAGACTTCCATGAGAGAAACG
>NW_004524699.1:6658686-6659932 GCF_000260255.1 Octodon degus | reverse complement strand
CACACACACACACACACACACACACACAATAAATAAATGTTAAAAAAAAAACACATCTGTTGTAGCTTGGCAGTCTAAGCACCTGCCTGGCAAGTACAAGTAGACTGGCAAGCGCAAGGACCCAGGTCCGATTCCTCGTACCACGTGCCATGCTGCCAAGCTGGGCATGCTATGCTGGCCACCAAAACTAGGCGTGGTGGCACATGCCGGTAATCCCAGCACTGGGGAGGCTGAAACAGGAGGATCACCATGAGTCTGAGCTGCGTAGCAAGACCTGGTGCCAAATAAATAAACAAAAGATTAAAAACAAAATGAAACAAACAAACAAAAAAAAAACACCTGCTGGGGTTAACCTTTCTTTCTTTCTTTCTTTCTTTCTTTCTTTTTTTTTGCAGAACTGGGGATTGAGCTCGGGCCCTTGCACTTGCCAGGGAAGCGCTTATTCTACTGAGCCATCTCCCCAGCCCTGGGGTTAATATTTCGAGTTTCTGGGGAAGATAGTACCATGAGCTGCTAAGAGGTAGCTAGTCCAACCTGGCCCATCTTCTCGTTCCTCTCCAGATGGCCACCACTTGCTCGGGAGTGGATCACCCCAGGGATGCCTTGGGGATATAGAAATCAAGTAAAAATTAAAGGGCTGCCAACTCTTTCTCTGTATTCTCTGATGAGAACATCAATGCCAAAATCTCTTATTTCTTTGGAATGTGTTCTTAAGCACTGGAGAATGTTCAACCTCACATTCTGTTTTATGGCTTAAACAACAGATGCTTTATGTTCGCATAATTCAGGGGATGAGAAATCTGAGAGGTATGTGTCAACAGGACAGGACCTTACATATTGACAAAGAGCGGCTTGATATTCTTCTGCACCTGCACATGCCTGCCTGCCTTTAGAGCCAAGATGGAATGGAAAGGGAAGTATTGATTATGATGCTACTGCAAAATTAGAATTGTACTATAGCGGGGGGAAATGATTGGAATTGTCTTATGTTTAGATTTTCCTTGCATGAAGTAATAATCCTTGTGTTCAAAATGTAAATGTAAGCCACAGGAAAACCAGACACCTAGCCCTTACAGCACCCACTATCGCTGAGTCTGGGGCTACTCTTACTCAACCTTTGGAACCTGAGGACAAGATTCCCAAGACAACTTTAACCAAAGCCTGCCCAGGATTACTGAGTCGGAGGCTCCCCTACCTGCCCTTTGGGTCCTGGGCGTAGAGCTGCTAGGTCAGCCGTAAGTAAAGC
>NW_004524699.1:6654591-6656811 GCF_000260255.1 Octodon degus | reverse complement strand
GGTCCAATGCAACTCTCTCCTTTGTGGCTGCTGGATTTCAGGAGCAAACTTCCAAAATGATGACCCTCCCTGGGACCCTTTGAGAGTAAAACTGACTTTCTCTTACCGTTTAGTTATACTAAAAGAACTGGTCTAGATTGAATCCTGAAACTCTCAAAGAATCAATGTACAGTTTTAGTCCAGGTTTATCTGCCCTTCAGGCCTTAGGCAGAGCTGGAGATCAAATCTCTTCCCTCTCCCCTCAAGCATCTGACTGACGTTTAGAGGACAGCACTGACTGATTTGTTTCCAAGATGTACTCAGCGCAGGGTCTACAGGGTCTCCTTACACAGATCCGACTCGCAGTGATCCTCCTGTTTTCAGCCTCCCATATGCTGGGATTACAGGCGCCGCCACAACGCACAGTCTTGACTGATTTCTGTAGCACAGATAAATTCACTGGGGGAATGTTACGAGCTGAACACATGCGGCTATCCACACAGCAGTTCTGGCTACCAGCTGTGACCACTGGACAACTATGACTACCACAGCAACAACGGGAAGCCTGAAGGGTCGGGCACTCCAGTCAGACGAAGCCACAGCTTAGATGCCATCTTTTATTTATTTATTTATTTATTTATTTTTTGTGGTACCAGGGATTGAACTCAGGACCCAGTGCTTGCCAGGCAAGCGCTTAGATCCCGTCTTAAAACTGTCTTTGCTTTCTTCGGTTTAAATGGTTTTTATTCCTTCTGATTCTCATTGCAAGAGATCACTGTTAGTTGATCTACAAAGGTTCTGAGTACTCTATTTATATTTACAAACTTAAAAATTGTAAAAGAGTTATTTTACTTCAACTTCTCCAAACACACCCGAGTGCACTCTGGCCTACTAACAGTTGTCTTCTGTGTGCCTGTCTGTTCAACTTGTGATTGGTTATAATACAACTGTTTTGTTTGAACTCAACAGTTTTATTTTCTTCGTTTTGCTTTTCAAACTATTTGTCTATAGCTTAAATTGGCTTACAGATAAATGTCATTGGAAGGATTTTTTTTTTTTTCTCTGAATGTCTTCAGGGCAGGTTTGGCTGGCTTGAGTTGTGGGGATCGAACCACAGCAACCTGAGCCTGACTGCTTTGTTGAAGCAGCCACTTAAAGCACTGAGCTAAGGGGCAGGCCCTCAATAAATGTCATTAGAATTAAGGACATGCTTTTCCCCAGGTTTCCAGCTCATCAAAATATGTCAAGACTGGTTTTACATGCCAGGCATGGTGGCGTACAGCTGTAATTCCAACACTAAGGAGGCTGAGGCTGGAGGAAAATAAAATAAAAAAAGACTGGTATTACAAATGCAATACTTATTGCTGTCTGTGTACAATAACTTCAGTTTTTTTTTTTTGGCGGAACTGGGGATTGAACTCATGCCCTTACACTTGCCAAGCAAGCGCTTATTCTACTGAGCCATCTCCCCGGCCCCAACTTAAGTCTTTTGTTGGTCAACAATAGTATTAATTGTTATGATCTGGTTCTCATAGGTCATCAGAAAAATTTGTTAAGATAATTAAATAGGGGCTGGGGAGAAAGCTCAGTAGAATAAGTGCTTGCCTGGCAAATGCAAGGTCCTGAGTTCAATCCCCAGTACTGCCCCCACAAAAAACCCAGAACAATTAAATAGTGACCCCTTTGGCTTAATGGAACTGCTGGACAGGAATTCTCTTGGTGAATAAGGGAGCAGCTGCCTAGAAACATTTTATTTCAGTCTTAGTTCATTAATGGGACCCCAATACTTTCCACAGCCTTATGGGAAATGCACCCCAATAAGCATCATTAAACATATCATTATAAAATGTCTACATTGGTTACTATCAAAGGATTAAGTTTTCTGTAGGTAATACAATAAAGTTTTATTTAAAAATGCTCTTGGTTCAAAACTAAATTAAAAGTCAAAGGTTTCCATATAGCTATGACATTCATTATTGCTGGGTTTACTAAATGTATTCATGCTGTCTGGGTATACAAGTCTTCTAAGATGTAAAACTAGGATTGTTTACAGTAATAACCTTTTTCTAGACTCCAGAATCTGCCTTTCTCTTGTGTTCCAACTACTTGTTATAAGAGGTATACGTCAAATTAACATCTGGCTACCAATCAAATGATAGTTTTTAGTTTTGTTTTGTTTTGGGTACTGGGAATTGAACTCAGAACCTTGAGCTTATGAAGCCGGTGTTGTACCACTCCGCT
>NW_004524699.1:6652753-6653930 GCF_000260255.1 Octodon degus | reverse complement strand
TGGTGGGTGGCAGTTCCTTAGAGGAGCTCTGGTCTTCCCAGCCAGTGTAGAAGGGAGAGGCTTGCTAGACACCGCTGCTGCTGTTTCTCCTTTTGTTCTTTGAGACTGCCATAAATTGCTGCCCTCTAACATATTCCAGTGTGCCTTAGAGCCAACTTTCTATAGACGCAAACCTACACTAACTGAGCTAAATAAACCTTTCCTTCCTTAATTTTGGATGTCAGGTATTTTGTCACAACAACAACAGAAAGGGCCAGCCAGATAGGTCAGCAGACTGAAAAGCCTGCTGAGGCAGGTGCGGGAACCGGGTTCCATCCCTGGCATGCTGCGCGAGCCCGCCCCGGGGTGGGATGAGACAGCGGAGACTAGGCGTGGTGGCGAGCGCCTGTAATCCCAGCTCTCGGGAGGCTGAAAACAGGAGGATCACTAGGAGTCCTACCTATGTAGTGCAAGCCTGTAGACCCTGTAGACCCTGTACCAAATACATACAAAAACCTTCTGTTATCACAAAGGCAAGTGGCCAGAAGCCCCTTAAAAAGCCTCTATTGTTTCCAGGATACGCCCCTCTCAGGCAAGCGGAGCAACCCACACAGTTTTGGCTCTTTGCACACTGCTGTCCCCTTACCTGGCCTGCTGCCCAGACTCCTCCCTCTCCTCAGAGTTGGAGTCCCCTGTTGGTACCCGTCATTTTGCCTTCTGACTCATGCATCCCCAGGGCAGTCTTTATCCTCACCTCTTGTCTAAAATGGACAGAGATTATTGGACAGGACTCTAATTGGTGGGTAGAGGGGTGGCCAACCTTTGTTCATTAATAGGGAGCCCCCAGTGGTCTCCATGGTCTCTTGGAAGACAACCCCCAATAATTTGGTCATTGGTTACTCATGCCTTCTAAATGTACTGTACTGTACAATATAAGGAATTTTTTTTTTTTTTTTTTTTCTGTTCCTCCAATGCCTTCAGGGCACTTTGGGCCAGCGGGAGAGGTGTGAGGTTCGAACTCCAGCAACCTGAGGCTGACAGCTTTGTGGAAGCAGCCGCTTAAAGGCCTGAGCTAGGGCCACGCCCCCTGTACTGTACAATATAAAACTGATAATGGTATTTTCTTTCAGATTTAAACATATGCCTTCTCTTATGCTCCAGATATGCGCTTAGCCAAAGTGGAGATTTCATCATCACC
>NW_004524699.1:6650299-6652093 GCF_000260255.1 Octodon degus | reverse complement strand
CCAGCCCCTAGGGTGCTCTTTTCTTTCTGACATCAGGGCCACATATAGTGTTATTCTGTGTTTTCAGGTCACTATACTAGATCTATAGCCTCCATAGTGGGTGTTGATTGCCAACCTACACAACCCCTTCAGACAAGGCTCATTCCCTGCTGACTCCAAACTGTTCTTCACCCATAATTTCCTTGTCATCCCAACTTGCCCCACATCTCTCATGGGGAGAGACTGCCTCCAAAAGCTTCACTTCTCTTTCACCTCTCTCCCCACAGTGCTCATCCTACAAACCCAACCTCAGTGTGCACAGACAGCTCCTCCCTTCCTCTTCCCTTGTCAACCACATAGGCTGGGACACTTCCAGTTCCTACTCATGCCACTCACACTACCCCTGTGCTAGCTCACCTCAGGGGTCCCTCAGCTTTCCTCAATATCCCATAGCCAGCCCCTAAACACCAATGGGGACTCAAGCCTAGAATTCACCATCTCCTCACCAAAAGTTTTCTTAGAACTTTCTACTCACTGTACAATACTCTCATTTTTCCTGTACTTAAACCCAATGGCTCCTGTAGTTTAGTTCATGTTCTTGGGGTTATCAATATTGTGGTTACACCTACTCTGAGAGGTGGCTCCTCATAGATGGTAGCTCAACAAACACAGAAACTCAAAAATGGACAAGATATGCCATAACCAGTGGATCTAGAGTAACAGAGACAAATGAGCTCTTCAAGGCCCCCCTCACCAAACTTACCCTGGAGCTGCACTTGCCTTGGCCTCAGCTCTGTCCCTTGGCTCTAACTAGACTCAGGGGGGCACTCCCCAGGGTACCCACTTTCCTAAGCTCCTAGAGCGCAAACATCAGGAACTAGGCAACTGATACTCCTCCCCCTCACCATGGTCATAGTGGAGTGACACATTTGGATCATGGACCACCTTCCTGCTTCCCCTTCTGGGTCCTTTAATCATGACAATGACATGCCTACTCACAGCACTCTGTCTTTTAAAACTTTTTTCAAGGTTTCTTCAATCTCATATGCGAGCCTTCACTAATGATGAACTTTTGTTTGTTTGTTTTGGCGGACCTGGGGATTGAACTTGGGCCCTTGCGCTTGTCAGGGAAGCGCTTATTCCACTGAGCCACCTCCCCTGCCCCATGATGAACTTCTTGTCCTGGCTGAAACACCTGACACTAGCTTCTACGTAGGTATGAACTGTCATCCTGTCAGTCTTCTCTGCTTCCAAAATGAGGCTCCCACTCAGCAGAAAGCCATCTGAGAGTCACGGCCCTTTCACAACAACTAAAAGATGGGAATGACAGGCTCTGGCCCGACTACCAACTGTGAAATTATCACAGCCCTGACTCAGCACGGCTGAATCCAACCCCCAAAGAAGGGGCATCTTCCCAATGACCTCTCTCTTCTTCTTCCCCACCTGAGTCCTGGACACCTTTCCTACGTACACAAGGGAGCCCCTAATCAGCTCCTCCCATGTCACTGAACCTGCCCCTCAAGCTCCACTCCTATCTCAGGCCATAAAATCTCAGTCTTCCTGTCTCAGGTCAGAGGATCCCCCACAACCCCAGGTCTCACACCACCCCGTCTCCCTGCCATCGAGCCTTTCTGTGTCCTCCTCAATGGTAATAAAGGCCTTTCCCTTCCTTCTGCTTCTCTGCCAAGTTGCAGAAAAACCTAACACTTCCCCTTTCACAATGCTTTAGATGATCTATAGATTACTGATAATTCTTAGCACACTATGAGGCAATGTTATTCAGAAAATAATGATGAAAGAAATGGGCCTGTACAT
>NW_004524699.1:6648754-6650104 GCF_000260255.1 Octodon degus | reverse complement strand
TAAAATATATTTTTGATCTGTAGTTGATTGAGCCACAGATGCCTGGAACCAACAGAGGCAGCGGGTCAGGCATGACCCCCTGGAGCCTGGGCTGAAGGCTGAAGCAGTAATTCACCACTGCCTTCTTCCTCCTAAGCCTCCAACAATTGCTTTGTTTGTTTGAGACAGGGTCTCCCTATATAGTGAAGACTGCCCTGAACTCACTTGTGTATCCCAGGAGGGCCTCAAACTCATGGTGAACCTCCTGCCTCAGCCTCCTAGTGCTGGGATTACCACAATTGGCCCTTTAGGGATTTTGAAGCATCTCCAAGTAAAGTCAAGAGGTGAGGCTTGGAATCACCCTCCCGGGGCCACAGCCAAGCAGCTGAAAAGCAAAAGCCCAGACTGGAGAACAAGCCTGACCTTGAGTCTTCTCCCTCCTGGACACCAGAGTTGCCTGCCAGCCCAAGCCACTCACCAGGGGTTGTGCTCCGTCCCCTCCAGTCTTCGGGCCTGCAGCTGTTTGGCCATGGTGAGCTGGAGACAGAGCGAGCGAAGGTCAGAGTCAGAGTGTCCCAGCTGGAGTGACTCCTGGTGCCAAAGAGATACTTCAGGGTCACAGCCACACCCCACTATCTCAGGGAAAAGATGGAGGGAAGATGCAACAGTGAGGGTGGAGGCTGCAGCCTGCTTTTCAGGCTCATCCTGACCACACCCAAAGGCTCCTCCCAGCCTCAGCCACGTCCCCCACCTGTGGGTAGAGTCTCCCGGCCTACAAGTACCCCGTTCAGGGGAGAGGCAGGAGGGGGCTGACAACTGAGGAGGGGAAGCAAGTGGTGTGGAGGACAGTGGCACAGGGGACAACAGCAGCATCACCTCCAGAGGACCTCCTACAGCCTATCATTTAACTTCAGAATGACCTGGTGGGCCCATTTTTCAGATGAGAAAATGGAGGAGTCTTAGGTGGAGTGATGTGGTGATATCTCACAAAAACACACCGAGACCTAGGCCTATGTGAGCCCAGGCTGTGTCCTCACGCAGGTGAGGGGATACACACTCAGGCCTGGGGGGGCCAAGGGAGCCTCGCCCCTGCCCACCATGCCCCTCCACAAGCCCTTTCAGGACAGCTTTCCCACAATGCACAGCAGCTGTCCCTAGCTGACAGCCACCATGCTCTCAGTCCACCTCCTGGTGGTCTTAGTGCCTCTCAGCATGACAGTGGTGGGGCTGCACGGCCCCTGAGGACCCGCTGCTCCTGTGGGCTGCCCAGGCTCAGCGAGCTCATGGATAACAGGGCCACGTCTCTCATTCTGGAGGGTAATGAGTCCCTCTGTGGTCAGGATCTGCTGTCCCCACAGCACCCACAGGACC
>NW_004524699.1:6645763-6647504 GCF_000260255.1 Octodon degus | reverse complement strand
GGGGGGGGATGGCTCAGCCCACCCTGGGGGTGCTGAGTATCAAACCAACGTCCCTGCTCACTTGCCTGTGCTTGCCTATGCAGGCACTTTAGATGCCTGAGCTATCTCACCAGCCCCAGACATGTTTTCTATGATAATATGTGAGTAAGAAAAAAAAAAGCTTGGCAAGAAATTTATCAAAAGAAAGAAAGAAATTTATCAAAATATCTGGGAAAAAAATGCCTGCAAAGCTTACCTTTGGGGGTTGGGATTATACAAAAGTGATTTTGCTTCCTGCGTCTGATTTTATGGTTCCTAGTGTTTGCATATGAGGAGCAGATTATTTTAATCTGATATGTGGTTTTTTTTCATGCTGCATTTTCTCTGAAATCAAGTTTGTATTCCAAGCTGATCTGTGGCTGTAGTTCCACTGGCATTTCTTTGACTAAGCCCTGAGGTCGCAGCATGTTGTACAATCAGTAGTAACTGGATTCTATGGATGCTGTGACAGACACACTGCGTGGGGGCAGGCATGCCGCAGGGAGAAGAGTAAAGGGGGAGGAGGTAAGGGGGAGGAGAGTGAAGGAGGGAGGAGCTGGTGGCGCAGCGTCCAGGCAGACAGGGAGCAGGCGCAGGGCAGACAGACAGAGAGCAGAGTGGAATGGGTTTGTGAAAATGATGGAAATAATGGGACTGCCGGAAACACGGGTGCTCAGGGGCCTGACCGTAAGCAGTGGCACCTGGCGCCTCAGATAAATGAGAGAACAGTGCCTGTTCTCGGGTTTGAGGGTAACCAACATGGTGGGGCACCGACTGCATATGAGCTGTGGGGCTGGACCCCAGGGACAATGGGGAGGCAGCAATGACTCAGTGTGGAGCTGCAAGGTCCAGGCTTCAGAAGCAAAGGCCAGGGAGGGCTGCAGTCAGGGAAGCTTCCCATGCTTCAAAGCCAGACCAAGCTAGACCACGCCAGACCACAGGAACCCCAGGCCATGCGGGAGGCACAGTGATGGGGCAGGACACTCACAGTCTGGTGCAAGCACCGCACGAGGGGGACGCCAGCCTTCCTTCCCTGAAGGAGCTGCACCAGGGGCACACAAGTGGCAGCCGCACTCCAGAACATGCCTCTCAGATCCCGGGCGCTGCTGACTTCCCCTCCAGGGCCAAAGGAGGAGGAAGAGACAGCCTGGGCCAGAGAATGTTTGTGAGCTCAGGACGTGGGTTCCCCCAGCCTAGTTCTAACAGCAAGAACAACAGTGTGTCACCTGGTAGGTGCTTTGTTGTACCATTATTCCACCATGTCACCACAACCCTGCCCCTCCCCACACCTGTCACTCAAGTGATCTTTTACAAAATGCACATCCCTTCCAATGAGAAACAAAATGACCCAGATGAGGACTGCCAACAGCTACTAACATCAGAGGCACCAACCCAACATCATATTTTGACTCCAGAAACACAAACATGAACACCAGATGCATATTCAGCTGTAAAAGTGAACCTAAACCAGATCACATCATCCAGTTACTAAAATACTAAGGACAGAAGAACATGCTAAATGACACCATAGAATGCATAATCAGGTTCCATCTCTGGCATGCTGTGTGAGCCCCGCCCCTGGGGCGCGCTGAGCCAGTGATTTTTTTCTTTTTCTTTTTCTTTTTTTGTAATACAGAACATTTATTCAAATTTCTAGGGGGCAAGAAAGGGTCAGATACTGATGCTTTATGCATGCTCAGGCCGTTTATAAATACTCCATTCA
>NW_004524699.1:6644394-6645593 GCF_000260255.1 Octodon degus | reverse complement strand
GATTGTCACATTGGGAAAATGAAATAAACACAGTAAAATAAACTGTACAAAGGCAAAGGAGAATAACAAAAAATATTTTACTAAAACCTAAGATTTACAGAAGTTTCCAGACAAGCTATACAAAATGGTAACAAGCTTTTTTTGAAGGGGGAATCTACACTGACTGCAAAATCACAATGTTATTAGTGAGGGCTGTGATGTTTGTTAATGTTCCCATTTTGGTTCAAACAATTAGCTTGTCCATCTATAGCATCTAAATAAAGTTAGACTTGGCTAGAGAGCGAATCTTAAATAACTGGTTAGCTGCTTTATAACCAATGCAATTGGATCACCATAAAAAGGAGGGTGGGGGCACAAAATTTTGAAACTACCTTACCCCTCAAAAAATAGAATAAAATAAAATAAAGAACACCCATACCCCTGCAGCCAACCCGGACAGCTACCTTCATTCCCAGTGCTTTATACTTAAACCATGGTGGGGAAAATGAGTAAAAGCAGAGGGCCACTGCCTTTAAACGCTTCACAACAATCCAGATGGAACTGCAGCCTCTGCTCGTGCTTTACAACAGTGAATCGGGACAGGACATAGATTTGCTAATGTGCATTTAATCACCAAAGGACTGAAAATGTCTGGGTTTTTATTCTGTAATGTTCTAAGACTGTGTCCATTAAATGAAAACAAAAAAGGAAGAAGTCTTGGCAGAACAGAAGGGACACAGACTTGATGATCGGATCGACTTAAATATTATGCATGGCGTAGAGCCTGGTCCACGCTCTAGCTGTTTCCATGGCTCGGGCTTCGTTGGGCTTCCACTGCTCCGCTACGTCATTTGCTAATGGGTCACCCGGATTAGGAGCACTTCACAAAGCCTGGCTCGACAGCAGAACTGTGCGGATCTGCAGTGCTGGTGACCACTTACCTTTCAAAATATCTAAACATATTCTTCCCAACTTGTTTACATTAGGATGATAAATTTTGGTCATGAAACGTACTTTAGGTGCTGCCATTGGGTATTCTTCTGGCAGAAATAGTTCAAGTTTAAAAGTCCCTCCTTCAAAGGGGGGATCGTGGGAGCCAGCAATGACCACGTGAAAATAACGGGCGTTGCTCTCGTCTGGTTCGGCTTTAATCCCAGGAACCGGCTCTGCCAGCAAACGCTGGGTTTCCTTGATGATCCTGCGGGGCAGCCCGGCCATCT
>NW_004524699.1:6630336-6643004 GCF_000260255.1 Octodon degus | reverse complement strand
GTGAGACCTTGTAGACCCCGTAGACCTTGTAGTAAATCCATTTTTAAAAAATGCATAATCCACTTGTTCAAATGGAGGGAAATACTACCAGCGGGGATCCTCAGCTCCTGGGCCTTGGATCAGGATGGTCCTTTCCCTGTTAGGCACCAGGCCATACCAGGAGGAGGGTGGGACAAGTCAGGGAAGCCTCATCTGTATTGACTGCCAAGCTTCACTTCCTGTCAGACTAGCAGTGGTGCTAGATTCTCACAGGAACAGGAAGCCTACTGTGAACTATGTATGCAAGGGAGTGGCAAAAATACAGATGAACGTTAGCAGAGAGGTATGAGTGTACAGACCCTCACAACAAATCAGTTGCTTGCAGATGGATAGCAACATCCTTAGGCTGCATCTAGCAGGCCAGCTTTAGGGTTGATGTAGTCAACTTCATGGCTTCGTCCGTATCTTAGTTACCATTCTCTTATTGCTAGGACAAAATACCTACCATCCAATGTTAAAAGAGGAAAGGTTTATTTAGCTCACAGTTTGTGGAAGTTCAGTTCATAATCAACTGGCTCCAAGGCAGGGTGGTGCGGCAGAGGGCAACCACTCCTGGCAGTGGAAGACAGAAAAAGCCGCAAGAGCACAAGTGGGCAAAAGGGAGGAGCCAGTCTCCTTTCCTCCCTTACGCCGTATGCAAGCTCCCTGCCCCAGGGTGGCAAGTGTAGCACTCATACCCCAATTCCAGCATTACACAATGAGCCAATCACAAACTCTAGATTCAGCCACTTCAGAAAAGCTCCCCACTCGCATGGTGGCATGAGGCACTGGGGGCACATTCAGACACGAGCCATAACAACCCCCCATCAGGTTTAACCCAGACAGTAGCTCTTATTTTCATTTCCACATTACCTGTCCATACTTTTATTTGCCATTTCTGTCCATGCCTCTTTCCCAAACTGCCCACTTGTCTAAGTCACAGTTTTGGTAAGTCCCCATGCTAACTATAGCCAAAATTAATAAAAAATAAATGTCATGAACTGGACACGGTGGTGCATTCCTGTATTCCCAGCACTTGGGAGGACAAGGAAGGAGGGTCACCTTGATGTCAAGGCCAGCCTAGGATACATGGTGAGATCCTGTCTCAACAAAACACACCAAACTAAAGCAAACAAAACAAAACATCAAGCCCAGGGGGATGCATGCATGCATGCATGTAATTTCACTATTTGGGAGGCTGAGGCAGGATTATCATGAGTGTAAGTCCAGTCTGGGCTACATGGTGAGTTCAAAACCAGCCTGGACTACCTACCAAGACCTCAAAATCAAAACAAAAAGACAACACAGAGGTGATGGTGGGGAATAAGAGCTAAAAGAAGAAAACAGAAGGCTCTAAGATGCCAACAAAAAGAAAGCTGCACTCAAAAAATGTAGCACACCAGTATGATGGCACATTCCTATAATCCCAGCCCTTGAGAGGGGGAAGCAGGATAGCCATGTGTTCAAGGTCAGCCTGCACTACATATTGAGACCCTCTCTCAGAAAAACAAAACAAAGCGCAATTACAGGTTCACTGCAATAGGTGATTCACACTCTAAAAGTCTTGTTTTGTATGAGACATGGTAAACAGCTGTCAATTAAAGCTATCAAACTAGGGCCAGGGCCGGGGCTCGATCCCTGGCCTGCTGTGCTGGCCCTGCCCCCGGGGCGCACCGAGATGGCAATTGAGACTGGGTGTGGTGGCACAAGCCTATAATCCCAGCTCTTGGGAGGCTGTAAACAGGCAGATCACTATGAGTCTGATCTAGTAGTGAGACCCTGAACATCCTGTAGACCTTTCCCTAAAAAAAAAAAAAAAAAAAAAAAAAAGTTATCAAACTAACATGGCAAGAGAGACTCCACTGTTTTGTTTTTTTGGTGTTTTTAGTACAGGGTCTACAGTGTCTCCATTCTCCTGTTTTCATCCTCCCAAGTGCTGGCATTACAGGCGCCCACCACCATGCCCAGTCTCAATAGCCATCTCAGCACCAGGGCACGGGGCCCGCAGAGCAGGCTGGGGATCCAACCCCGGCCACCGTGCTCTGACTAAGCAGGCGCTTTAGTCCGCTGAGCTATCTAGGCAGCTGTAGAGACGCCATTTCCTTTTTTTTTTTGTCAGATCATCTCTTTATTGATATATTTTCTTTTGCTTCTTAGCTAGCTGGACACTTGACAATGCCGTTGTTGATGTCACGAGGGTACTGGCTGTCCATGTTGCAGCCCACAGACTGGGTGGTCCCCAGGATCTCCTTAATGTTTCCAGAAAGTTCTCTGGCTAAAGACTGGTGCCGTATCTGTCGGGCAATGTTGACAATCTCATCAAAAGTGATATTTCCGCTGTGTTTAATGTTTTTCTGCTTCTTTCTGTCCCTTGGCGGCTCCTTGAGGGCTTTGATGATCAGGGCAGAGGCAGGAGGCACCACCTCAATCGGAGCCTGTCTGTTCTGGATGGTCAGTTTCACCGTGATCCACAGGCCCTTCCAGTCACCAGTTGCCTTGGCGATGTTATCCCCCACTTTTTGGAGACAGACCCAAGGGACCGATCTTGGGGGCCAGGGCAGATGTGGCGCCAACTTCACCACTGGTGCACCTCAGGTACATGACTTTAATCTCGTTGGGGTTGAACTTGGGCGGCATGGTGGAGGTAGCTGGTGTCCGATGAACCCAGATTCGGGACAACCAAAGAAAGTTGCACCTTAACCTCCTCCTAGCTGAAAGCTGAAAGCTGAAAGCTGAAAGCTGAAAGCTCCATTTCCTTTTTAACTCCATTTTAGAAGTCACTTACACTGTAGGTGAATTCACTCCACATCCCCTTCTCTCTTAGCTAAATATACAACCCATAAAGGAGAACAAATAGTTAACTTAAGGGAAAACAGAATAAATTGTAGGTAAGCTAAAATATAAGTGTAGTAACAACCCCCCAGGAAATGTAAACCTTGTGATATTTTTGTAAAATTTTAAGAAGTAATGTAGCGGGGCTGGTGAGATAGCTCAGTGGTCTAAAGCACCTACTTAGAACAAGCTTGGCAAATCACAGGGACCTGCAGTTCAATCCCCCAGCAGCACATACCAGCCGGCCCCGCCCCCTGGTGGGCTGAGCTGGCCACACACACACACACACACATAAATAAATAAATAAAGAAGTAATGTAGTTACCATGGTTACTTTAAATGTATAAAAACCCAATACAAAGATCTCTGGTCATCAACATGCCCTGATTTTGCATCAGGATGTTGTTCTTCTGGCAATACAAGCCTTGTTTCTTCCCATTCTTGGTCTCTCATGCATGTTTCTCTTGCTGAATTTTGCCACAACATTACAGAGACCCTGGCGAGAAAGCCTTACGGGGCAGACCCTTGTCTGAAGAGGCCCTGCGCCTCCTAGCCTCATGAGCTGCGGGGAACCAGCTGGAGATGCCTGTGGGGCAGGAAGCCTCAGCTACAAGATGGGACAACTTAGCTTCATTTCCCAACCTAGCTAGGAATCTGATCATTTTATCTTTGGCATGCTGAAGGACCTGTTTTCTTTCCCAGGCTGGCAATTTGATGGGCTCAAGCTCCTGGATGCAGCAGCTGTCCAGTCTCATTGTGGCTGAAAATTTGGTCCGCTCTGAGTTTGGTTTGAATTTGGTCAGTTCTGGACCATGAATTTTTTTTTTTTTCCAATTTTTTTTTTTTTAATATTTATTTATTTATTTATGTGTGTGTGTGTGTGTGGCCAGCTCAGCCCACCAGGGGGCAGGCTGGCTGGCATGTGGTGCTGGGGGATTGAACCGCGGTCCCTTGTACTTTGTTAAGCTTCTTCTAAGTAGGTGCTTTAGACCACTGAGCCATCTCACCAGCCCTTTTTTTCCAAACTGATGGTCAAGAGTAGTAAATAATTCCTGAGAGTATTTTGTTTGTGTGTTTTGTGTTTTCCCAAATGCAGCTGAGATTTTCAGGTTGCTTGTTTTCAGGATGTTTGTTTGGATTATCGGCTGGGTCAGGGACAAAAGACCTGTGGAGGTAAACTGTTCTCTTTCTTGCTCTAAAGTGAGCTGTGTAAGGGACCCTGGAAGTGTGACTGCCCTGTCCACCACAAAGCGGGTAAATCTCCCAATTCCCAGCCTCTGGAAAACTTGCTGCAGCCAAATCAATCAATAGGTGACCTGCTTGGTCTTGCTGCTGAAGAGGAATGATGGGGCTCGGGGTCCGTGGCTCCCATCGAGGTAGCTCTGTCAGAGTCCTGAGTCTCACTGGACATAGCAGATTTCTTCAGTCTCAGATGCGAGCCTTCACTATTGGTGAACTTCTTGTCCTGGCTGAGACACGTGGCAGTAGCTTCGATATGGATGTGAACAATCATTACCACCCCCAAAATGACGCCCCCGTTCAGCAGGAAACAGTACAAGAAAATCATCGCCCCTTCATAAGAGCTAAAGGATGGGAATGATAGGTTTGGTCCCAAGTACAGACTGCTAAATTACCATGGCCCTCATTCAACATGGCTGAATCCCAACAACAACAGCTTACCTTCCCAATGACCACTTCCTCCTTCTTCCCCACCCCAGTCCTGGATTCCTGCACACACAAGGGAGCCACCAGTCAGCTCCTACATGTCACTGAGCCTGCCCCTCAAGCTCCATCCTTACCAAAAGCCCAGAAAGTCCCAGCCTTCCTTTGTCACTGGTCAGAACATCCCCCACCTCCCTGCCATCGATCTTCTCTGTGTCCTCCTCAATGACAATAAAGGCCTTTCCCTCCCCCAAAATAATTAATCAACTGAGCTACCATAGGCTTGGTGGTTACTAAGCCAATCTTCTGGTTTGTGCATCATTAAGAATTTTGACAAATTTAAAGGTGATTACTGGGGGCTGGGGAGATGGCTCAGTAGAATAAGCGCTTGCCTGGCAAGTGCAAGGGCCTGAGTTCAATCCCCGGTTCTGCCACACACACAAAAAAAATAATAAAATAAAGGTGATTATGGGACAAAGATGAAGTCCTGGAAGCTCCACATTTTGTCTGAATTCAAATGGCCCTCTTATGATGTGATCTGGCCACCAGAGGGGATGACCAAGTCTCCCATAGCCAGCAGGACGTGGGATGTTGTCACCAGGAAGCCCAGGCACTCCGATCAGTTCCTCCATATAGATTCCTGGCTGTGCACAGTGCAGGTAGTACCCCAGTGGCTTAGGATGTTTGCTTGTGCATTTCCTGATCAAGTTATAAAACAGGTCCTCAGGCTGGCGAGAGAGCTCAGCTCACTAAGTGCCTGCTTTGGCAAGCATGGGGAATCAGGGTTCGATTCCTGGTCCTGCATGCTGTGCCGGCCCCATCCCCAGGGCGTGCTGAGCCAGCAACTGAGTCCTGGCATGGTGGTGCAAGCCTAGGGAGGCTGAAAACAGGAGGATCACTATAAGTCCCAGCTGCAGAGTGAGACCCTGTACCAAGTACATAAAATGAAAAAAAAAAAAAAAAGAGGTCCAAGGCAGAAGCCCCTGTTCTTCCCCTGGCACCCAAAGAGGATGCTCTCACACTTGGCCTTCCCACTCCACCACTGCCCGACTCGATTCTTCCAGCAAGCCTGTGTACATAACACGCCTCCCTCGCCTGCCCCCGTAGTGGTTCCTCCTTTCACTGCGTGCACTGACGCTGCAGCTCTACGTCCTCGTTGCCTCAGGCAGGCCTCACTGGAGCCTATGGGAGGCTCCCCAGATGCGGAAGTCTCTTCCTCTGACGCAGTCCCTGTCCTACACCTCTGGGAGGCTGCCATGTGAGATTGGGAGGGAACCCGCAGTCTACCCTAGTGTATGTTCCTTTCAGCACTAGTGATTTTTTACCATTGGAGAACCCAGAATCTCTCCTTTTCAGAACAACCTCAGGCTTTGATTACTTTGCTGGAGTCAGTATTTGACACCCACCAGCCCACTTGGGTCTACTGCCAACAGGTAATGTTAACATTCTTTTCTTTTTTTGCTCCGAATGCCTTCAAGGCATGACTGGCTGGCTTGAGTTGTGGGGATCGAACCCCAGCAACCTGAGCCTGACGGCTTTGTTGAAGCAGCCACTTAAAGAACTGAGCTACGGGGCAGGCCCTCGACATTATTTTCTTTAGAAAAAAAGGGAGAGACTTTTAAAGGCAGCCGAGGAACAAATAAGATTAGATGCCAGGGGAACCGAACAGGGTAAGGCAGCAGCAGTGGCTCAAGTTTTGCCTGAGGCCTCCCCCGAATGTGATTGTAACACTGAGGAGGGGCTAAATGCTTTAAAGAAACCCCAACAGGTACTGAGGGAACCGTCACTGCTGCTGCTATGACTAATTTGAAGAGTGACAGAGGTGTACCAAGAACCAGCTGAGAGCCCTGCTGCGTGTCCCAAGCACCTCACGGAGGCTTACTGTAGGTACATCCTGTCCGACCCAGAGGGGCCCAAGGACACCCACACTGGCTTTTGTTGCTCAGTCAGCTCCTGATACATGCCACAAGTTACAGAGACTGGAAGGGTTTTCAGGGCTAAATCTCAGTTGGCGGAAACTGCCTAAAAGGTATTCCATAACAGAGAGGATGCTGAGACTGGGCATGGTGGCACGCGCCTGTAATCCCAGCTCTTGGGAGGCTGTAAACAGACAGATCACTATGAGTCCGAGCTAGTAGTGAGACCCTGAACACCCTGTAGACCCTTCCCTAAAATAAAAAAACAAAACAAAACCGAAAGGATACAAAGTGGAAACCCAAGCAGGGAAAGAGAAAGGTGATGCCGGCAGCTTATAGCAGCCAGAGAAAAGGGACAAACAGGGAAAAGAGACAAACAGAGAAAAGGGACAAACAGGGGCAAACAGGGAGAGGCCGCATTCCTGTAGATCCAGACCAATATGCCTATTGCAAGGAGGAGGGACATTCTCAGTGAGAATGGTCCAAGCTGCTAGAGAAGGAGAAAGCAAGTGTTCATGACGGAGTCAGAGGAAGCTTCAGAATGACAGGATCATGGGTCTCTGTCTCTTGGCCCCAGGGAACCCATGTTAACTGTCAACGTAGGAAAAAGAACCTGTGCGATTTTTGGTGGATACTAGCATGGATTTATCCATAGTTATTCAGCCAAGAACTCCACACTTAGTGCTGAAAGTGCATGTTCAAGGGGCAATTGGCCAATCTTCAACCTATTCTTTCTGTGAGCCAAGACAGGCTCAGCTGGGGGGGGTGACAAACAAGTTAGCCATTCTTTTGTGCTTATGCCTGACTGATCTCCCCCTTCTGGGTTGAGAACTTCTTCCCAAACTGTGGGCTCAGATTTGTTTCCCTCCTAAGGAAACTGTTTTAACCACTGAGGGAAAATCCCCCACCAGAAGAAGTTCATGTCCTCACTGTTACCTTTCCCCCTAGTGTTGGGACCCCCCAGCAAGCTAGAAATTGATCACATGTGTGTAGGTGGGACTAGGCCTCAGTGCTTAAAACAAAAAAGCTACCTCAGTCCCAAGATAAACATCCTGTCTTTTTTTTTAAATTTTAGGGAAGGGTCTGCAGGGTGTTTGGACACTAGCCCACTGAGCTATCTGGCCGGCCCTTCATTCTGTTTTTCTGCAACAGGATCTCACTATGTAATTCAGGCTGGCTTTTTTTTTTTTAATATTTCCAATTTATTTATTTATCTTTTATTTATTTTTAAATCTTTATTTATTTGGTACAAGGCATGCAGTGCTGGGGATCAAACCCAGGTCCTTGCGCTCGCCAGGCAGGCGCTTAGACCACCAAGCTATCTCCCCAGCCCCAGGCTGGCTTTGAACTCGTTATAGAATACAGATCAGCCTCAAACTCGCTTCAGTGCTCCTGCCTCAGTCTCCTGAGTGCTGGGATTACAGGTGTGTGTGTGTGCACTTCTGTGCCGGTAACTTTTTTTTTTTTTTTAAGTGAAGCTCTAGGGCTAGAGGTATAGCTCAGGGGTAGAGTACCTGCCTAGCATGCATGCCTGAGCCTATGAACTCTACAGAGGCATAAAGTAGACTAGTGGTTGCTAGATCTGGGGTTAGGTGGGAAACAACTGTATTCAGGCCGAAGGTATCTTTTGGCATAATTGGATTGTGGTAATAAAGGGTTAAGTCTAACAATTTATAAGAATCATAAAATAGTACAATTGAGCAAATTTTTTGGTATGCAAAATATAGTTCAGTAAAGGTGCTAATTACTAGGTCAGGACTCAAAAGTTTTCTGGGCACCCTGCCTCAAACACTCCCCCTCTTGGTTTCCTAGGCACCCTGCCCCAACCCCAACCCCAACCCCAACCCCAACCCCAACCCTGCCCCATTTTGTTGATCTCGGCTTACTTCCCTTTGCCCCACGCTGGTCTCAGCTCACTTCCCTCTGACCTAGGCAGAATTAAACTGCAAGGAAGAAAAAGGACCTGCGATCTGGCTGTTCCAGCCCGCAATCACCCTCCATATAAGATCCTATAGGGCTGGGGAGATAGCTCAGTAGAATAAGCGCTTGCCTGGCAAGCATAAGGTCCTGAGTTCAATCCCCAGTACCGCCAAAAAAAAAAAAAAAAAAAGATCCTATAAAGTCTCCTGTCCCCCCTTTGTTCGCTGCTGTCTTGGTGTGCTACACAGTCAGCCTGCTTGCTGCCCTCAGTAAATCTTCCACTGGTGTCAGAATGCCCAGTCTGGTCAAATGCGTGGGTTCGTACCTAATATTTGGTGCCGAAACCCTGGAGGGATGCCAAGGCATCTGCCAGTCCCTCCTGACCAAGGCCTTGCCCCAGTCGACCACCAACCCTTCTGAGCAGACTAGAAGCCTTGGACCTTCCTTGCTGACCTAACCACCTTCATCACACCTAAAACTGTCGCAGCTTCCTGCCCCTCCCTTTACAACTTCCTGCCAGCCTGCAAGTCCAAGACTTGCGAGTTGTCTATCGTACTGTGCTTAATCCTTACATTCTGCTCAGTTTGCTTGCTCCTACTCAAGCTTGCTAACTATAAATAAAAGGTTCTTACGTTTTTCAAATTCTTCTTATAAGAGGTCTCTGCTGATAGACCTATAAAAGTTCTAACTAGTCTCCATAATTACAAACTTAAACAGATCATCATAATTTAACCTGGCCAGAAATATATTTGAGTACACTGATTTTGTAAAGATGTTCATATGTGTCATATATGTGTTTATATGCCATTCTGTCAACAGCTCTTCCTCTTTCTATTTGAGCTTTAAAATATAGACTTAAAAGCATGCTTTCTCCTGAGTTACCAGCTGGTCTAAATAATATCAAAATTAATTTACAATTTACAATTAAAAATCATTAAAATGGGAAGAGATTGCCGAACAGGACTCTCGATTGGTGGATAGAGGGTGGCCAGCTTTTGTTCATCGGTGGAGAGCCCCCAATAATCTCCTTAGAAGACACCCCTAAAAATAATTAGGTAAAAGCGAAAAAATCAAAATAAGGTTTTCTCATAAAAGTTGCTACATTAAATATATTCAGCCTTTCTCTTATGCTCTAGATATTTATAATAAGAGGTTCATGTCAAGCCAACATGAGGTCATCAGTTAAATGATAATTTTCTTATCACTTCTTATGACTGTTAAGAGACACTACTATGTATGACTATAGATATCAAACATTCTCTGTAAAAGTTTTACTACTGTCTGTTAACATTCTACAGAAATTTAACTGCTAAAATGGGGCCAGGGGTGTGGCTCAGTGGCGCCGCGCCTGCCTAGCAAGCGTGAGGCCCAGAGTTCGAGTCCCGGTACCAAAAAAGAAAATAGTAAAAATAAGACCAAAAAAAGTCCCTTTGGAAAAACAAAACAACAACAACAAAAAACACCTTTAACTGCTAAAATGTCCATGGTAGGGCTGGGGAGATGGCTCAGTAGAATAAGTACTTGCCTGGCAAGAGCAAGGTCCTAAGTTCAATCCCCAGTACAAAAAAAAAAAAAAAAAGTCCGTAAGACATAACAGTTCTCTGGTCACATTTTATATTTCAAGATGCTTAATACTCAGATAAATTCCTAATAATCAAGTACTAGTACAGTCCCAGATTCTCCTGAAGAAACAGCTGTTATTAATCCTATTTTATATCCTGATCTGCTCCTGACATTCACACCAAGCTAAAAAGACAAATCTCTGTCCTCAAGCCTCACAAGGAAACTTACTTATCCTGACTTTCCATATCTTCAATAATAGAGACCAAAATTAACTATACACAGGTGCCAACTTCTGGCTGTGACACTCAGGACTCCCATCAAAGTAGGACCTTAACAAAGTAATGTCAAATGCAGCAAAGAAAGACCCTGGGCATAAGCCTGCCCCAACCTGCAGCCACTACTGGAACCTGGTTCCGTCTACAAGCTCAAGGGCCACTGGAAATGCGATGGTCTTGTCCACCAGAGAGCGGGTAAGTCATCTAATTCTCTGTCCTCAGAGGAAAACTCACTACAGCCAGATCTATCAATACTTGACCTGGGGCCGGGGAGATGGCTCAGTGGAATAAGCGCTTCCCTAGCAGGCTCAACGGTCTGAGTTCAATCCCTGGTTCCGCAAATAAATAAATAAATAAAAATACTTGACCTGCTTGGTCCTGCCACTGAAGAGGAACAACAGAGCTTGGGGTCCATGGCCCACATTGAGGTATCTCTGTTGAGTCCCAAGTCTCATTGGACATCTCAGGTAAAAAAAAAAAAACCAAAACAAAACAAGACAAAACAAAACAAAAACAAAAAAACCCTCTTCTTTCTGACACAGATACTACATATCATGTTCTTCCTGAGTTCTAAAGTCGCTGTACTAGATGTACAGTTTCCAGAGTGGGTGTTGATGGCTGACCTACCTGATGCCTTCAGACAGGCCCACTCCCTGCTCACTCCAGACTCTGTTCTTCACTTGTAATTTCCTTATAAATCCAACCTGCTTCACACTTTTCATGGAGAGAGATCTCATTCAAAGCTCCATGTCTCTCTCATCTCTCTCTCCACAGTGCCCGTCCTATAAACCTAACCTCAATGCATGGCCAGCTCCTTCTTCCCCTTTCCCTTGTCAACCACATACTCTGAGACATTTCCAGTCCCACACATGCTATTCCCACACTGGTGTACCTCAGAGATTCCAAGGCTGTTCCCTACATTCGGCAATACCCAATAGCCCCCAAACATCAGAGGAGACTCAAGCCCATCACTCGCCACCTCCTCAGTCTTCTTGTCCTAACTTAAACACCTGGCACTAGCTTCCACATGGGCTAATCTGTCATCCTGTCAAACCTCCTCACCCCCCAGAATTCTCCTGACCCAGACCACACCAACTTCACCCAGTGTTGGCTGTACATGTCCATTCCAAGGCCTGATCTCACGGCCATCCTGGATATACCCTACAACATACACACCTGCCCCTCTTCTCAAAGGCCTTTAGCTACTGACATCTCCCTTTTACAACTCCCCTTTTCCCACAACCTCAAATGTTCAACACACCTCCAGAAAAGCAACACAAAATGGACACACAGCTGTTTCTGTATGGCCCTTGGTATATGGAACTCTGTCTTCCTGTGGCTCGCTCCCCTTCTAGGGCCGCTTGCAGGGCTTGCTGTTATGTTCATGACAGCCCCCTGCTTCATTTCCTTCATCCATAATACTGTCACCAGATTAACAACCCAAAATTTTAATCAAATGTTTCTCTCAGATTACTCCTATCAGCCTTACTCCAAGGATACCCTTCAACAATGACAACTCCTTATCCTGATCTCACTCTGATCTCACGACTCCTGGCCCCATGATGCCCCCATTCAGCAGGAAGTAAGCAGATGATTTCATCACTCTTTTTCTATCAAACAGAGTCTGGGATGATAGGTCAGGACTCACAGTTTCCCAGGCACCCTGCCTGAAACACTCCCCTTCTTGGTTTCCTAGACACCCTGCCCCAACCCCAACCCCGCCCTGTATTGCACGCTAGTCTTGACTCACTTCCCCTTGACCCATGCTGGTCCTGACTTACTTCCTCTGATCCAAGCAGAATTAAACTTCAAGGAAGAAAAATTACATCTACTTGTGATCTGGCTGTTTCAGCCCACAATCACCCTCCCTAAAAGATCCTACAGTGTCTCTTGTCCCCCCTTTGTTCGCTGCTGTCTTAGTCCACTAGATAGCCAAACTGCTTATTGCCCCAGTAAATCTTGTACTCGTGTCAGAATGCCTGGTCTGGTCCATTGAGTGGGTTCGTACCTAACACTAATGACAGAAAATGAGGCTGTAAAGAGTAGGGTTTGGTTCCCAGGGCCCAGCAAAGGGACTAAGTTTTCAGAGCCCTGCAGACAAGGGGTAACACACCAAAATATGGATGCATTTTCCACTCCACCTTCATTGGCCAAGCAGCTGCAAAGAACTTAGGCCACATCTCCTGATACCTGGCAAACAAATGCAGTATTGCCTCTAGAATCGATTGCTTCTCTGAGGTACCCACTAGTGTGTTTGGGGAGAAGCTTTGAGAACAAGTTGAAGAGCACCTGTCCTTCTATGAGACCAGAGAGATTCCACGGAAGGATCTGAATGTTATGAAGGAGGTGATGGCTCAGGTAGAGGAAGCGGCTGCTGAAATAAATCACCAAGAAGCTAGAGAAACAGGAGAAGCGCTTGAAGAAGGAAAAGAAGTGGCTGGCTGCACTGGCCACTCTGGCATCTTCAGAAAACAGTAGTACTC
>NW_004524699.1:6624286-6628996 GCF_000260255.1 Octodon degus | reverse complement strand
TAGTCCCAGCTCTTGGAAGCTGAGGCAGGAGGATCACTGCAAGTTCAAGGTTATAGCAAGAACCTATCTAAAAAAATCTAAGCCCCAACCCAGGCTGCACCAGGGGACCTTCAGCCCACTTCCAATTCAGCTCCCCAGGCATCTAAGATCTTAGGCTCCCTTACAACTGGACCAGGTGCTGACGGCCAGCGTCCCCCTCCCCAGGGCACAGGGCCATCAGCCTAGGCAGCTAATGACTCCTGGCCTAGTCCTAAGGCATGCTGCAGTGCCCAATAATGCAGTACTGACGTCAGCTGTGCCCCTACATCATGGCCCACTGGCCCACACAGCCTGTGTTGACACCCACTCTAAAGCCACTCAGCCAAGCCTGTGCAGCCAAGGCTAAATCTGGCTCAAGGCCTGCATGCTCTGTTGCTGCTGCAATGTACAGACCTGGCCCAGCAGTGCTCAGCTCAGTCCTCAGCCCCCTGCCCGCCAGGCCCTGCAGTCTCCCCACCCCCTGCTCTGCGACCTCTGTGCCCATCCAGGCCCCGCTCTGAACGCATGCTGCACCTGTTGGGCTGCATTCCCAGAACCTCACTGAAACAGGGCATTAAGGACATACTCTTATTACTGAGCATGAAATAATGACCTTTGTGCTTGAGCCCTGAGAACTGTGATTAGGTGACGAGGATCAGATGTACATCATTTGCCTTCCCACTGCCAGCTGGGAACACCCATTAGACACCTCCACAAACCAACCCTAGAAAAGGGCCAGGGAGATGGCTCAGTAGAATAAGCGCTTCCCTGGCAAGCACAAGGGTCTCAGTTCAATCCCCAGTTCTGGGGGAAAAAAAAAAAAAAGATTTCACCAATATTGGTAGTAGCGATGTAAAAAAAAAACAAAAAAACAAACAAAAAAAAACACCTAGAAAGGCTCCCAGCAAGGTGGGCTATGGATAAGAGTCCTCCACCTTGTAGTGAAGCCTCCTTCATGGCTTCAACATGTTGTCTCTCAGCTTAGTTGGCTTCTTGGATGGCAAGAGGTTGGACTTGCGTCCACTGACTGTTATCGTAGCCTCCTAGAAAGCTGTTAATGTCTCTGTGTGGTGCCAGAGTACAAAGAACAAAGATCACTCAGCCCAGAGTGCACGAGCCAGGATTCACACTTTTGTTTACCTCTGTCCAGAGCCCAGTCTCTTCCTACAAATCTCTCTGCCTCTCCATCCCTAGGAGGGGGGTGGTGACTCTTCTGTCAGCTCCCCTGCCTATAGAAAGCCACTGCCCCTCGGAGACTAGAGCTATGCTTGTCCAGCTCCTTCCATGCATGGCAGGTAAGGTGACTAAAGCTTCCTATGCTGGCCCCGACTCACCTCCATCACTAGGACAATTAGACCCAGGGTACTGGTGTTTCTCAGTAGAGGCTCACTTAGTACTGGGGTGGGCTGGTTCTTCAGGGGCAGAGCTGGAGAGTGCCTCAGAAGATGTTTAGCCCTCAGAGCCAGAATGCCAGTACCAAGACACCACTAACCTTGGCACCTCTAGAGAAGTGGGGCAGGAGAAAGGATACCAGAGAAGATAGGAACTTGGTCAGAAATAAAATGACCCCAGCTTTGCCATGTTTTCTACAGGACCTTGGTCATGCCACACTGTAGCATTTATGAGGCTCAGCATCCTCTTCCAGACAGTGGGTATAATATTGTAAAACCCAGGGCTGGGGATATAGCTCAGTGGTAGAAATGCCTGGCATGCACCAGGGTACCACATTAATCTGTAGGAGCACAAAAACAGACAACATAACAGCCCCCAAGCTACAGAATCGGTTACTGGTTGCAGTAAAGTGTCACTAACAATCAGCCACATCTTGGTATTGTTTTTGTTGCTGGGACAAAATACCTGATACTCATAAGTTAAAAGAGGAAAGGTTTATTTTGGCCTCAGTTTATAGAGGTCTCAGTCCACAGGTAGCCAGCTCCAAGGCAGGGTGTCACGGTAAGGGACATGGGCCGAGGAGAAACAGTCCATGGAGGGCAGGCAGAAAGCAGGAAGCAGTGGGCCTTCCTTTCCCTTTTATCTCATCCGAGCTACTGAATGAGACAACCCACATCTGGGGCGTGGTTTCCCATTACCCACACCAGGGTTTAGCCTAAGCCAATTGGTGAACTAATTTAGTTATCACATACTTTTTTTTTTTTTGGGTGTGTGTGTGTGTGTGTGTGTGTGTGGCCAGCTCAGCCCACCAGGGGGCAGGGCTGGCTGGCATGTGGTGCTGGGGGATTGAACCGCGGTCCCTGTGCTTTGCCAAGATCACATACTCTTAATCTATGTGCACTCACCATAGATCCAGCCAATTCCAAAAAGCAACCCTTATGTGTGCATGAGGCTTTGGGGAAATCTAGTACAAATCATATGAAGCTTTTAATACTTAAATAAAGTGAAGTATGGTGTTACACCTGTAATCCCAGCTACTCAGCAGGCTGAGGTAGGAGGATTCTGGGCAACCTCGTCTCAAAATAAAATACAAATGGACCAGGGAGATAGCTCAGTAGAATAAGCACCTGCCTGGCAAGTGCAGGGTCCTGAATTCAATCCCCAGTACAGGGGGGGAATATATATATATATATATTCAAAATAAAATACAAAATGCCTGCAATGTAGTCAGTGTTCCCTGGATTCAAAATCTCAATTCTCCAAAAATAAAAAAAGTAACTACAAAACAAAGTCTTCATCAGATAATGAGGGCAAATACTTTCTTTGGATCAGCAAAGTACCCTAGGGAAACCTGTGTGTTGAGTTAATGGCTTACCCTAAGAGAAAGCTTGGTCTGAGAGATATCCAACACTGGGACTTACACCCAGAGCCCCTTTGCCCTGAAATTGGCAGAAGAGACAGAAATGACTTTTGCAGGCCAGAACGCATGCAGGTTTTCAGCCCAGGAGATTCATGGGGATCCTGAGCGTGACAGGCAGGAGCCAAGCCTCCCATCCTGTTCTCCCCTTGGTACAGGATGCAGACTCAACATTGAAATCTCACTCCCAAGAGCATCTTTACACATGAAGACATCCACAGTGGCTGCAGATAGCTAGGCAGGAAACACTGAGAAGGCCCCACACTGCTCTACCCAGGGAAACTGAGCTCAGAAGTGGGAAATGAGTTACCTAAAGTCAGTCCCAAACCTGGGATAGTAGTACACGTCTGTAATCCAAGCACTCAAGAGGCTGAGGCAGAAAGATCACTGTGAGCTATGGCCAGTCTGGGTACATAGTGAGTCTGTCCAACCTAGCTACACAATGAGACCCTGTCTCAAAAAATAAACAAAAAAGAAAATACCCAAGTCAATGTTTCAGAAAAGTAATGCAGGCAGCCTGCTGTGAGCCTAGAGTTCCCACTGCTGTCCAGGAGTGTATTAGAAAATGTCCAGGGTAGGTGGAGCCCCATGATCTTTTTTTTTTTTTTGTATTTTAGTATAGGGTCTACAGGGTTTCACTATGTAGATTGGACTTATAGTGATCTGCCTGTGTTCAGCCTCCCAAGAGCTGGGATTACAGGTGAATGCCACCACTCCAAGTCTCAATCGCTGTCTCAGCATGCCCGGGGGCTGGGGGGCAAAATGACAGGCCAGGGATCGAATCCTGGCCGCTGCATCAGCCTAAGCAGGCGCTTTAATCCGCTGGGCTATTTGGCTGACCCAAGAACTTCTTGATTGCTATTATCTGACCTAGGTTCTGCTGTAAACTCAACCTGGATTAGAATACTAAAGCCCTGCTCCTTGGAGGTTCTGGAGGTTGAGCATGGAGTTAGGTGAGGTGGGGGATCCTAGTCCAGGAGAAAAGGATGATCCAGGGAGAAGCCAAGCAGCCAGTCTGTAACTGCAGTTTCTTTTTTCTTTCTTTCTTTCTTTCTTTCTTTCTTTCTTTCTTTCTTTCTTTCTTTTTTTTATTTTTATTTATTTGTGTGTGTGTGTGTGTGTGTGTGTGTGCGCGCGCGTGTGTGTGTGTGGTGAGCTCAGCCCACCAGGGGGCGGGGCTGGCTGGCATGTGGTGCTGGGGATTGAACCGCAGTCCCTGTGCTTTGCTAAGCTTGTTCTAAGTAGGTGCTTTAGACCACTGAGCCATCTCACCAGCCCTGTAACTGCAGTTTCTGGTCATGCTGGGGTCCCCAGCTCCTTAGCTGGTGCACACAGGAGTCTCTATTTCAGTCTCCAGCCTCATCATTTCCTCTCCAAAGCAGCCACATGGGTGTTACAAATAAAAGTCACCTCCTGGGACACCCTTTCCCTGGCTCTGCCTCTGCTGAGGCCCTGTCCCCTCTTCTATGCCCCCCTCCCCGGCTCTCAACACAGGGGCCAACTTCTGGCTCATTTGCTGTCCTTGCCGCACCCCCAGGATGGGAGCTGGGTGCACGTCCTGTTCTCCCCAGACCTCAGCCTCGGCACAGAGTAGGTCCCAACGCCTGGGCACTCCTGCTTCCAGGAAGCAGAAGGAGAGCTTTAGGGCCCCAGGAGCCGCTGCCAAGGCCCTGCAAGGGCTCCTTAGGGCCACTGCCCTTGCCTCTCTATGCCTCACTTCTGCTTCCGAAAAATGGGACGACTGATGGCGTATGCAGAACATGCTATGACACAGGTGCTGTCACATGGAATCACTTAGTGTCTGCTATTGTTGGGGACCTGGGGATAAGAAATATTTTCCTGTGCTGGGCTCCAGGCCATGTGACTGGGATCCCACAGTCTCG
>NW_004524699.1:6620527-6623731 GCF_000260255.1 Octodon degus | reverse complement strand
GCTGGGGGATTGAACCTCGGTCCCTGATGCTTTGCTAAGCTTGTTCTAAGTACGTGCTTTAGACCACTGAGCCATCTCTCCAGCCCCAATGATTTTTGTTGTTGTTGTTCTGTTTATGTTTCTTTTCTGCATGCATGCAGTGCTGCAATTCCAACTCTTTGACTAGAGGATTGCAAGTTCCTAGCTAGTCTGAGAAATTTAGTGAGAACTTCACTTTAAAAAAAAAAAAATGATAGCAGTATAAGCTTATTACTTGAAATTATGAGATGCGTAAGTCCATTAAAAAAAAACAACAACGGGGGCCTTCCAGTTAGCTCAGTTGTTTAAGCACCTGCTTATGCAAATGCAGTCAGGAGCAGGATACCGCAGTTCGATCCCCAGCTCCACATGTGCCTTACCAGGCCCACCCTCAAGGCAGCCTGAGCCAGCCTGCCCCCACCAAAAAAAAAAAAAAAAAAAAAAAATCTAAAAATGCTGAAAGTGATTCCTGCTGAGAGGTGGGTGGGGTGGGGAGACCGGATGGGCATACAGGTGATCACTTGATATCAAATGCCTTTAGAACAGTGCATTCTCAGGGCCTGCTGAGTAGCTCAGTGGATGAAAGCACCTGCAAACAGGTGCAGGGCGCCCCCACCCCCAGGGCGCACCCCACCCCCACCCCCAAGGCACACTGAGACCTGAGACCCTTTCCTCAAATGCAAAAAACAAAACAAAAAACCCAGTGTATTCTCTTTTCGTTGTCTTTTGCTCTTTTATGCAGTACTGGGGATTGAACCCAGGGGGTTTGCACAGAGCTACATCCCCAGCTGTTTGATTATTTTCGGAATCTCTCTTCACTTGTGATCCTCCCACTCAGATTCCAGAATTACATGTGTGTGCCACAATGCTCAAATAATGTTATTTTTGTTACAGTTTTGTTATAGGCAGGGACATGGAGGACCAGGTTCGTCAGGAGGCTGGAAACCAGCAGGCAGTCTTGAACTTCATCCTGAGCTCTTGCTGTCACTGTTTGCTTTTTTCCACACCATCCCCCAGGTTGTCTCTCTCTGTCTCACTTGTTCATCACTGAACAGTCACTGAGCATTGACTACCTGGTGGTGTGTGACAAAAACATTGCCCTAGGTCATGAGAGACAGGGCATTTGTGTGAAACCCTCCAGCAACCAAAGTCCAGCTTCTCCACTTTCTGGCTGTAATACCACTAAATTCCTCTACCTCTCTGAGGCAGTTTCTGCCTCAATTAAAAGGGGGGAAAAGTAGGAGAACTGAAAGAAGTGTCAGCTCAACAGGTGGTGGCTTCATATTGCAGTTGTTTTTTGAGACAGGGACTCACTGTGTAGTTCAGGCTGGCCTTGGACTTACTGTGCAGCCCAGGTTGATCTTGAACTTTTGGTGATCCTCCTGCCTCAGCCTCCTGGGTGCTGGGATTACAGGTGTGTGCCACCATTCCCCTCTCATCTTTTTGCTTTGGATGGTCAACTTATGCACAAAGGATGCCCCTCCTGCCGGTACCCAGGACCCCAGTTCTCCTGTCTGTGCATTTCATCAGTTCGTGGGTGGGCACATGACACAGACACACCCGTACTCACAGAGGACCTTACACCAACCGAAGCAGTCGTTCAAACTGTTCTTTCTGCCTCTCCTTTTCCACCCAGGGTACCTTGCAATTCCCCGGCATTAGTGAACACTCAACACTTGTTGCTTTTAATGGGTGCACAGTTCTCCAACATATGGACTATTATCTTTTTTAAACCTGATTGACATCAGTACTGTCACCCTGAGAACTTCGAGGACCCAGGAGGACACAGAGATCACGTTGGCGCCCAAGGACTGTTCAGACCCAGAGAATTCGCTGTTACCTGGGCTTCCCATTCACCACAGACAGGACTGTGATGTGAATTAAAAAAAAAAAAGAAAAAATCAACTAGTAGTCTGAAACCATATTAGGACAAAATAAGATAACGCGGCCCGGCACCTAGATGGTCTGTTAGACTCTCCCAGCCCTGACAGACTGTGCCAGAGATAACCTGACCCGGTTCAGTGTGACAACCAGCCCTACAGCCTGTACTTTCTCCCCCTGAACATATCCTATTTGCTAACTTGTTTCAGGGGCTTTCTGCCCAGCGGCAAAGGATAACTGATGATACCCGATAACATTCACCACGCTTTTAAGCTTTCGTGTCTCTCGCTTGTAAAGCCTATACAAACGAGGCCCACAGCCAGCTCTGGGTGGACGCTTTGCGAGCGCTCCCTCATCAGCCCGCCCGAGTAATAAAGCGATAAAGTCCTTGATGCCCAGCGTCTTCCATTCAGTTCGGTACCGCGTTCCGTAACACAACCAAGGGGGGAAAAAAGGACGTGGGTACCGAAAAAGCAGTGCCGAGGCGCAGATCAGCTAGCAGCACACCTAAATCATACCGAGGAACGGCTGCCTTTTCGAGGAAGCCACACATCACACACCAGCAGCACCAAACACAACCAAGGTTCTGGCACCATCAAACTCAGAACCCTTACCAGATCCTCCCGGACTCGGCACCTACCCACAGGGCAGCCACCCGCGGGAATCAGCCAGTCCTCACCTCCTTGTGAACCGCTTCTTAGCGCCAGTCCGTGTATCAAGGTTACCGAGGTTCCTGTTCCTTTAAGGGGGCCGAGCCGCGGATCGGTTACTTCCGCCCAGAAGCAACATGGCGCCGGCGCAAGAGGCGCTGTTACCTGAAGGCGCAGAGACGGATGTCACTGAGCGTTGGCTTCGTCTGGCCCGCCCTGCGCACGCCCGAGGTGACGTCATTTCCGGGGACGGAGCCGCTTAGCGGCTAGTACGAGGCTGGCTAAACTTCGCGCCGGGGTGTAGCTCCCGAATGGGCGCAAAGAGCCTGGGTGAAGGAGTCGGGTGAGGAAAGGACGCGTGACTTGTCAACTCTGGAAGACCATTCAGACCTGCCCCTCGCTGCCCTGCCCTGCGTCACACATCCTCGTCAGTTTGGGCTGTCCCCCGGGCTGTCGTCCTTGGACTCCCGGGACTCCCGAAGCCGCTGGCTTCCGCCTTTCTCCCCGCCCTCCAGGCGTGGGTCGCCGAGGTCCCACCCCCTTCTGGGTGCTCGCCCCGGGACCTTTCGCCTGCCTCCCTCTGACCCCTCGGCTTCCGCCCGCGTTTGCTCCCACAGGTTCCGCCTCGGGGCGCTCTCCTTGCCAGCAATTTTTT
>NW_004524699.1:6618557-6620377 GCF_000260255.1 Octodon degus | reverse complement strand
TTTTTTTTTTTTTTTTTTTTTTTTTGAGACAGGGTCTCACTGTGCAGTTCAGGCTGACCTTGAGCTCACTTTGTAGCCCTGGTGGTAGGTAGCCCAGGGTGCTCTCGAGCCTCCCGAGTGCTGGGATTACAGGGGTGCGCCTCCACGCCTGGCCTTGCCAGCTTTTGAGTCCAGTTTTAAAGTTCTCGTCTTCTGGTTTCGTGGCTGCATCCCCTGCTCTTGGTCTCCTCCTTCCCCTTGATCCAGCAGGGATGGCTTCTGGCCTAGGATTGCAGAAGGATGACCGAGGCAGGAGGTAGTTAGGACTCATTCCAGGCCAGCTTCCGTCAGGTCACTGAGGCTTCAGGCAGTTACTATACCTGTGTGAGCCTTGGATTGCACCTTTGAAAAGAACAGTATTGGGGCTGGTGAGATGGCTCAGTGGTCTAAAGCACCTACTTAGAACAAGCTAAGCTAAGCAAAGCACAGGGATCCCGCAGTTCGATCCCTCAGCACCACATGCCAGCCAGCCCCGCCCCCTGGTGGGCTGAGCTGGCCACACACACAAAATAAACAAACAAACAAAAAAAAGAACAGTATTAGAGGATGACTCTCTTGAGTGCGTTTTTCGGCTTGAATTCGTGGACGTATAGCAGACTCTTAGCATAGTGGATGTCCCACAGAGGGGGCTGACTCGCGTGTGGACTGCTGGGTAATTAGAGAACACATTCAGGTCGTTGATTCCTCTCATCATCCTGACATCACTGCCCTTACAGGTGGGGAGACTGAAGCTCAGGAGGAAAAGTTTCCCTTGGCCTCTATTACTACAGTGCATCTACCGTCACAAAATTGCTTTTGTTTAATTGACTGGCAGCCCCTTACCCCCTTTCCCAGGCCAGAGGCAGACAGATGTGTGGATATGCAAATAGAAGGCACTGTCTGCTGCCAGCCACCCTGCCTCTGCCCTGGCAGTGCTGGGGATTTCATCTGCAGAGCATGGCAGGAAGTGCCCGGTGTATGAAGCTTGCTTTTTTTTTGGGGGGGGGGCAAGTTCAACACACCCAGGCCCTGCCCTGTAGGAGTTTCCTGTTGGTTTTGAGGAACTGTCCCTGGAGAGGTGCAGACCTGCTTTAGTGAGGCAGAAATTCTTCCACAGATACCCTGAGGGTACAACCAGCCTCCAGGTTAGAGCAGCCTCTGCTGGGCTCCTGCTGCCTGCCTGAGGCACAGCCACCTCCTGCAGGAACCCACAGGAGGCTGTGCTTGTGTAAACCTGGGTCTGGTCCTTCTTGGACCTTCAGGAACAGGCTGACCCTGACTCATTTTCCTCTTGCTGTACCTGGAAGCCTTGCCCTGGCTCTTTTTGGAATGTTCCTTACAGTGAGCCAAGAGGAAGGTGAGAATGGATAAAACTCCCTGTGACCTGAGTCTAAACATGCTCCTTTGCAAGCAGTGACCTCAGGAGGGATTTGAAAGTGAAATTTCAGGCCTGACAGACTCAGTCTGTTCAGTGGAATCCGGCTCCTATGTCTTCACTTCTGTCCAGGGCTTTTGCCTCATCTGCCCCAATTCCCACACAAGCAGTTGGGGAAATCTGTGATCTTCATGGGAGTCCGCGGCTCAAGAGCACATTTGTCATCTTCCTTCTCCAAGTTAGCTAGGAAAACCAGGCGACCAGGGAAGAGTGTCCTGGCTGCTGAATGGCGCCTCTCACTCTACTGGCTGCAGGTAGCAATGGTAAGGATGTGTATGTGAGAGAGACAGCAGTGGAAACTGGGCCAGATGATAGGAGGAGGAGACCAAGCTGGACACAAGCCTCAGGTGTCCACCCCTCTATTGTG
>NW_004524699.1:6617159-6617762 GCF_000260255.1 Octodon degus | reverse complement strand
AAAAAACCTAAGGGCAGCCATGGTGGTGATGCCTGCAATCCCAACACAGGGGAGGCTGAGGCAGGAAGATCACCATCAGTTTGAGGCCAACTTTATAGAGAGACCCTGTTGCAAAAAAACAAACCAAACTCAAGCCCCAAAGCAGTGTGCTCAAGGGCTTCCAGACAGCAGAAGGCAGAGCTTCTCCCTCACCTCCCTGCACAGCTCTCCGCGGCTGCTGTTTCCCTTCTTTGTAATGTCCTTTGTAGTAGGTGGGTGCTGCAAATAAAGTGCTTCTTTGAGTCCTGTCAGCTCCTGTGGCAAATTAATGGCACCCAAGGGGAACACCCACTGGTCTGTTCCAGCGTCTCTGCACAGCAGTGTGTGGGCCCGAGTCTGAGCTGCAGACACGCACATCTACGTGGGCCATGTGGCTGCCCAGCCACTTCACAAGATGACAGGATGACAGCTGAGGGTGGATGAGGGCCCTGGGGCCCAACCTAGAGGACAGTGGACGCGGCGGGGGCCTCAGACCTTGGAATTTTCTAAAAAAGAAATACTGAGCTCTTCACGTATCAGGCAAAGTGCTCCCTGTTTCTTACTATCTTAAGTTATTTTCCCAGT
>NW_004524699.1:6611391-6616164 GCF_000260255.1 Octodon degus | reverse complement strand
TTTGGCAGAACCGGGGATTGAACTCAGGCCTTTGCGCTTGCCAGGGAAGCACTTATTCTACCGAGCCATCTCCCCGGCCCCTTCCCTGACACACTTTAATGAGAAGGATTATAAACAAGAGAATGAGTACACCAATTCCAATATAAAACCAAAAGTGGGCCTTGAGATACGTGAATGGATTCACCTGCTCTATGACATCAGCAAACTTGTCCCAGTCTTTAATCTGGGTATCAAAAGTGGCCGTCTGCTGTGACACTAACAATGTTTCTCTCCAAAGAGCATCTATGTCCAAAGTAATATTTTGATGGATAGCTCTGTATGTTTCTTGATTAGTCCCCAAGGATGAAGACTTTTGTTATATGGTAACGGGGTGATACAAAAGCGAGTCATATATAATGTCCTCATTGTTACACAGTATGATGACAATTGGGGAGGTGCAAATTAAAGAGATTCCATCTCACCCTAGAAAGAATGGCTATCATTGCGAAATCAACCAGTAACATGCTGGTGGGGCTGTGAAGGGAAAAACCTCCGCTTCGGATAGTAGAGTGATGCAAGCACTGGAGATCAGTGTGGAGATTCCTCAAATAAGTAGTATGTGCACGGCCAATAAGGCAGAATTACTACCAAAAACACCTCGTGGTGATCTAAGACCTGGGATTCTTTCAGGCAAGGGTCCATAAACCACTCACTGGTTTGCAGTCCTTCTGAGACTGCTAAGCAGATTACTTCCATCAATAACAAGCCAGGAGTACAGGTTGAAGTCACCATTGCAGATGCCCAAGGCAACTGTTTTAATAAATCAATAATCGTTTAAAAAAAAAAAAAAAAAAAAAGGACTACAAGTCCCATTTGACCCAGCTAATCCCCTTCTGGGTATCGTCCCCAAATAATTAAAAGCATCATTCCACACTGCAATGTGCACTCTTGTGTTTATGGTGGTACAGTCTTTAACAGCCAAATCTTGGAAACAGCCCAAATGCCCATCAACTGAAGAATGGATAAAGAAGATGTGGGGTGTTATGCAATGGAGGAATAATCTGACATAAAGCAAGAAGCTTGAGATATTTCTGTGTAAATGGATATACCTGAAGGCCACACTGTTAATTGAAACAAGACACATGTGTAAATATCAAATTGTTTCTCTGGTGTGCGAAAGTGAAAGTGTAAGGACCAAAATGGTTATTAAGGAGTATAAAAGAGGAAGAAAAAGCTCAAATAGGAAGGGGAACAAGGAAAGGGGGAGGGGAAAAGAAGGGAAAGTTTAAAAAAATGAGAAAAGGAAGAAGAATGGAAACAGCTTTTGTACGTGGGGAGACGGGAGAGGATGGAGGGAAGGGAGGGGAATGGAAAGAAGTCATACCATGTACAGGTACCAGCTCCCTGTGATGCATGTGGTCATTATGTGTAGCTAAAATGTTCCCCAAAATCTGATTGAAGAAAAAAAGGGGGCTGGTGAGATGGCTCAGTGGTCTAAAGCACCTACTTAGAACAAGCTTAGCAAAGCACAGGGACCGCGGTTCAATCCCCCAGCACCACATGCCAGCCAGCCCCACCCCCTGGTGGGCTGAGCTGGACACACACACACACACACACACACACACACACACACAATTAAATAAAAAAATTAAAAATAAAATAAAATAAAAAATAAAAAATAAAGAGATGGTAAGAAAAATCTATGCATGTTCAGGAGAGCAGGAACTTTTTAAAAACATGGTTTGACCTGCAGTTGGTTGAATCCGTGGATATGGGCACAGCGGGATGGAGGAGGCCCTCAGCAGGATCCTGGGGAAATGGCTACTGTGTTACCCAGCACTTCTTCCCCAGCCCTTCCTGGAGCTCTAACCATCTCCATTGCGAGCTGGAGCTAAGGCTCAGAGGAAGTGTGTTTCTTCCCAGAGTCACAACCAAACAGGATGAAGCTGAGCTTCAAGACTAAGCCTTCTCCTTAGTTTCTTTCCTTACTGGAGCTGTGGCTGATACAACTTGTCCTGGACACCTCTGAGTCACTGCCAACCAGGGATGCCAACGCAAGCCAGAAAGGATACCCGTGGTCCCCTGACCCCCACTCACTAGGGGCTGTGCTCTGTCCCCTCCAGTCTTCAGACCTGCAGCTGTTTGGCCACGGTGAGCTGCAGACAGAACGAGCAAAGCTCACAGTCAGTCTCTGTGATGGTTTGTGTCTAATTGTCTCCCTAAAGTCTCATGCAGTCACTGGGGCGCTTCTAGAGTTTGTGATTAATTTGTGATCCAATGTGGGGATTATGGTGTGAGTGCTAGTAATCTGCGTACAATATAAGGAAGGGAGACAGGCCTGCTAGCTGCTGCAGGCTGCTCCCTGCTTTGCTTTTTGCCCTTTTTCCACTGCCATAACTACTACCCTCTGCCATGTGCCACTCTGCCTTAGAGCCAGCCGAGTATGGATTGCAACTTCCACTAACTATGAGCTAAATAAACAGTTCCTTCCTTAATTTTGGGTGTTGGATATTTTGTCCCAGCAATGAGAGAAAAGTAACTGTAGGTGGATGGGACAATGGCACCAGAGACTGCAGCAGCGTCCACTCACAGAGGTCTTCCCATGGCCTCCCATTGAATTCTCCGAATGGCCTGGCTGGGCCCGTCTTATAGATGGATCAAAGAAGAGCACATGGAGAAAGTTAGGTATTCAAGTTCATGTTCTAGGCCGGGGAGATGGCTCAGTAGGATAAGCGCTTGACTAGCAAATGCAAGGATCTGAGTTCAATCCCCGGTTCCGCAAAAAAAAAAAAAACAAAAACAACAACAAAAAAAAATCAAGTTCATGTTCTAGGTGAGGGGATGCTCAGGCCTGGGAGGGCCTCGGGGTCTCGCCCCTAGCCCCCGTGCTTGCCTGAATCCCTCCTAGGTCAGCTCCCTGTGCTCCTTCAGATGCACTGGACCCATCTTGGCACGCACCCACCAAACTAGTATCCTGTGTGGACCAATGGACCTTTGATACCCAGGACTGCTCGGGCACTCAGAGTATGGTGCCGGCATGAGGGGAGTGAGGAGCCAGCCTTCCCAGGAGGAGCCCCATCAGGTACACAGAGACGGCGGCTGCATTCTGTACAGGCCTCCCAGGTCACAGGCCTGGCTGATGCCTCCAGGGACAGAGGAGACGGGAAGACAGCCCCAGTGAGAGAATGACTCTGTCCTCAGATTTGCACCCCCCCCCCGACCCCATTTCTCACAACAGCTGCAACTTGGTCCTGTGCCAGGCATCTGCATGAGTCACACCATGTACACAGGTGTGTGTGACTGCAATCAGGGTTCTTTTAAAATGCAAATCATTGCCACGGAAATAAAGACCCAGGTGACAGCTGTTAACATCACAGAAACACTGACCCAACATCATGTTCTGTTGTTTATTTTTTTTTTATTTTTATTTTTTTTGGTATTTTTAGGAAAGGGTCTGCAGAGTGTTCAGGGTATCACTACTAGATCAGACTCATAGTGACTACCTGTTTACAGCCTCCCAAGAGCTGGGATTACAGGTGTGTGCCACCGCACCCTGTCTCAATCGCTGCCTCAGTGTGCCCTGGGGGCGGGGCCAGCACGGCAGGCCGGCAGGCCTGGGGATCGAACCTCCGGCCCCTGCACTTCCTTGCAGGTTCTTTAATCCACTGAGCTACTGGCCAGCCTCATGTTCTCACTCTAAACACACACCACCTGCCATTTTTCCTTCTGTAAAAGTGAACCCAAAACAGATGCTACTACTGGAATACTAAGGGACAGAAGAACAGGTTAAATGATACCATGGAGATATAGTCAACAAACTCAAGCTGACAGAAATGTAGACTAAGTGACTCATTCTCTATCAACTTAAATGCGTGGAAATAAATGCCAGGGTGAGATAGTTTAAAAGGAATTAACAGTGTGTGGAAACATACACCTATAACCCTAGGTACCCAGGAAGCTAAGTGTGAGGATCACAAATATAAGGTTACTCTCACTTAGTGAGACTTTAGCTCAAATAATGAAATGTACTGGTAGCGCTGCTCAGCAGAGTGTTTGTCTACTTTGGTCCAGGCTCTGGCTTCAATTGCAAGGACACAAACAAATCAATGCCTGCAAAAGGAGGGGACTCACACTGTACAATGTCAAATTCTGTATAAGCTATTGAAACCTGGAAAGGGTGGGACTGGGTTCCAGACAGACATATAAATCAATGAAGTGGAGTTAACAGTCCAGAAAAAAAAAATTCATGGTCAAATGCTATCTGAGAAGGGTGCTGTCTCAGTTACAGTTCTCTAGTGCTGAGACCAAATACCAACATCCAGAATTAAGGAAAGAAAGGTTTATTTAGCTCACAGTTGGTGAAGGTTTCAGTCCATGGCTGGCTCCCAGGCAGAGTGGCCCGTGGCAGAGGGCAACAGTTTATGGTGGTGGGAAACAGCAAAACAGCAAGAGCAAAAAGGGAGGAGTGAGAGAGTAAGCCTTTCTCCCTCCATTTGTAGGCAGATTATCTGCCCCAGGGCAGGTGCAGCACCCGCACCCATAATCCCCCCACTGGATCATGAATTAATCACAATCTCTAGAAGCAGCCCCATGGCTGCATGAAGCTTTAGGGGGACTAGACACAAGCCATCGCAGGTGCCTCTTCTCAGTGGGAAAAGAGTAGTTTTCTAAATATGTGACCTAACAGTTTCATATCTAGGCATATGTCTAACAGTCCTGGCATTTTTCTCTGTCTTGCAGGCTGGCTTTTCCAGTAGGCATTATGTCACTGGCAGAGAATAGCTGATATATATA
>NW_004524699.1:6609344-6610306 GCF_000260255.1 Octodon degus | reverse complement strand
TAATTCTACAGAGCCATCTCCCTGGCCCAGCTGGCCTATTTTAATACAGTGTGAGCCATAACACAAAGAATTCTTATAAATCTATAATAAAACACCAATATCTCAATAAGGGGAAACAAAGTGAGGGAAAAAAAAAAGAGTGGGAAATTAATTTTAAAAAATGAGGGCCTGGGAGATGGTTCAGTGGAATAAGTACTTCCCTGGCAAGCGCAAGGGCCTGAGTTCAATCCCCCTAGTTCCGCCAAAAAAAAAGAAAGAAAGAAAGAAAGAAAGAAAGAAAGAAAGAAAGAAAGAAAGAAATTAAAAATTTTTTAAAAAAATTAAAAATGAGCAAAGTCAGGATGGGGCTGTCTCCAAGTGGGAGAGTGGAACTGCGTCCTGTGATCCTCTGTCGCCCCCATGTGGACTGCAAAACCCAGAGCCTAGCCCTTTGGAGGTTGTGGAGGTTGGGCGAGAGCAGAGTTAGTGGAGGGGGAGCCGTGGTGGCACCCCGGAGACCCGATGTAGGAGGCAGGACGGTCCACCCAGAAGACACACTGCAGGTCTGTAGCTGCACTGTCTCTAATCGTGTTGGTTTCCCATGCTCCTTAGCAACCCTCAGGCTGGGATGGGAATAAGTGTCAGGCTTCAGTCCTATCACTGCACCTTGCAGGCGCTCTAACACTTTTCAGTCACAGATTAAGGTCACCTCCTGGGCTCTTTCTGTGAGGGGCCTGAGGTAACCTATGAAAATGGTTCGCTACTCTCTCGACCCAGAAAACCCCACAAAATCATGCAAATCAAGAGGCTCAAATCTTCGCAATCCCTCATTCTGAAAAAAAAGAAAGAAAGAAAGAAAGAAAGAAAGAAAGAAAGAAAGAAAGAAAAGAAAGAAAGAAAGAAAAAAGACAAAAAGAGGGCTGGAGAGATGGCTCAGTGGTCTAAAGCACCTACTTGGAACAAGCTTGGCAAAGCAGAGGGAC
>NW_004524699.1:6576558-6609244 GCF_000260255.1 Octodon degus | reverse complement strand
GCAAAGCAGAGGGACCGCGGTTCAATCCCCCAGCACCACATGCCAGCCAGCCCCGCCCCCTGGTGGGCTGAGCTGGCCACACACACACACACACCCATAAATAAATAAATTAATTAAAAAAAAAAAAGAAGCAATGTGTGCCTTTTCGGCGTTACAATGGTGGAGCTGGTAGATATGCCAAAGCCAAACAGTGGGGCTGGACGCAGGGTTCGTGGCCCGGGGGTGGACGCAGGGTTCGTGGCCCAAAAAGAGTGCTGTATTTTTGCTGCGTATGCTTAAAAATGCAGAGAGTAATGCTGAACTTAAGGATTTAGGTATATTCTCTGGTTATTGAACATATCCAGGTGAACAAAGCACCCAAGACGCGCCGCCGTACTTACAGAGCTCGTGGCTGGATTAACCCATCCCTGAGCTCCCCCTGCCATATTGAGATGATCCTTACTGAAAAGGAACAAATTGTTCCCAAACCAGAGGAGGAAGTTGCGCAGAAGAAAAAGATAACCCAGAAGAAACTGAAGAAGCAAAAACTTATCGCACAGGAATAAATTAAGCATAAAATAAGTGCAAATAAAATTAATGTTGTCTATTAGTAAAAATAATAATAATGATGAAGTCACTTCCTGGGACATCTTTTCCCTGGCTCTGCCCCTGCTGGGGCCTGTCCCCTCCTCTGTCCCCCGCACCCCAGGCTCTCAACACAGGGGCCAACTGCTGGCTCATATGCTGCCCTTGCCAGACTCCCAGGATGGGAGCAGTGTGCATGTCCTGTTCTCCCCAGACCTCGGCCTCTGACAGCTCACCCAGCACACAGTAGGTCCCAAAGCCTGGGCACTGATGGTCCCAGGAAGTGGAGGGAGAGACTGAGGTGGCCAGCACACTCCCCCGGGGACCAGGCAGATTCCTTTACCACTATGTGCTTCACTTACCCTTCTGTAAAATGGGAGTGAACTGTATGAAAGGACAGCGTGTGACTCAGGTAGGGACCCTGTGTGCCTTTGTGGTTGTGGTTGTTCATGTTACAGGTGGGTACACCCGGAAGCCCAGGGAGGGGGCCAGGTGCGGTCTCAAGGTTGGAAAGGGGGAGCGGGTCGTGGACTTCATTAGGGTTCTGGCCATCGCTATTAGCTTCTTCACGTCCTTCCCAGTTTGTGTTCTGCCCCACTTGCTCTGTATGCCAGCCCCAACTGTTGTTCTCCGGGGTGACCCAATTAGTAATTCCGGCCTATCATCAGATAGCTGGTGCTGATGCACACGCTCGCAGATGCAACTGCGCCCACATCCGACCCAGCACACACAGTGGCATGGCCCGGGGGTGCAACCAGATGACTTCTTTTTTTTATTTTTATTATTATTTTTTTTTTTTTGCGGAACCGGGGATTGAACTCAGATCCTTGTGTTTGCCAGTCAAGCACTTATCCTACTGAGCCATCTCCCCGGCCCCCGCAACCAGATGCCTTCTGCTCGTGCATCTTACAGACTCCCGGCGCGCACGCCGCCAAATCCGCACATACACCTCACCCATGAACGGTAGCATTGCAAGGCTGTTCTTTTTGCGCCTCAAGTTCTTTTCCACTTCAAGAATCTTGGAAGTCGTCCGTCTTAGTGCATGGTGAACATATTTTTTTTTGGTTTGTTTGTTTCAATGGTTGTGCAGTTTTCCAAAGTATGGGTGCCACACCCCTATTGCCACTACCTTTGTCAGTGTAAGAAGTGCGGGAACCCAGACGTCTCCATGAAGATGCTGAGCTGGAGTCCAGAGACTTGATTCCAGCCTCGCCTGTACCTAGAATTCGCTGTTGCCCCAGGCTGCATCTTCTCCAGGAGCACGACCGTGGGAAAGGGTTGTGGGCGCAGAGAGGGTGAGGCTGGCAGCTTCCCGGGTCGGAGCGCGGGTCAGTTGGCAGCGCGCGCAGCCGATCCTGCTCGTTGGCGCCTCAGTCTTTAGTGACAGCTATTCGCATACCGGAGACACCCACGCATCAAGCGCTTTGGAGCAGCGATGGTCGGAACCTTTTAGCAAATCTCTCCGAACTAGCACCCGACTTCGTGTCAGCCACGCTGTGGCTCAATTCTATCCATCCCCCTGCCTCTCGTTTACTTCACAGCTACTCCCTTAGCGGTCTCCCATTAGGTCGCAGTAGTTCCTGCCCCTTTAAGAGGGCGGAGCCCCGCCTCCCCTGCTTCCCGCCCAAAGCGATCAGGCGCAAGCGCACTGGGGAGAGTCAGGCGAGGCCGCCAAGAACCTTTACAAACATGGCGACTCCCTGGGAACCGCGTTCGCTCCCGCCGCTGACGTCACTTCCGGGGCGGAGGAGGCTGAGTGGTGCAGTGAGGGACAAACAAAAGGAGGCGCCGGTAGAGCGCGGTGGTAAGCTGCGAGACTGGGCGGCCCAGGCTGGGGCTGCCTGCCGCGCTGCCGGCCGCGGCGTGCCGAGGTGAGTGGGGCGGGTGGGGAAAGAGGCGAGAGCTGTCACCTCTGGGCTCCCATTTGGAGGCGTCCCGCCGGCCGCCTGGCCCCGCGCGTTCGGAGAGCTCGGGCTGCGTCCGCAGGGCTGTACCCCGGACTCCCGCGGCCGCCCCGTGCGGCTTCCCCGGCTGACTCCGCCAGGCGCCGGGTCCCGCGGCCCCACCCTCCCGCCGGTGTCGGGGCGCGCGAGCCCCCTCCAGGCACCCCGTTCCTCCTGTGTCCTCCTAACCGGAGTTTCCGCCAGGCTCCCCTGGTCCCCTTGTCATCTCCTGGGTCCCCGATCACCTCCGCTTCACACACACACACTCCCCCTACTTCCCAGAGGTCCCATCCCTAGGCGCTCTTCTTGCCGGCTTCTTTCCCGTTTTCATAAACTCCCCCAGGGTCTCTTTTCTTAGGTCCCCACCCCCGTCCTCTATCCTTGGAATAGTCTATCTCTTGATCTGATGGGAACCGTGCCCTGTCACCGGGGCAGGATCCCTGGCAAGGGTCTTGGGACCTGCTGATTGGGCTTCTGGAGATGACCGGTTTGGAGTCTGAGACCCTATCCCCTGGCCTGTCCCTTGCATCCACAGAGGCCGGAGATGCAGATCTAGTGAGGTCACTGCCTGGGTTAGCTGTCTAGGGGAGCTGGAGGTCCATCCAGCACGCTGGCCCCAGGCTGAAGGACTGTAGCTTGAGGATTGTGGGGTTTGTGGTGATTCTGCTGCTTTAGATACCGCCCCTTCTCCTTGGCCTGGACTGGATCGAACAGAGATTGGGCTGGTTCTCCGCGGATGTGTTGCCTTTTTTGGGAAGAGATGTGGTTGGTGATTGTGTGGCAGCCTCTTCCTGACGGGGACTGAGCTGGCAGGGTGGGGTGGGTCTGGGCGGGTTGCACTTCCACTCCTCTTCCTCCCCTGTCCAACCTAGGGTGCCTTTGAGGATGAGGTAGGAGGCAGACCATGATGAAGGGAGGATGCTGGGGGCGAAGACGTAGAGGAGGGGTTTGGAAGAGCTGAAAGTTTGGAAGACCGCTTCCTGCTTTCCTGTTAGTACCTGGAACTCTTATCTTACTATATTCTGCTCCCTGGGCAAAGTGGCAAATGGACAGGTACTGCGGAAAGGAGAGAGGTCAGCTGGGGGTGCTCCTTCTTGTGCAAAGAAGGTGGGAGTGTGTTCAGAGGCCCCAGGCCATGCCTCTGGCTCAGTCTTTTGGTGTTGCCTCTGTGAAGGTGGAGTGTCCTGTGGCTGGAGGGGTGGTGAGGACAGATGGTTGGAGGACAGATGACTTGTGCTGGAGGACTGTGGCTGGACTCTGTCTTCAGGCCTCAGAGCTTGTTTGGGATTGGGGCAGGGTCTGATGCCTTGGGCCAGGGATCAGGGAACCAAGAATGTTCGTGACTTGTCTGGCCCCAGAACTTCACCAGATGCATTTGTTCTCTATTTCCTGGACACGCCTGCTGGGAAAGTTTGCCTTGCAACCCTGAGTGGCCTTTCTGGAAATTGGGGCTCCTGAGGAATGTCTCTGTGGGTCACGAGTCAAAGAGGTGGCTGGGCTTGGGTTGCTGCTTGATGTGGCCTGCACCTCACCCATAGCAGCTGAGGGGAAGATGTCAGCCTGGCTTCTGACTCTTGAGTGGAAGTCATGTCAAGTTTTCATATGGAAACACTGAGGCCCAGGCTGACAGGTGGAGACTGCATGGGGACTCACGTGGGATATATGTGGTGGAGCCAAGTGCCTGGAGCCCAGCCTCGCCTTCCAGGCGGACTCCTGCTCGTGGGCGTCCTTCTCAGTGGTTGCTGCCACATTCCCTCCGGCTCATTTCACTGCTGGTCCTTGAATCTAGAGTAGAGCACAAACTTCTTTACCTGTTGCCAGTTTGTCTCCTTCTTCTGTGAACACTTGTGGTGGACAAGCCCTGAGTGTTGACTGGCTGATCGATGAAGTGTGTGCTTTGTGTTTTACTCCGAGTCTTTGTCTTGCCTGGCTCATCCTTCCTGTAGCTCTTCTCCTGCCAATTCCCTGCCTACTGCAAGATTTGGCCGGGGGAGCTCACGATGTTCTCTGGATGGTGTACCCTTTCCCCTCCAAGTAAACATGCAATACACCTCTGCTGAGTGCTCCTCCCTCTCCTCCTCTAGGACATCTGCCAAGTTCCTGCTCACCTGGGTCTTCTGCTTTTCCTGGGTTTCCTCAGCAGAGCCCTCCAGATTGGAATTGTTGACTGGGTTCTGTGTGTGAAGCTGTCTGTCCCAGCAGCTCCTTTCACCCCACATCCCAGCCCAGGCTCTGGCACCACCAGGCTCTCCAAAAACAAAGGTAGCACAGGTGTGAGAGTCACCCATGCCCACTGACAGCAGCTCTCGCTTGCTCCTAGGGCAGCAGCGTTCATGGAGCAGAAGGGATGCCAGGACCCCACGTGGACAGATGTACGTCAGCCTCAGCACCGCCAGCCGACACGCAGATAGCAGCCAGGGGTAAGGCAGCTCAGCCGGGCCCGCTCCTGCCCAGCCTGGGGCAGAGGGCAGCATCTCCAGCTCCATAGTCCTGAGAGCTCAGAACTGGAGGCCCAGGGATGGGGCAGGAGGGCCTGAAGGCAGATTTAGGCTCCTCATTGCGCGTGTCCAGTTGCTGTGCTCTTTGAGAGCTCGTATGTTGCACTGAACCCCTTGGGTTTCGTCCCCCCAGATCGTCTCGATCTGGGTTACTAATAGTGCTGCCTTGTGACCCATCTTCCAAGATGTGTTCTGTACCATCTTTGTTGCTGCGGTGGTTCGATAATTAGGTAAATCCAGTACCTGCACAGGACTTGCTAGAGGCTTGGATGTGTTGAGCTGAGCACAGTGGTTCTGAGAGGCAGCGGGCAAGGTGGGCCCTCCCACAACGACTCAGCACCACGGACCTCTGTAGGCTGAGGTTCCATGGCCTAGCAGGTAGGAGGCCTGGGACTGTGGGATGATATTAGCGCCTAGCTCCCTATGGGATTTTTTTTTTTTTTTTTTTTTTTTTTTTTTTTTTGGCGGAGCCAGGGATTGAACTCAGGCCCTTGCACTTAACAGGGAAGCGCTTATTCTACTGAGCCATCTCCCCAGCCCCTATGGGATGTTTTGAGGATTAAATACTCTGATGAAGAGAAGGCCATTAGCAGAGTGGGTGTCGAGTAGCTGGCCCTGCTCAGCTGGTGGGCGCAGAGTCCTGTAATGTGCAGAGCCTCTTCACATCACTGACTCACAATCATCTGCAGAAGTTTGGGCAGTGGCCGTTGTCTCCGGCTCAGAAGTGCGGAGACTGAGGCTCTGAATGATTAAGGACCAGGCTCAAAGCCCTCAGGACAGCAGGGCTGGGGACTCGAGCCTGGATCCTGCAACCCTGGGCCAGACTTGGTGTTCCTGCCTGAGGCCTCTGTGTCCACCTCCCAGCTCAGCTTTGCCCAGAGCGAGGCGTGAGCCTCCCTGCCAGGGCTTGAAGAGCAACAGGGAAGCTTGCGCTGTTTTTGTGATCACCGAGGTAGTTCCAAGTTCGTTGTATGCCTTGTACCAGTGGCGGCAAACCTATGGCTCTGATGTTACTGTGTTTGTTCTAAAACAAAGATGTCAGTGTATGAGCTGCGTTTGCTAAACTAAAGCCTCAGTGTTCAGGTTTAATTGCAGTGTTGGCACTTTGTGGTAGTGGGTTCGGGGTTTCAGTTCGGATGCTCCTCTTTAAAAATCACTGCCCTACACACCACTGCAAAAACACTTTGGATTTTGATGTGGAAGAGAAAGGGGACTCTCACCTTGCAGGTGGGAATGTGGACGGTAACCCTCACCTCTGGCACTGCAGTGTATCTGCTTTCACAAGTCAGGGTGTGGTGGAGCTGCCAGTTAGCAGCTTGCGTTTATGTCATGGAATGACAGCTCCTGGATCTTTCCCAGGCCAGAGGCTGACCGATGGGGCAAGGGCAGTGAGCATGGGGGCAGAAGGTGCTCCCTGGTGCCAGCCGCCCTGGCCTGCCTTCCTGGCTGTGTAGGTGTTTCTGGCCGGCTGGCTGGCTGGGCATTTCAGCAGCAGGGGAGGCGGAAGTGCCTGGTGTGTGGAGCAGGCCGCTCTCCTGTTTGTTAGGATAAGGTTTGCAAAATGGGGCCCTGCGCAGTAGGAATTTCCTGTTGGTTCTTAGGAACTCTGTCTCTGGAGAGGGGAGTCCTGAGCTGAAGGCTCTGGGCTGTGCTGAGAAGAATGCAGTGGATCCTGCTGATGTGAGGTGGGAATTCCTCCTGAGTGCTGTGGACACCATGCAGGGGACAGCTCTGCTGGCCTCAGAGGTTAGCCTTGAAGACTTTAGCCTCTGTTGACTGCCTGAGGCACCGCTGCCTGGGTGGGGGACACACAGCCTTGAGAGGAGTCTGGATCAGTCTGCCCTTAGTCTTGCCCTTCATGTCCCCTGTGGGACAGCCTGGCTCTGACTCAGTTTCCCTTTGCAATAGCCACAGGACGGAAGCTCTTTTTTGATCCTTTTAAAACTTATCTGTCAGGCCTCAGGCAGGAGAGCACATAGGTTGGTGTGTGCACCTTGGGACCTTGCAGAAAGGTTGTTTTGGGGGCAAAATTGACCTCAGGGTGGGTTCTGCAAAGAGACAGTTGAGGCTCGGCAGCCTCGTTCAGTGGCACCAGCAGGGTCTGGTCAGATCCAGCCAGAAGTGACTTCTCAGGGGCTCCTGGTCTTTGTCAGCCAACAGCCTTCTCAGGCTTCTTCTGCCCCCCCCCCCCCCCCCGTTTCCCTTTCCCCGTTCCCAGCAGCGTCTGCCTCTCACAGGGGACCCACCTGGCAGAGCGCCTTTGGAGTGGCCCCTCTGAAGATGGCACCTTGTGTCTTGACTTTGTCTCCTCTCCTGAGCATCTCTAGTGCCACCTTCTGAGTGCCGGGTCACTGCAGGTCCCTGTATGCATGGTGCTCGGCCGTTTGGTGGTCAGGTCTTTTTGGAAATGTGGAGTGCGAGGCCCCGGGTAGGATCTTGGACCCAGGTCCTGCAGCTTACACATGGCAGACAGGACTGAGCCAGCTCTGTGTGGTTGGCCGCCTGCGCTCTTCTTCACTCTGCCGCTCCTTTTTCTCTATATTCTCAGGCCTCAGAGTCACTTACGGACCTTATCAAAAATTCTGTGTCCCTCACCCACACTGTAGACCTGGACTCATCCCTCAGTGGTTGGGTCAGGAGCCTGCACCTCGCAGAATGTCCCTGGCAGCCCAGCTGGCGGCCTGCGGACCACACTGGGGATGCTGGCTGGGTTCACCCTTGAGTCTTGGCTCTGGTGAGTGAGGCAGTCTGCTGCCCACTCTATGCCTTCAGGGGAGCAGGGCTGCTCTCCCCCCAGCACCAGGGTTGGATGCCCTGATCTATTTTTATTTTTTGAGACAGGATCTCACTGTGTCGCCCAGGGTGGCCTTGAACTTACTCTGTAGCCCAGGTGGGCCTTGAACCCACAACAGTGCCCCTGGCTCTGCCTCCCAAGTGCCGGAATTACAGCCTTGTGCCACCAGGCTCTGCTTGGATGTTTATTTTTTACGTGTGTGTGTGTGTGTGTGTGTGTGTGTGTGTGTGTGTGTTGTGGAGCTCTTATCCTTCCCTTGTCAACAGTGTTCGATGTTCGGGCCGAGCTACCTAAAAAAACTTTCCCTCCCAGCTGCATGCGTTCCCTGCTCGGCTCCCAGTGTCTGTCAGCTGCATCCCCCCTCACAGGCAGCAAGTTCTCGTGTCTGAATGTCTCTTGAGAGCTTGAAACCTCAAAATTAAATTGCCTGCTGCAGTATAATCTCACGCCTGGAGTGGCATTCTCCTGGAGTAAAAGCGGCTGTCAAATTCCACAGCTTTCTTGTGCCACCTGGACACCTTGGAGACACAGCTTCCAAACCCATGCCTTCCACCGGCTGGTGTGACCAACGCGCTATGGGCTATGGGGTGCATCAGGTCCTTGTGTCCCCGAGCTGGCTCCCTGGGTTCCTGCTCCCCTCAGTGAGTCCACCTGCCCACTGGGCGCGGACCACTGCCCAGCCCCCTGGGACCTCAGTGGAAGACCAGATCACAGCCTCTCTCGGGCGTCTGCGTCCTCACTGTGGAGCCCGTGGGAAGGTGCTTTGGTGTTCGGGATCTGTCCTCAAGGTTCCTCTACCCCCAGGGACCCAGACCTGGGTTCCCTTCCAAAATTTCCTAACCTTGAAGACTAGAGATTTCCCAGCCTGGCCCTCTAGGGGTCCCTGTTCCAGGACCTCTCAAGAACTGGAGGGGGCCCTGGAGACCTGTTTGCCTTAGTGGCAGGTTGGCACAATGGTCAGATCTGTTGTGGATCTTCCCACCCTCTTCTAGCTGGGTGGTCTTAGCCGGGTCTTCACTGGGCCTCAGACCTTACATTGTAAAAGGTACATGAAAACTTCCATCAGAACAGCAGCAGTACTCAAGGTTGAGATAAGAGGGTCGCTGTGAGGGCAAGGCCAGCCTGGGCTACGTAGCAAGACCCTGTTTTATTGTTTTTAATTTTTTTTTTTTTTTAACAGTACCGAGGATTGAACTCAGGACCTTGTGCTTGCCAGGCAAGCACTTATTTTACTGAGCTATCTCCCCAGCCCACAAGACCCTGTTTTAAATAAAATAAGAATAGCAGCAAACTGCCAGGTTCAGTGGTGCATCTCTGTAGTCCTACTTACTGTGGAGGCTGAGGCAGGAGGGTTATAGGTTTGAAACCAGCTAGCATAAGATAACAAGACCCTGTCTCAAGCAAAATAATAGGAACAGCAAACATGACAGAGTGTTGCTGCGTGGCAGGTACTGTCAGGAAGGTTTTTGGGGACTACCTTATTCAGGCCCCACCCCAGGCCTCTGGGGAATAGACTTGTCTGGCTTCTGGGTGGGGAAACCAGAGCCCTTCTGGATAGTGACTTTCCCCAGGTCGCGCTTGTGAGTGAGAAGCTGCCTTCCTGGTCCTCCTGGGAACGGGGAGCAGAGGCACAGGACACACTTGGGCCTGAGCTAAAGCCCGCATGCTGCTCTTGTTTTCTGAGCTCAGGTCTCCAGCAGGGGAACCCTGGGCTGGAGGGGTGTCCCTTACCTGTCGCTCTTCACCCAGGAAGGCAGGCCACACCTTGGCAGGTATCCACAAAGCCGAACCTGTTTGGAAAACCTAGCCCAAACGAGAGTTGTTTGGGACTGATACTAGCCCCTGTCCCGCCCTGTGTGCCTGTCTCCCTGCAGCCTTCCCCAGGAAGTGAGGGTGTGCCCTTCTGTGTGTGCAGGGCAAGTCCCCAGCCTGAAGCACCCCCAGACCGCAGCCTCTGACTCACCCGTTGGGGGGGCCTGGGGGGCAGTGCCTGCTCTTGGGTGTGTGAGGGCTCAGTGTGCCAGATGTGGCTGAGACCTCCCGCTCCCCTTCCTGGCTCTGGGACTGGAGGAAGCACGAGGTCTGGAGATTCATAGCCAGCCCCCAGTAGGGCCAGCGACCTCAGGGAGCCCCCTTCCCTGGGAGAGTCCAGGGGGGCACAGCTGTCCCATCTGGGCTGGAAGAAGGACACCAGTCTCCCACAAACCCTGCAGCTCTGTTTGTGCTTTAACAAAAGACTTTCTGTGCCTGTCTCCTGGCCACCTCCTCAGGGCCTGCTGCCCAGGTGTGGGCGCTGCCTGGCCTCTGAAGGCCTGTGGAGGGGCCTGTTGGGTGGTCTCCCTCCGGACAGAAGGAGCAGCATGTCATTTCTTTGACTCCCTTTCCTGGCTGAGAGATTAAGAAAACTTTTTTTTTTTTTAAAGCTGGCGGAGGTGACACATGCCTGTTGTCCCAGTTACTTGGGAGGCTGAGGTGGGAAGATTGCTAAAGCCTCGGGCTTCGGGAGAAGCCAGTAGTAAGAACCCTTCTCCTTCTCCTTTTTTTTCTGTACTGGTTTAGGAACTCAGGACCCTGCACTTGCCATGCAGGCACTGTGCTACTGAGCTATCTCCCCAGGCCAAGACCCCTTCTCTTAAAAGAAAAGGGGGCTTGACTCTGGACCAGGCTAGGCACTTGAGGCTGCCTTCTGAGAGCAGCCAGCCAGCTCTCCTCTTGGTCCTTTCTTCGGACCTGGAGCCAGGCGGTCTGGCCCTGCTCAGAGGTCTTAGCATTGAGGGTTCAGCTGTCACCTAGCTGTCCCTGCTGAGTTCTAGGAGGGTCCTCTACAATGGCGGGGCTGAGGGGGCTACAGATCAATACCCGGCTCCACAGTGTTGAACTGACGCATAGTGCATTGTCCTCGGTTCTCAGTAAACCAGTTTACAGCTATAGTGGACCCATCTTAGAGTTGAGAAAACTCAGGGCGCTGTGAGGAAGCGGTGGGGCTGGCGCTTGAGTTGCCCGGCCTGGCCTCTAAAATCTGAGCTCTGGCCTGCCCTAGGCGTTCTCGGTGGCTGCTGAGGGGGTGTGTTTGTGGCAGGGTAGAACAGGAGGCACGGGGGAGACCTTCTACCATCAGCTATACTTCTTTTAGAGCCCCTAGCAACCACAGGGAGAGGAAGGGCTTTTGATATTTTTATGAGTATTTTTTTCTCCTCATAAACATGCCATATTTACAAACAGGAGAACATACAACACAAACAGCCACTGCCATCTCACCCACTCTTCAGCGTAACTGCAGACAGTTTATGTGTAGCTTTCTGGATTTCTCTATCCATACAGTAAAGAGGGTTTTTTACTGATAAGAATTTTTAAAAAAGTATCGAATGCTTTTTTCAAAATTGCTTTTATTATGGTAAAATAGACAACGCGAGACCCCCCATCTTCCCAGGTCCCAGCGTACTCAGCGTGCCCAGCACGTGCCTGTGCAGCCACCAGCACCCTCCTCCCAGAGCCTTTGCCCTGCAGGGCTGAGACTCCGTCCCCGCTGGATGCTGTCTCTGCGTCCTTGCTCTCCTCCAGGCTTCTGAATCTGACTCCTGCGTACCTCGCTCACCTCGGTGCAGTCCTACGGTATTTCACCTTTCCTGGTGGCTTCTTTCACAGATCATGCATTTTTATATACTTCTGAGCTACTTTAAAAAAAAAAAAAAACAACCAAAAAAACCCTTTATATTTCTTGGACATTATTTGGGTCACCCAAATAATAGATCTCTGAGGTGAGTAGCATTATTCCTATTTTAGCATTGCGAAAGCAGAGGCTTGGGCTAAGTAATTTGCTGGGGTCATGGAATCATTTCCTACTGGAGCTGGGTTTGAACCCACCTGCTCCTAGCTCTAAAGCTCTTGTGCTTTGCCCTCTCCTAGATCTACTTGTCACCCAGGGCAGGGTATGGCCTCTGGCTTGCCCATTGGACCCTCCCAGGAATGTGGAGCCTCTCGCCCTGCCCAGTGAGCTGACCCGGTCCTGCTTCTCTCAGGTGCCTGAGCAGCCTTGTAGAATGGGGTCCTGGCCTGCAGTGCAGGTACTCCTGCATCTCCACAGGGGCAGAGCAGGACAGGTCAGGGGCTGCCCCCGAGTAAGGCAGGGAAGTGGGCAGGCAGCAGGGAGGGGCTGCCTCTGCTGCCCTGGCAACTGGCACGGTAGCTATTGCTGCCTGCTGGCGTAAGGGTGGAGAGAACCAGCCAGAGAGGTAGAAATGCATGTTCGCATTAGTAAATTCTGTATGGAAAAAATAGCTTAATAGGGAAGGGTAAAAACTAAAACAGAGGGCTGGAGAGATAGCTCAGCGGTCTAAAGCGCCTGCTTATGCAAGCTTAGGCAAGTGCACAGGGATGTGGCTCAATCCCCAGCACCACATGCCACACCAGCCCCGGCCCCAGGGCGGGCTCAGCTGGCCACAAAATAAACAAACAAACAAACTTAAAAAAAAAAAAAAAACCTGAAGCAGGTGTGCAGAACCCAGCTTCATCAGCCTGTCCTGTTTGAGATACACATGCACACACGCGCGTGCATGCACATGTAAGCATGCACTTACGGAAGCTGGGCATACAGATTCTGGAACTTTCCCGTGTATCGTTCTGTCCCTTTACTAAACTTGGGTATTGAGCCAGGTGTGGTACTCACATTTGTAATCCCAGCACTCAAGAGGCTGAGGCAAGAGGCTCACCACAAGTTCAAGGCCAGCCCAAACTACATAGACTCAAACATTATTAAAACATCGTGGGCCAGGGACATAGTTCAGCCGAATAAGCTCCTGCTTGGCAAGTGCAAGGTCCCAGGTTTGATCCCTGGTACTGCTCCTCCCCCCCAAAAAAAATCTTGTGTACCATTTGTATGATGTTCTATAACTTGTTTTTTCATTCTGCATAGTTTTTGAGATCTGTCCATGTTGACACAGGTTGGTGGCTTTCATGATTTAAAGCAACGTTCTTTGTCTGAAGGAACAATGTGTCCTTTCTCCGGCCCATGAATGTGTAGGTTGCTGCTGATGTCTGCTATCACAGGCAGCTCTGGCAAGCATCCTTGCCCAGGTCTGTGCCCTCTGTCCTGTCCCTAGGAAAGAATCGCTGACCACCCGTGTGTCCTAACTCCTCACCATGGAGCTCAAGTTTCCTGCCAGTGAGAGGGAGTGGAGTGATTGCTTGAATTTGCATTCTTTGATTATTAATGATGTTGAGAATAATTTCATACATTAGTTTCCATTTGCATTTTTCCCGTGAATTGCCTGTTTATTCATCTTGCCTTTTCTACCCTTTGGATATTCTTTTTCATGTGTGTTAATTCTTTTTATTCTAGTATTGATCTTTCAGTGATCACACATCAGAAAAATGACCTCCATCAGGGTGTGGTGGTGCATGCCTGTCATCCCAGCATTTGGGAGGCTGAGTCAGGAGAATTGCTACGAGTTCAAGGCCAGCCTAGGCTACATAGTGAGGTCAAGGCCAGTCTGAACTGCATAGCAAGACCCTGTCTCAAAAAAAAGAAGTATCTCCTCCTTTATTTTCACTGATTTATTATTAAATCCTGTGATACGTGTATGCTTTACTTGAATGTGATCCATGTATGAATTCTGTCCTTTAAGGGTCTGTATGTTGAGCTGCACGTGAAGGCACACACTTGTAGTCCCAGCTGTCCTGGAGACTAAGGTGGGAGGATCACATGTTTGAGGCCAGCCTGGCATCTTAGTAAGACTGTCTCAAAATATAAAAAGAAAATAAAAATCAAGAGGTGGAGGATGTCACTCAGCAAGTGCCCCTGGGCTTAGTCCCCAGAACCCATATGCACGTGCACACGCGCTGAACATTTTGCCTTGAAATAGTCTCTTTGGGCCTGTGAGATAGTTCAGCAGACTAAGCACCTGCATAGGCAAGTGCAGGGACCGGGGTCTGGTCCCCGGTAGCACATGCTGTGCCAGCCCCACCCCCAGACATGCTGAGCTGGTGACGTGGTGGTGCACACCTGTAATCCCAGTGCTGAGGAGGCTGAAAACAGGAGGATCACTGCGAGTCCGAGCTGCATAGTGAGACCCTGGAGCAAAGACATTAAAAAATAAATAAAAGTCTCTTAGATTTTCTTTTTTCTTTACTTCTTTTTTAACCTCTTAGGTTTTTCTTGAAGGTATCACACACACACACGCACACGCACGCACACCCATGCACGCACACCCATGCACGCACGCACACCCATGTGGTGCAGGGGATGGGAGTGAGGCCCTCATGCACAGTAGATAGGCGAGCGACCACCACCCTGCAGCTCCAGCTGCATGCATGCGCAAGCTTTCCTTTAGGTTTTAGTTCATTGTGATTTGTTTATTTTTATTTTTATTTTTATTTTTTTGAGGGAAGGGGGCTGGACTTTCTCCCTCAGACCCCCTGAGAGCTGGCATTGTTCCTAGATGCCCCATCCCCCCAAGCTGCAGTGGCAACACTGCCTGTCCAGGTTTCTAAGAGGCTGATGTCCGGGGCTGGGGAGATCGCTCAGCGGTCTAAGTGCCTGCCTGGCAAGCACAAGGGCCGGGATCTGACCCCCAGTACTGCGTGTTATGCTGGCCTTAGAACCCCAAGCGCACTGTGCTGGCCACTGAAACCGGGCATGGTGGTGCACATCTATAATGCCAGCCCAGGCGAGGCTGAGGCAGGAGGATCACTAAGCCCAAGCTCTGTAGTGAGACCCTGTACCAAACGAACGAATAAAAGAAGAAGCTGATGTCTGCCTCCAGCCCTTTTCTGCTCTCCAGCCCACCTCTTTGTCTTGTCAGCTCCTCACAGTCTGCTTCGATTCCTTTATATAAACTTTATATAAGTTACAGATTCCAGTAGGGTCTTTCTTCTTTACTCTTCTGAATTATCTTTGCTATTCTTGATCGTTTGGAATCAGGATTCTTAAAAATGTTTGTTCTTAATGATGTGAAGAACACATTTATAATATAAGATCAGGGCAAAGTTGGAATGAAGAAGCATTATAAACAGCAGTTTGTCTCCCCGCCAGGATGGTCTGGGGTGTGCAGGTGTGTATAATTTTGGCATGTCGTCTCCTCTGAACCTTCCCTTGTGTTCTCGAGTGCTTCTGTTGCCACATAGTATGTAACAGGGATTTAATGAATCACCTGATAACAGGCACCTGGTTTTCCCGGTCTTCCCGTTCACTCTGGTGAGTGCTTGTGGGACAGAATCTATCGCAGTTTCCTGGCTCTTGCCCACTTCCTCCACATCACCTCACTCCCAGCTGTGTGCGCGTCCACCTCCCACACCTGGGCCCCTGTGTCCTTGTCCTCTGTCCTGTGTCTCCTGTGAGCGTTGGCTGGGCATGGCTAGGGGTCTCCCTCCTCAGCCTTAGCCCTGACCCCAGGGGCATAGCCTGCAGTGGCCCCTGGGGGCAGACCTGGCACACTTTTTGTCTCTTCTCAGCAGCCCCAATTTCAAACCCTTTCATCATTGTCCTTTATTTAGGGTCCTTTCCAAATTCTCTGTCCCTCGGGGCAAAGACCTGGCCTCACCCTTCTCCCTGTTGCCCTCCAAAAGCTCTCTGTCTCCAAGCTACAGAGACCACCTGATCCCCACGCTGAGTGCCCATTTTCTCCGCAGGCTATTTCATGTAATACCTGTCTTTCTGTTTTTGGTCCTGGGGATTGAACGCAGGGCTTGGCACGTGCTAAGTAAGTGCTCTACCACTCAGCTGCAGCCCTAGGCCTTGTATTATTTTTTACTTACACAATTATTTTTTACACACATAATGCATGCCAGCTAAAAACCGAGCTTCTATTTTGGGTTTCTGCCTTTTATTCTCTTGTGGAGACAGCCCTTCCCCGCTGGGCAGGAAGTGTTGGTTCAGGACGTGTCAACACAGCTTCTGTTCATTTAGAATTGTGTTCCGCCTCTCACTGTTTCCAGATGGCTCTGTGCCTGCGTGGGGCTTCCTGCTCACCTACTGTGTGCGAGGCCCCACCTGCTTGGGTGTCACGCCATATTCGCCTCTCCCCCACCCCTAGTCTAGCAGCCATCTGGGTGGCTTTCCTGCCCTCTGGAGGGTCAGCCATGCCTTCCCCCAGGGTGAGGCCCGGCGCCTGGTACTTGGTGTAGGGTGCATGAAGTCATTCTGTTGGTGAGGTGAGGCTGCCCTCCTAGTCCGTGAGTCTGTGCCCGCTCTGCTATCACTGGCACTGTTGGGGGCTCCTCTCTGCCTGTCCTGGCCACACGCTGGCAGTTCATGGAAACCCATTTCTGTGATTTTCATGAGAGTCCAGGGGCTCAGCAGGGTATTTGTCACCTCCCCGACGTTAGCTGGGGAAACAAGGTACCAGAGGGATACCTGGCTGCAGGATGGTGCCCCTCCCCTGCTGGACACAGGCGTGGTTCTGGGCCTGAGCCCTGCTGTGGGGCCTGGGGTGGGCAGAGGATGGCATAGGAGGAGACCACGCTGGGCAGGGGCCCTGGGGCTGCCACCTGTCACTTCCTCTGACCACCTTTATTCAATGTAGATGCATGGTTGACGGGTTGTCTGCTCCCTTCCAAACAGGGAAACTGAGACCCTGGGAGAGAAACTGCTCTGTGTTCCTGCTGGGAGGCTGTGCCACTTACAGAAGGCTAGGACCAGGGAGGGCACCAAAGCTGTCCCTTGGGATATCTGAGAAAGGCTGTGACATGAGGACAGACCCTTGTCCAGGGTGTGCCCCACCCTTCTGCTTTCCCACCACACCCAGGGCTGCCCAGGAGAGCTGGTAGGTGGGGTCTGTGCCCTGGGAATGGCCCTCCTGGGGGGCTGCTACAGTCACTGAAGTTGGCCAAGGGCTTCTGCCTCTGCCACTCGGGCCCCAGTGTATGAAATAGGGTCAGGAGCGCCATTCAGGCTGGGAAGAGGAAATCCCGTACACTAGTATGGATGACCCCGGAGGCCCGTGATGTGATGCATTCGTGTCACGAGACGACGGACACCGCTGTGATTCTGCTCCTGCGTGTGTTCAGTGGTCACGTGCAGAGACAGAAAGTGAAGGCAGCTGCCAGGGCTCGGAGGCCCTGGGGAGCTGGCCTCTAGCGGGGACAGCATTTCTGTGTCACAGGTGCAGAGGCCTGTGGTGGCTGGGCTGACCTGGGCCCTACACACACTGCCCCCACAGTGCGAAACCACCCAGGAAAACACTGGGCCTCCTTGGGCTCTCACTGGGGAGCTGCTGAACCCCACCCACCCAGTGTGTCCCTGTGTGGGGCTCCTTCCTCCCTCCCTGTAGCTACAGCCCTTTCCTGGGCAGGAAGCCTGGCTGGCCCTGCCTAGGCCACAGACACCTGAAACTGCCCGCTCCGCACCCAGGCCCACGCCTATCCGCCCAGGTGGAGCTCGCATCCTGTCCCCTTCCTTCCACGCTGTCATCTTCCTCTAGAAGCACTTCTGTGTGCTGTGCACACCTGTGCACAGGAGCATCTGGCCTGTCCCAAGGGACATGGAGACTGGGGCAGGGGAGGCAGTCATATCACCCCAAACTACCTCCTGCCCCACCCTACCCCTGCTGTTTTGCGTACATGTGTGAATATGGGGACCAAACACAAGGCCTTGCTCTAACACTAGGCTACATCCCAGCCCTTATTTTTGTTTTGGCTTTAGGTCCCCCTAAATTCCCCAGGCTAGCTTTGAACACGTGATCCTCCCGCCTCAGCCTCCCAAGTAGCTGGGACTGCAGACAGGCACCACTAATGCCCTAGAGACGAGCAGTTCCGTAGACTCCTGTGAGCGTCCCTGTGAGGCTGCTGCTGTGCCTGCTGTGTGTGGAGGGTCTCCCACTGTAGGCCAGCAGGGAGCTTGCTGCTATTCCCCAGGGGACTCCCGCTCAGCCCTGGGCTCAAAGAGAAGGTCTTTCGCCCCCAGCAGGAGCCACTCCAGCACAGGGCCTGGTCCTCCACACCCCAGAGGATGGAATTCCTGGCTTTGGTGCCTGTACCTTCTTTCAGGTCTCCCCCAAGGCCCTATCAGAGAGGGCCAGTGACTTGTCCAGAGCCACATAGCGGGGGTGTGGAAGCAGCGCATGGACAGCTGGGGGTGGCTCTCTGAACAGGCCACCTCCACCAAGCAGCCTGGCCCAGAACTGGGCTGAACTCTAGCCTGGTCCTCCGTAGCTCGTGACCAGCCCTGTGCTCTGCCTCTAGACATCTGCATCCTCTGACCTCTGACTGTTGGGACCCCAAAATGGGGAACATACCTCACATGTGTTCTGCCTCCCTGAGGACCCAGCCATGGGCTGGACAGAGTTCAGGATGCCTTGAGACCAGGGCTGGGGAAGCGTCAGGCAGACGTAGGTGGAATGAGTCGCTGCCTACTGCGGGCAGGTAGCCTTCCCTTTGAGCCCAGGTCCCCTCACTTGCACAGGGCTTGTGAACACATCTGCCTCCCCTGGGAGGGCAGGGCAGAGGCCACTCCCCACTAGGAGGCTGGCCATCACCTGAGATGTTTGTCCCCACCCTCCCCTCTCCCTGCCCCCCTACCCTGCAGCCAGCAAGTTGGGTGGGAACCATGAGGTGGAAGCCACATCCTGCCTCCCAACAGCTGCCCCCACCCGGTGCCCGATTGCAGTCCATGCCAGTCTTCTGGGATCTTGGGGCAGGCTAGCGCATGCCGTGGGCCCTCTCCTCTCACCCCTCCTCCCTTCCGGTCCCCACACTGTGGCCACGCCTGCCCCAGTGAGGCCTGAGGGAACCGGGAAGGAGGGCCAGGAGGGTATCTCATCAGGAGGCTGCTGTGTGATTCAGCAGGCCTTGCCGCCTGGCCCGGAGAGTCCCTTTCCCAGGAGTGTGGGTGGTGTGTGGAGCCAGCTGGTCATTAGAGGGCTGAGGCCTTCCTGTGGGGTGGGCCCAGGCACAGGCCCTGGCTGAGAGGCCAGGCTCGTGAGGGGTGCTGACCCTTGCCACAGGGGAGGAGTGTCTGCTGGTCCCCAGGTGACCTGAGCTCTGGCTACCCCAGGGATGGGGAGGTGGGGTGTCTGGGGCCTTTAGAACACCATCTCCTTTACTGGGCACCCAGGGCAAGAGGTTGGCAAGTCCTTCTCAGCCTTGTCTCTTGATAGCTGCATCGAGGACTGTGACCCTGAGCCATCTGTCATAGGGACCTAGGGCCTCAGGGCATCAGCAGGATTGTGGGGAGGGGTCCTTTCACACATGCAGGTCCTCAGCCACTTCCAGCTCCCTCATTGGGCCAGGTCTGCCTCCTCCTGGCCTCCCACCTATGCCTGTGTACCCTACAGAATGGGAGCCTTGGCGCCTGTAGAGTCCTGTGGCAAAGGGTTCGCCACTGTTAGCACAAGCGGCATGGTCACTGAGACAGTCAAGAGGCCTGTCCCTCCCTTAGGAACCTTCCTCCTCTCCCAGGTGTCTTAGTTACTCTTCTCTCGTTGCTGGGACAAATACCCAACACTCAAAATGAAGGAAGGAAAGGTTTATTTAGCTCACAGCTACTGGAGGGTTCAGTCCATACTCAGCTTGGTCCAACACAGAGCAGCACAGAGCAGAAAGCAACCTTTCATGGTGGTGGCAAAGAGCAGGAGCACAAGGGGGGCTGGAGAGATGGCTCAGTGGTCTAAAGCACCTACTTAGAACAAGCTTAGCAAAGCACAGGGACCGCGGTTCAATCCCCCAGCACCACATGCCAGCCAGCCCGGCCCCCTGGTGGGCTGAGCTGGCCACACACAAAATAAATAAATAAAATTAAAAAAAAAAAAGAGCAGGAGCACAAGGGAGGGGTAGCAGCAGCTCAAGCTGCTAGCTTCTCTTCCTTCCTTACATTGTAATGTAAATCGCCTGCCCCAGGGCAGGGGCAGCAGCCACACCCACAGTGATCAATCACAAACTCCAGAAGCCACCCCAAGACTGCATGAGGCTTTGGGGGGACACCTAGACACAAACCATAACACCAGGAGAAACAAACCCATCTAGCACAGGTTTGCAGAACCTGGTGTAAACCCTAGATTTTGGGCTAGAAAGTAGTACATAAAGGAAAAGCAATTTTTAATTTAACAAATGTACAGAAAGAGCTAGAAGGTTATTTTCTTTTTCTTTGAGACAGAGTATTTCTTTGTCATCTAGGCTGGCCGAGGGCTGGCCTTGAGCTCACACTGCTCTTGCTTCAGCCTCTCAAATGGGATTACTGTGCCCAGCTCAGGAGGGTATTACACAAAGAGGGTTAGTACACAGTGGCACCTCCCTGTAGTCCCAGCTACTCTTTGAGGCTGATTCAGGAAGATCCCAAGTTCAAGATCAGCCCGGAGATCTGTCTCAAAATTAAAATTTTAAAAGGGTTGGGACTTAGCTCAGTGGTAGAGCATTTGCCTAGCCTGGGCAAGATCTGCTTCAATTGTTGCTACCACAACAAAGAAAAAAAGCTAACATTGGGTAGCCTTGTATTCTTCTGAATGTCCCCGGAGTGCCCATGCAAGGAAACATCCTGTTCCCTGTCATTACCGTCCTACAGACTGGTGTCAGAAGAGCCTCCGTGGCAGGGTGGTCGAGGGAAGATTCCTTCCCCAACTTGTCTGGTTGTAGTTTTCCGTCTGGCTTCCCACATGTGGCTGCTGATCCTGGGTTTCCAGCCTTGGCTAATCATTAGTGTCCTATACTCCTTGCAAGTCCAGCCAACAGGACTCCGGGAGAATCTGCTGCGGTCACCGTTTCCTGCCTTTTTCTCCACTCAGCCCTGGCGATCAGTTCCCCTTGGAGCCATGTGGCCCTGCTGCCCCTCATGCATCCCCTACCCAGGAGCGGCACATCAGCTCCCTGTGTGTGAGCCACCCATCTTTCCTAAAGCCCTGGAGCAGTTTTGGGTTTCATTAATCCCAGGACAGTGAGTTCTTAGTGAGCCCCTTTTGCGTTTTGCTCTCCTCATGCACACTGGAGAAATTCCTTTATCTCACTTGCAGCAGCTTCACAGCGGCCAGATCCAGTCTCTTGAGAGCTTTATTTATTTATCTATTTTTTGGTGGAACCAGGGATTGAACTCAGGCCCTTGCACTTGCCAGGGAAGCGCTTATTCCACTGAGCCATCTCCCCAGCCCCGCCTCTGAGAGTTTTAAACGAGCCCTCTGCATACCTCACACGCGAGCGTGAGCGGGTGCTCTTCACACAGGAACCCCAGAGCGCTCGAGGTGGAGCCAGGACAGCGAGGCTGCTGGGAGATCCCTGTGCTCCCAGTGCACTGTGTGTGTCTCCTGGGGAAACTGTCCACCCCCGGCCTGAGGTGGTTCCCTAGGCAACCGGTGACCACATGCTTTCTACTGATGGCCAATTGGTGGCCATCTGTGGAGGGGCCAATCTCTGAATCCTAAATAGACGTAAGGTGGAGTTTTAGGCAGTGACAGAATGTTTGTTGTCTTCTTCGCTCACCCCAGGTCCCAGGAATGCCAGGCCACCCTGTGGTCACCCCGCCCACGGGTCCCTCTCACCCTGAATCATGATTCCCGTGACAGAGCTCCGCTACTTTGCGGACACACAGCCAGCGTACCGGATCCTGAAGCCGTGGTGGGACGTGTTCACGGACTACATCTCCATCGTCATGCTGATGATCGCCGTCTTCGGGGGGACACTGCAGGTCACCCAGGACAAGATGATCTGCCTGCCTTGTAAGTGGGTCACCAAGGACTCCTGCAATGACTCCTTCCGAGGCTGGACGGCCCCCAGCCCAGAGCCCGTCTACCCCAACTCCACGATCCTGCCGACCCCTGACTCGGGCCCCACGGGCATCAAGTACGACCTGGACCGCCACCAGTACAACTACGTGGACGCTGTGTGCTATGAGAACCGACTGCATTGGTTCGCCAAGTACTTTCCCTACCTCGTGCTCCTGCACACTCTCATCTTCCTGGCCTGCAGCAACTTTTGGTTCAAGTTCCCACGCACCAGCTCCAAGCTGGAGCACTTCGTGTCCATCCTGCTCAAGTGCTTCGACTCGCCCTGGACCACCAGGGCCCTGTCCGAGACGGTTGTGGAGGAGAGCGACCCCAAGCCGGCCTTCAGCAAGATGAACGGCTCCATGGACAAGAAGTCCTCAACGGTCAGCGAGGACGTGGAGGCCACGGTGCCCATGCTGCAGCGCACCAAGTCTCGGATCGAGCAGGGCATCGTGGACCGCTCAGAGACTGGAGTGCTGGACAAGAAGGAGGGGGAGCAGGCCAAGGCGCTGTTCGAGAAGGTGAAGAAGTTCCGGACCCACGTGGAGGAGGGGGACATCGTGTACCGCCTCTACATGCGGCAGACCATCATCAAAGTGATCAAGTTCGTCCTCATCATCTGCTACACCGTCTACTACGTGCACAACATCAAGTTCGACGTCGACTGCACCGTGGACATTGAGAGCCTGACGGGCTACCGCACCTACCGGTGTGCACATCCCCTGGCCACGCTCTTCAAGATCTTGGCGTCCTTCTACATCAGCCTGGTCATCTTCTACGGCCTCATCTGCATGTACACGCTGTGGTGGATGCTGCGGCGCTCACTCAAGAAATACTCGTTCGAGTCGATCCGCGAGGAGAGCAGCTACAGTGACATCCCCGACGTCAAGAATGACTTCGCCTTCATGCTGCACCTCATCGACCAGTATGACCCGCTGTATTCGAAGCGCTTTGCCGTCTTCCTGTCAGAGGTGAGTGAGAACAAGCTGCGGCAGCTGAACCTCAACAACGAGTGGACGTTGGACAAGCTGCGGCAGCGGCTCACCAAGAATGCGCAGGACAAGTTGGAGCTACACCTGTTCATGCTCAGCGGCATCCCCGACACCGTGTTCGACCTGGTGGAACTGGAAGTCCTGAAGCTGGAGCTGATCCCCGACGTGACCATCCCGCCCAGCATCGCCCAGCTCACGGGCCTCAAGGAGCTGTGGCTGTACCACACCGCAGCCAAGATCGAGGCCCCAGCCCTGGCTTTCCTGCGTGAGAACCTGCGGGCGCTGCACATCAAGTTCACGGACATCAAGGAGATCCCGCTGTGGATCTACAGCCTGAAGACACTGGAGGAGCTGCACCTGACGGGCAACCTGAGTGCCGAGAACAACCGCTACATCGTCATCGACGGGCTGCGGGAGCTCAAGCGCCTCAAGGTGCTGCGGCTCAAGAGCAACCTAAGCAAGCTGCCGCAGGTGGTGACGGACGTGGGCGTGCACCTGCAGAAGCTGTCCATCAACAACGAAGGCACCAAGCTCATCGTGCTCAACAGCCTCAAGAAGATGGTGAACCTGACCGAGCTGGAGCTGATCCGCTGCGACCTGGAGCGCATCCCCCACTCCATCTTCAGCCTCCACAACCTGCAGGAGATTGACCTCAAGGACAACAACCTCAAGACCATCGAGGAGATCATCAGCTTCCAGCACCTGCACCGCCTCACCTGCCTTAAGCTGTGGTACAACCACATCGCCTACATCCCCATCCAGATCGGCAACCTCACCAACCTCGAGCGCCTCTACCTGAACCGAAACAAGATCGAGAAGATCCCCACCCAGCTCTTCTACTGCCGCAAGCTGCGCTACCTGGACCTCAGCCACAACAACCTGACCTTCCTTCCTGCCGACATCGGCCTCTTGCAGAACCTCCAGAATCTGGCCGTCACAGCCAATCGGGTGAGTGGCCTGGCTGTGCGTGGCATGTAGGCTGCGGTGCCCCATGGGGGCACCGGGAGGCCCAGCATCTCAGGACAGTTAGTGCTCCTGGGTTTGGAGTCTTTGCCTCCGGTGCCCAGAAACACGCAGGAGGATGCTTTGTCAAAATTCGGCCTCCCAGACCCTATCCCACCCCTGCCAAGTGGGGCTCCCTGGGGTAAGGAGTTACTTTTATCATAGAACTGCGGAATCCACCTGCCAGGAAGAGATCTGTGACCAGGCAGGGTCTCCCCAAGGTGACCTGGAGGAGGTTCCTTGTGGGCAGGGTTCTGCATCCACAGAGGTACACAGCCTGTGGTCTCCCTGGAGGCAAGGTAGCAGGAGGCAGGACTCAGCCCAGGCTTGCTGTATTGTCCTTAGCTTGTGCCCAACCAGATTTGAGGCCAGGAGCCCTTGTGGTCTCGTTGCTGGGGACAGAAGCTATGTGAGTGGCCTGTGCTGGCTGAGGGGGACCAGATGGTCTCTGTGTCCCTGTCCCCTCACACATTAGGGGGTAGTAAAAGGCAGAGTTGGCCTCAGACAGAGCTGGCATGTCACCAGCTACCTTTCCAGAGAGAAAATTATGCAAACCAGCGGCTGGCAGTGTCAGAGGTGGCTCCTTTGAAACTTTGGTAGTGCCTGTGTGCCACTCTTCTCTGGCTGGAAAAGCCCTCATGCCAAGGTCCCTTAGCAGAGGCAGGCAGGCTGGGGTGGTGGCCAGAGTACTCTTCATAGCTGTTCTTGGGGAAACCAAGCCGCAGCCACGGTGGGTGCTTCCTGCCAGCATCGCGGGGCCTGTAGTTATTCCCAGGCCCGCTCTCAGCTGCAGGTTCTCGCAGGAAGTGGCTGGTTAGAAGCCTGAAGCCAGGGCATGGGGAGCAGAGGGCTGATTGAGCTACTGCTCTGGGCCTGTCCCAGATGTGTCACTGCTGTCCTCTCACCAAGGGAAGCCCTTCCCTGTGAGTGTGGGCATGCTTGATAGGAGCCCCTGAAATGGCCCTGCTCCTCCTTGGCCCCAGACAGGGACACACCTCCTCCTCCATTGTTGCGAATGCGGGGTTTGGAAGCCTTCCAGCTCTGGTTCTCAGGCCCTTCCTGCTACAAACCAGCCTGCCTCTTCTGTGGCATAGGAATTGTGACAAATTTTGATGTCCCTGTCCCAAATAATGACACATCAGATCGCTGGTATGAGAATGTAAAGGCAAGGATCAAACCTTAGGCTGTCTCACTGCAGCAGGTCCCTGAGTGAGGAGATTAGAGTTCCACAGGGAAGAAGCCGCGCTTACGGAGCAGGAGCCAGGCTATAGTGGCTGGCTCTGTCACGCATCAGCTTCTATAGTGTGAGGCAGGGACCCTGAGTAGCCTCCCTGTGGCCACATGTTGGAACCTCACTACCCTTTTGGGTGAGACTTTTTTCCCTGCCACGCATGCACCACTTGGCCCCAGCTCTGGGCCTGCCTTCCTCCTGGGTGCAGGAGGCACAGTCCAGCCTCCAGCCTGGTCCCCATCCTGTCCCTACCCTGTCCCTGCCCCCGGTTCCCTGCACTAGGCTGGCCTATTAGCATCATGTCTGTTGGCTGAGGTCAGCCCTCAGGAAAGGAGCTGGCGGAGGCACTGTCCTGGAGGAAGGAGCCCCCCACCCACGCATTTGAGCACACTGCTTAATCATGTCCTGTCCCCACCCACTGGAGGGCTGGAGGCCCAGGGCTTTATTGGGAAAAACGTTCAGTTAGGCCAGTTAGAGGAGGGCCTGATCTCTCCTTCCTACTGTCAGCTCCCAGAGCTGCAGTGGACAGGGGCAGTGACAGTGGCAGCCCAAGCCCTTGGGGACTTGTCCCCTGTCTTTGTTTGACTGCTTATGCAAAGGAACACCTGACCAGGTGGGCATTCATTCCCTGCTTGTTCCCTTACTACTTGGGCAGATGCTTTCTGAGCTGTCAGAACCCAGCGTATGCCTGCCTGGCAAGTGCAAGGTCCTGAGTGTGATCCCTGGTACTGCCAAAAAAACAAACAAAAACAGCATGGCACAGGATGCTGGGGACGTGGGTTGGTCAGGGCCCCCAGATGACCGGGCAGTTAGCATGCAGGGGACCCAAGAAGGTGAACTGTCACCTGCCCTGAAGGTGGCCGTGTGAGGGGAGGAGTCCGTAGACACTGCCCTGGAATGTGGACTCTACCCCAGGCAGGGGCAGAGCCCTGCTCCAGCCTCACTGCACGGACGTGCACCATGCCCACGGGGGACCAGCTCACAGCCAGAGGAGTCATCCTCACTGGGCTCGGGTGGAGAGGGGTCCGTGACACCACCTCCTCAAAGAGAGGGGGACGGGAGTCTGCACTGAGTTGGTGTCATGCTCAGAGAGGGCGGTGGGGCTGCCCTGCCCCGGCCCCCAGCACACGAGGAGATGGGGACAGGAGAGTGGTGTGGGCCTGGGGTTGGTGTGAAGCTGGCAATGACAGATGGCGTCCAGTAGATGTGGCAGCATCTTCAGATAGTCAGGTGGCCGGTGGCAGAGCCTGGAGCAGGACGGCAGCCTTGGAGAGCTTTCTCAGGGGCCATTCTGTACAGATGGGGAGCCGGTAGGGTCCATGAGGAGGCAGAAGTGGGGCTCAGGGGTGACAGGAAAGGACTGCAAACCTCCAGTGGGCCGGGGACATTTCAGGTGGGGAAAACAGGTCCCAAGCACAGTGACTCTGGTGGTGTGACTGCTGAAGGTGCCTCCTCCTCTGTCTGCGGGGCCTGGGCAGAGCTCAGTGGTGAGGTGCAGACGTTTCTAGGGAGGGGATCTTTTGGGGAAGAGTCGGGCCACACTGACTGCCACTCACTGGGCAGGCCTTTTTCAGTAGTCCTGACCACTTTGTCATCAGAGGAGGTGACTGAGGGTAGAGTGGGCCATTCCAGGAAGCTTTGGTCCTAGCCCCTGCAGAGCCCAGACCCTTATGTCCCTCCTCAGGCGCGGATGCCACACCTGCTACTCCACATGAGCTCTGGTTACAGCAGGGGCAGTTCCCCAGGCCAGGAACAAGTCCCCTGGAAGACACTGTCAGCAGCATGCTGGGTCCTACTGCTGGCTGCCCCTGCATTCCTGCTAGGAAGCCCTGTTGCTCCGTGGGGCAAAGCCTGTGAGGTTGAAGTCCAAGACTATAAAAAGGTCATGAGCCTTAGAATGTCCAAGCTGAGGTTCGAACTCCAGCAACCTGAGGCTGACAGCTTTATGGAAGCAGAGAATGTCCAAGCTGAGAATCCTTTCTAGTCCACCACTTCAATTTTACAGCTGGGGAAACTGAGGTCCAGGGAGGGGAGGGCACTCCCTGGGGTTCCTGGAGGAAGTGGCTGCAGAGCCCAGACCTAACATACAGGTGAAAGTTACCCAGGCCAAGGCCAGGATGGCGTGGGAGCCCCAGTGGGGATGGAGAAGCCGTGCTCTTCACTCCTGCCCTCTGCTCTTCCCCCAGATCGAGGCGCTCCCCCCGGAGCTCTTCCAGTGCCGGAAGCTGCGGGCCCTGCACCTGGGCAACAACGTGCTGCAGTCTCTGCCCTCGCGTGTGGGCGAGCTGACCAACCTGACGCAGATTGAGCTGCGGGGCAACCGGCTGGAGTGCCTGCCGGTGGAGCTGGGCGAGTGCCCGCTACTCAAGCGCAGCGGCTTGGTAGTGGAGGAGGACTTATTCAACACGCTGCCACCTGAGGTGAAGGAACGGCTCTGGAGGGCCGACAAGGAGCAGGCCTGAGTGCAGCTGTGGCCAGCAGCAGCAGCAGCAGCGGCAGGACCTCAAGGCCTCGAGCCAGTAGGGCCGGGCCCTGCCCTCCCAGGACTCGTGGGCAGCCAGCCCGGCCTCGGCAGTGGAGCTGGGGCCTGGCATGAGCCAGGCAGGTGAGAGGATGGAATCTGAGGGGCTGGCCCCTCACGCCCTCTGAGACTCACTCCCCTTGGGGCAGGCGCCTGTGGGGAGACCAGAAATCTAGCTGGACTCAGAGCGCAGTATTTGGACAATCAGGGTCTCCTCCCTGAAGGCCACCTCTGTCTTAGAGGCTGCACCAACGCCAGAGGCCCAGGGACACCAAGTTAGCTCTTGGTATTTATTTTCCTCCGTCTCCCACCTCGTCCTCCAGGTAACTTATACATTCCCAAGAACATCAGCTCCATGGGAGGTGTTTAAGGAATGGTGGGCAGTCTTCCCCTTTCCTTTTTGGGTGATGCCACTGGTACCCAGTGCCCAGCCAGACTTAGTTCAAGGGTCCATAGCGACCAGGCTATACACGGTTGTCCTGACAGCCGAGGCCAGGCTGTGGCCCACGGGGAGCAGACCACCCTCGCCACCTTGCCTCGTCACTTTTTGTGGCAGTTTTCAATTTTTTTTTTTTTTAAGTCCAAGATTTTTTGTTTTGTTTTTAAACTTTGAAAAGCGATGGTTTGGGTATTAAAAAGAAAAAAAAGACACTAAAGGCCAGTGAGTTGGAGTCTCGGGGTGGGGTGGCAGTTTCCCTTGGGCAAAAGCAAGACATTGAATTCTATTTCCTTTCCCTGGGGTGCAGGCACAGGATGGCTTCCGAATCTGGTGTGACCTTGGCCCAGGAGTTCTCTTTTTCCGCTCTTCTCCTGGGGTGGGGATTTTATTTTTGTTTGTTTTTTGGTGTCTTGTTTTCTTTCTCCTCCATGGATCTTGGCAGGGACTTCTTTTGTGGCTGTTGGCCAAAGGGAATGTTCCGGAGCTGCCAAGAAGGGAAGAGGCTAGGGCTGGCTAATCCCCGGATGAACGGTGCTCCATCCTCCCCCTCTCCCTGCACCCACCCGCTCCTCCATGCGCAGTGTTACCGAGCCAAGGGGGCCACTGCACCTGGACCCTTGTTTTCCCACATCACGTGTCACGGGCTTGCTCAGTGCCACCGCCCACCTCTGCTGCTCACGTCAGCCCTGTCACCACTGGTCATTCCTGAAGAGCGGACATTCCAGGGTGGGCCAGGCACCAGGAGGTAACTGCTAGAAGGGCAGGCAAGTCTCTGGCAATTGGTTCCAAGCTCGTTTCTGTCCCGGGCACCTGGTGGTGGGAAACCACCCGCTTTAGATCATCACTCGGGTCCCACTTTAGGAGGGTCCCCGCCTTAGATCAATCACGTGGACACTAAGGCACGTTTTAGCGTCTCTCGTCTTAACAGTCATGTCCATTTGTCTGTCCATTTGTGTTTCCTGTGTGGTGTCGTCGGATGTAATCTTCAGAAATTATGCACACTAGCCTCTGCCGACCATGAAGCAATCAATCCGTTACACAGACTTGGATCAAATATCAAATAAACCTGTAACACCAAGTAGCCTTCGGAGGTCTCTGCGTCCCTCAGCATGCACAGAGGAGCCCCTTCCTTCATTGTGCGAGGCCTGCTGGGCTCTGGCTCCTCGTTTCCTGGGCTCTGCCTGGCTGGGGCCTGTGATACCCGGAGCCTCTGAGGCAGGACCTGGTGTGAGCTGGACCCGGCCAGGGACCTCATGGCCAGCACATCCTCTACTGCGCTGTGCCTGCAAGCTTTGGGCAGGAGAGGCCCGGAATGGTAGCTGGCAGCCCAAGGTCCTTGTCCCAGCTGAATCACGTGTGCAGCTGGGTATCCCCCTTCCCTCCTCGGTTGTCTGTGCCCATGGTTCTGGACGTGGGGTGGGGAGCCCCAGCCTAGCTTCTGGGCCCTCTGGGGCCCGCTGCAGGCACTAAGATGGAGGGCAGAGGCTTAGAGGTGGGCAGCGCTGCTCTCAGACCCCACTTCCACCATGTGTCTGACTCAAGACTTCAGGCCCCTCATCTGTGGGAAGGGCAGCTGCCAGGACAGTGCTGGGGGTCACCTGAGACTCGGTGGTGGGCCAAAGAATGGTCTTGTGCCACCAGAGGCTGCAAGGCCCAGGTGCAGGGTGTGCTGACGGGGTACAGCAGTCACTGTGAGCACGGGTGGCCCCTGTAGCTGACAGGCTTCCCACGGGAAAGGCGGAGCCCAGTGGTGAGCGAGGACTTGAGTACCTCCTGCCGGGCCCTCTGGACCCTCCGTCCCACACTCCTGCTGCAAGGAATTAAGGTTCCAGCAGATGGGCTTCTGGGGTGCTGATGCAAATGGCAGGAAGAGAGAGTGGTACAGTTTTAGGGGAGCCCCACACCCAGCATACTGCAAGGGTGAGAGCAAGTTTGTGCTGGCCTGGCACAGAGGTTCTGCAGCAAAGGCTGCATGAGCAAGAGGGCCCGCTGTGTCTCCCCCACCCTCCTCCTGAGGGACTTGGACCCCTCTGGGGGCGTTTGAGGCCTTAGCCATTCCCTCCTCTTCTGCCTTTTGTTGGCTCCTGGGCAAGGAGACTGAGCAGCTGGGCTGTGAGCCCCTACAGACCCCCTTTTCACTACCCCTGCAGTCTGTTTTACTTCCCTCCCTCCTAGCACCCCCTAAGCCCCTGCCACCCTATTCCAGCCTTGGGGCCCTGTGGGAGAGCTCGGTCTGGAACTGGTTAGCTCTGGAGAAAACAAGCCACGGAAACGCCGCCCACTCTTCCCAGAGCCAGACAGAGGAAAAGAGCGGGCCTCGGCCTGAAGCCACAGTGGGCTCTGGGCACAGCAGCAGTGTGGCAAACAGACCTCACAAGGCGTGAAAGCCCCACGCCCTTCACGTTGCACCCCAAAAGGACCCACTAGCATTGGGTCACCCAGGCTGGAGCGAGTCCTGGGCCAGGGCCCTGTGCCACCTTCGTGTCTTCCCCTTGTTGACAGCTTACTGGGGGCCTGGAGTCGCCCCAGGATGCACTTGGGGAAGTAAAGGCTGGACCTTAAGCCCAACTGCCTCCAGAGCCTCGCCCCAGCCTTGATGAACCCAACACGGGGGTGGGGGTGGCCCTGTCCATGGCCCCACCTGCCACAGGGCCTCAGAATTTGCTGGTGGCTGCAGTGAAGGACAGGCCATCTGGGAACACGGCCTGCCTTGTGACAGTCATGGTTCCCTCTCCTGGAGCCAGTGGGCTCACCCCCCTGCCCACTCCCCACAAGCCAGGACAAAGCCCAGTTCCCAGCGCAGTGGCCCAGTAAACAAGACTTGACCTGGGGCCAGGGCTTTTGAGCGCCGCACAGTGTCCCGTGCTTGCTCTCGAGACACTTTGTCCCTTTGCTATTCACAGTGTCATTTCTGGGAAGGCAGCGGCTGGTTTTGCATTTGCAGTGGGCCTGCTTGCCTGACTGAGGGCGAAGCTGAACATCTTGGGCCCGAGGACAGCATGGAGCCCTCCACTTCATCCCAAGCCCAGGCCCCACTTGCCCTGCTCTGCTCTCCCAGATAGCCCTCTGTCCACTGCCCGGGGGGTAGGTGTCCTTAGCTCCTGTCCCTGTCCACACAGGGCCCAGGGCTGTTAGGCAGGCACCAGGAGAGCCTGAGGCAGTTTAACCACTCAGGGCCAGACCCTGTGACCGTCCTCCCGGGCCCCTTCTCAACACCCGGATGTGGATGCCTCTTGTCTTAGGGCCTTCCTAAGCCTTGTTTTCTTCCCTTGAGGCCCAGAGAAGGGCAGACATCTGTCAGAGTCACAAGTGGTGGTGGTCCCTGGACTGAGACCACTGTCTTTGCTGGTACCCCTGCAAAGTAATTTCTGAGCATCCGGTAAGCCACCAGCCAGGAGTGGTTTCTAGAAAGAAACCCAGAGGAAGTCATTAAATACCACGAAGGAGCCTGGAGAGAGCTAATCCTGGATTAGGTGGGGACACCAGGGCAGAGTCCTGGCCCTCATCCAGGAGCACAGATAGGGTTAGACCGGAGGGGAGGGTGAGCTTGGGGGTGGAGTCCTGCCAGACCCTGCCGGGCACAGGAGGGTTAAGTGTTCCTGAGACTTCCGGGTTCAGGCCCCTCCCCTCCAGAACTTTCTCCACTGCACCCTGACCCCAGCCTGCCACTGCCCAACAACCCCATGGCCTGCCTGAGCCCCTCGCAGCTCCAGAAGGTAGGGCCCTGGGACGGTGCCTGGGAGGGGCACTTAGCATGTGGGAGTTCTCCACGAGCCCCCAGAACTCAACACCCACCGTGCCATTTCTCAGAAGAAGAAACCAGCCTTTCTGGGTTCCTCTGCTGCAAGCCTTCGCTTCTGCACACCCAGCCCCAGGTGTCCTGGTCACAGCACACGTGGGACATGGGACGGCTGGGAACTGGAGGGGTGTGTGTGTGTGTGTGTGTGTGTGTACACCACTGAAGCCAGGATAATGTGTTAAGACTAGCCTTGGCCAGGAAGCCTGGGGAGGGAGAGTGGCCGAGGGGAACTCACCCTCCCGCAGACAATTGCAGATCCAGATGAGAAAGGCTTGTTGGGTATGTGGTGTTACACACTGATCCCAGCTCTCTGGAAGGGCGAGGCAGGGGATTGAAAGTTCAAGCCCAGCCTGGGTCACTTAGCAAGTTACTGTCTCAAAAAAAAAAAAAAAAAAGTTGGGAATGTAGCTCAGTGCAAAGGCCCTGGGTTTAATCCCCAAAATCTTTTTAAAAAAACAAACAAAACCCCCTAACACATGAAAATGAGAAGCGCTGCCTTTCGGTCCCTGTGGCAGCCAGGGAGTCAGAGAAGAGCCCTCTGCCGCTGTCTGCACGAAGCCAGCCTTCCGCCTCTCCCGGTGGTACACTGTCTCCATGGCTTCTGCAGTTGTGTTCTTGGGCTCTGCAGTACCAAACAAGGGCCGCGCACATGGGAGGCGTGCGTGCTAGCACCGGCCAGCTCACCAGCCCTCGGAGGGGTGTTATCAGCTGTATGTCCCAGACAGAGAAAACACACTTCATGGAGTGAGTCCCCCGAATACGCCGATCCAGGAAGCTTGGCTCCTCCATTGCCTTATCTTTTTATTTTTAATTTTTCCCTTTCTTTGCAGTGCTGGAGGTTGAGCCCAGTTCCTGTATATGCTAGGCAAGTGCTCAGCCACCACGCTGTGCCCTCAAACCTCTATTTCCTTAGTTATTTTTTTCCAATACTGGGATAGGATCTTTCGGAGTTACCTGGGTTGGGCTCAGACTTGCCATGCTCCCGCTTCAGCCACCACGTTGGCTATTCCTTTTCTTCTTTTTTGGTGCTGGGAGTTGAACTCAGGACCTTGCATGACTATTATGTGCTGTGCCCCTGAGCTATACCACTGGCCCTCCCTAATCGTAAATCCTCTCAGCACTTTGGGAGGCTGAGGCAGGAAGATAGCAAATTTGAGCTCAGGCTAGGCAGTTTAGCAAGATCTTGTCTGGAGATTAAAGGAAAAAAAAAAAAAAAAAAAA
>NW_004524699.1:6572900-6576343 GCF_000260255.1 Octodon degus | reverse complement strand
TGTGTGTGTGTGTGTGTGGCCAGCTCAGCCCACCAGGGGGCGGGGGCTGGCTGGCATGTGGTGCTGGGGGATTGAACCGCGGTCACCTGTGCTTTAGCTAAGCTTGTTTTAAATAGGTGCTTTAGACCACTGAGCCATCTCACCAGCCCCCCCTAACAGTCTTAATGGGTTTACTGGATCAAGGTTATGCAGTGTGCATGTATGGCTCAGTTCCCAAGGAGCCAGAGTCCATCTTTATTTTTTATTTTTATTGTGTGTGTGTGTGTGTGTGTGTGTGCATGTGTGTGCGGTACCCGGGATTGAACTCATGATCTTGTATTTGCCAAGCAAGCACTTATTCCACTGAGCTATCTCCCTGGCCCTTAAATGATAGTTTTCTTTTGCTGTGTTTTGTTTTTTAATGGTACCGGGGATTGAACTCAGGACCTTGCGCTTATCAGGCAAGCATTTATGCCGCTGTGCTATCTCCCCTGGCCCTAGGGTTGTTTTTTTTTTTTTTTTTTTTTGTTATGTTTTGGTTTTGTTTTTGCGGTTTTACTAAAGCACAAATAAACACGTACACAGGCTGTCTACTCATTTTCTTCGCTGCGCAGCCTGGCATTGGGATTGGTGACCTGGTTGGATGGCTGGGCTGCTCTTTCCACAACGGCCTTGCAGTTCTTAGAGATGTTGTGCAGTAAGACGCGTGGCGCCTCAGCAGCACCTCCAGCTCCTCAGCGTTGTGCACAGGAACTTCCAGAAGCCGCTGGGCAGCGTGTGCTTGGTCTTTTTGTTACTTCCATAACCCATGCTGGGCCTCGGGATCTGGCCCCTGAACCTCCTCCACACCCTGTTGTCAATGCCTCTGAGTTTCCGCCAGTTGCGCTTAATTTTGACATACTTGTCTGACTGGTGCCAGATGAACTTCTTGGTCTTCTTTTTGATGATCTTGGGCTTCATGAGGGATCTGAGGGCCGCCATGGTGCCCAGTGGGAGATGGCTGCCGCTTCCATAGGCAGCGTTGAGGAAGACTTTTTGTTGTTGTTTTGAGATAGGGTCTCACCTGGTAGTCCAGGCTGGCCTGGAACTCATAGCAATCCTCCTGCCTCAGCCTCCTCAGTGTGGGGATTACAGGTGTGCATTACCAGGCCCTGCTCCCCATGTTCCAGCATCCAGCATGTGGCCACCTGGGTCGGGAGCTGGGAATTGGGCGGCATCAGGCAGCGCACTGCGCTTGTCGGGACGGGACTTCCAGCTCTGCCAGTGCCTTCTCCATCCCACTGTGCACCCAGCAGTCTTCTCTCCTCCAGTCATTGTCACAGGAGAGGCCTGGAGCCAACTCAGAGCCTGGCATCTGATGTACCCCACTGCTGGCCCCGCCTCTGCCACACTCCTGCCTCCGCCCACATCCTGGCCTCTGTCCCTTCCCAGTTCCTCCTGTTCCTCCATGCTCCATGGCTACGCACATCCGGGCCCTCGGTCAGCAGGCTCTTCCTCATCTCTGCACTTCCCAGTGTCCTGTGGTCTCCTTTTAAGTTTTTATTATTTATTCATTTATTTATTTGTTTATTTTTGGCGGAACCAGGGATTGAACTCAGGCCCTTGTGCTTGCCGGGCAAGTGCTTATTCCGCTGAGCCATCTCCCCGGCCCCTATTATTATTTATTTATTTTTGAGACAGGATCTCACTCTAGCCCAGGCTGGCCTTATACTCATGGCAGTCCTCCTGCTTCAGCCTCCCAAGTGACAGGTGTTTGTCACCACCCAGCATCCTGTCACTGCCTCCTGGCTGCTGCCCTAAGACCTGTATCCTCCCATCTGCCTTCGGCTCTCGAAGCTGCCAGTCCCAGTCCCCCTAGCCTGTAACCCGCGTCCTGGGGCGAGCCCTGGGGTGCCACCGCTGGTCTCCTCGGCTCCAAACTGATAACCACACCTCGCACCGGGTGGGTGCTCAGTTCGTGTAGCTGGAATAGGAATGGGGTTGTATTTCCTGCCCAGGAAGGATGTGCTAGGGCGACTTGCCCTTCCTAAATTCCAAGCAGCCAATACAGATTGCTTCCTTCAGGACACCAGACACTGTGTGGCAGGCGCAGCACAGTGTGCACAGGACACCTGCTTCCACCCTCATGCAGCTTTAGGTTTAGGGCAGGGGTTAAATAGGAGGGATAAACCAGGAAGCGGCCCGTGATCCCAGCAGCCAGGAGGCTGAGGCAGCAGGAGCACCATAATTTCAGCCAGCCTGGCTACATAGCGAGACCTTGTGTCAACCAACACACACGCACACACATGTGCATATGCACAGGCAGGTGATAAGGTGCAGCCGTGGGCAGAGGGCAGCGGCCTGAGCCTCGCTCCCGCCAGTTCCAGGATGACGGGTTCCTGGTGCTGGAAGGGTTCCTGTCTCCAGAAGAGTGTGTGGCCCTGCAGCAGAGGACGGCCACGCTTGTGGCCGAGATGGACGTCCCTGAGCACTGTCGCACGGTGTTCACCACCCACAAGGAGGAGCAGCTTCGTGCCCAGGTGGGTGCCGGGCCAGGGACGAGGGGCGCTGCAGGGAGGCCTCAAAGGCTGAGGCCGCTTCTGATGAGGGCTTGGCCAGCCATCCGGGGCTAGGCACAGGCTCGGGTGCCTCGCTTGCCGCCTTCCCTCTGCAACAGATTGTCTCCATCCCACTGAAAGGGGACAAAGGTGAGGCTCAGCGCACTCCCCCAGGCCACACAATAACTGACAGAGGCTGGATTCAAACCCAGCTCTGATTCTGACTGGGGCTGCTCCGTGCTCTGCTGTGCTGCTTCAGGTTTCCAGCCACAGGCTCCTCTCTGTGGCCAGCATCCCAGAGTTGCCCTGGGGTTCTGACGGGCCTCCATGTGCCTCTTAACCCCTGCCAAACCAGGCATGGGGATACTCTCATCCCAGCACTTCAAGGAGGCAAGTTCAAGGCCAGCCTGGGCTACCTAGCCAGATTCTGTCTCAAAAAAGGAGCAGCCCCTGATTGCTTTCTAGGGCTTGGTGTCATTCAGGAAGGGTGGATTCGCTTCCTGCCCTGCACCCCCCTCCTCCCCCTGCGAAGTCTGAGCCCCACTCTGCCCGGCAGCCCAGCTCTGGGCCTGGTGGCTCCCGGGGCTCCGTCACTCCCTCGAGGAGCTCCTGCCATCTGGTGGGCACAGCGAGAATCACAGGGGCCCTGAGTCCAGGGAATAATGGGGAGTCAAGAGAGGACGGGTACAGGTCTCCCAGTCGCAGCTGCCTTGCCAGCTAAGGAAGCCCAAGTGGTCCCGTGGCCAGGGCGCCAAGGAGCAGGGGGCTGGCTCTGTGCCCTCCAGGCTGCCTTCTGTGAACGCTCAGGGTTCGAGGGCAGGGGCAGGAAGGGCGTGCACAGGCCTGGCTACGACGAGTTCAGCCTAGATTCTCCTGCTTTCTGATGCTCTACAAGGGAAGCACATCCAGCAGAAACTGCACCTTGGG
>NW_004524699.1:6570218-6571180 GCF_000260255.1 Octodon degus | reverse complement strand
TGGTGCTGGGGGATTGAACCGCAGTCCCTGTGCTTTGCTAAGCTTGTTCTAAGTAGGTGCTTTAGACCACTGAGCCATCTCACCAGCCCTAGACTGCTTATTTTTAAACTCAAATTCATATCATGAAAGGGCCATAGGGCTGGGGATATAGCTCAGCTGCACGAGCACCTACCTGCCTAACAAAGCTCACAGCCGTGAGCTTGATTCCGGGTACCAAAAACAAACAAGAACAAAACACCCAAAATAAGTGAGACCCTTAGTCTGGTGCCAAGGGTGTGGAGACACACGTGGGTCTGAGACTGGCCTGTGACCTATTCTGTTCCACAGCTCTGCATGCCCACGACCCTGTCTTCAAGAGTGTCACGCACTCCCCCAAGATGCAGGTCAGTGGAACTGGGTGGGATGGGGCCAGGGTGTGAGGGGCCCCCATGGGCACGTGGCCAGGCTGGCAGCATCCTCTCTACTTGCTTCCAGGCCTTGGCCAGAAGTCTGGGCCTGCGGAAGCCTGTGGTGGTGCAGAGCATGTACATCTTCAAGGTGAGCTCCAAGTCCTGCCTGGGCCTCAGTTCATTCTCTGTGAAATGGGCAGCCTGCTCACTCATACAGAGCCCTTTTGAGTGAGGCTAGGCATGGTGGTGCATGCCTGTAACCCCAGCATTCAGGACGCTGAGGCGGGAGGATCACCACGAGTTCGAGAGCAGCCTTTACACATAGTGAGTTCAAGATCAACCTGAACTACATGAAGAGACTCTCTCTCAAAACGAAAACAAAAGCCCTTTCATTAATGAGGCAAATCTGCTAGAATTATGAAGTTGGTAGAAGAACATGTAAAGTTGGTCTCTGGCTAGGGTGCCTGGCATCTTTAGTTGGTGCTTTGTTAAACTGTGGTGGTAGGGGGGCCAGGGAGATGGCTCAGTAGAATAAGTGCTTCCCTGGCAAGCGCAAGGGCCTGAGTTCAATCC
>NW_004524699.1:6568732-6569613 GCF_000260255.1 Octodon degus | reverse complement strand
AGACCCCCTACGAAGAGCAGGACCCAGCACTCACTGGGACCCCAGTGCTCCTGCTCTGGCCCATCATGCCCTCGCCAAGTTCTGCTCTGTACCAGAGACTGCGGCTCCCTGGCGGGCAGCTCTGTCCCTAGCCTGGCACCAGTAGGGGCTCAGGGCCGGGTGTGCACACACAAGGGTCTGGAGCCGAGTTGGAGCTCCTGCCTGCTCGGCGCTGCCCTCACCAGCCTCTTCCCTTCTCTTTCAGCAACCTCGCATCGGGGGCGAAGGTGAGCCCAGAGCCAGCGGCGGGTAGGAGAATGGAGCCTCAGAGTGGATAAGCCCTTGAGCCCTTGGCACAGTGGCCCTGGAATTTAACAGGAAGCTCCAACTTTCTGTCTTTTTGAGACAAGGTTTCACCATGTAGTTCAGGCTGGTCTTGAACTCGCAACATCCTCCAGCCTTCTGAGTGCTGGGATTGCAGGCATGCACCACCATGCCCTGGAAGGAAGCTTTCATTTAAAATAGTCTGTGGAGGCCGGGGAGATGGCTCTAGAATAAGTGCTTTCCTGGTAAGCACAAGGGCCTGAGTTCAATCCCTGGTTCCACCAACAAAATAAATAAATAAAATAGTCTGTGGAGCTGGGGAGATAGCTCAGTAGGATAAGTGCTTGCCTGGCAAGCGCAAGGACCTGAGTTCAATTCCCGGTTCTGCCAAAAAATAAAAATAATAATAATAAAATAGAGTCTGAGGCACTCAGATCTTAGGCTAGGAGACCTGGAAGACTTTTTTTTTTTTTTTTAAATGTATTTAGTACAGGATTTATAGAGTCTCATTACACAGATTGGACTCCCTGTGATCCTGCTGTATTTCAGCCTCCTAAAAATTGGGATTACAGGTACAC
>NW_004524699.1:6542591-6567019 GCF_000260255.1 Octodon degus | reverse complement strand
AATAAAAAAATAAAAATAAGGGCTGAGGAGATAGCTCAGTAGAATAAGCACTTCCCTAGCAAATGAAAGGTCCTGAGTTCAATCCCCAGTTGCGCAAAGTACATACATACATACATACATACATACATACATACATACAAGACTGGGTGTGGTGGTGCACACCTGTAATCCCAGCTTTTGGGAGGCTGTAAACAGGTGGATTACCATGTGTCTGATCTAGGAGTGAGACTCTGAACACTCTGTAGACCCTTCCTTAAAAAAACAAACAAACAAAAAACAAAAAACCGAACAAAATTCTGATTTCAGGAAGGCTGGCCTGGCGGGCTCTGAGGGGAACAGGACAGGGTGGGGAGAAGCCAGGAGGAGGGTTGATTCCTCACCCCGCTGCCCCTGCTGTAGTCACCCCGCACCAGGATGCCACCTTCCTGTACACGGAGCCTCTGGGCCGCGTGGTGGGCATATGGATTGCGCTGGAGGACGCCACGCTGGAGAACAGCTGTCTCTGGTTCATTCCTGGCTCTCACACCGGTGAGGACCCCTGCCCTTCCCTGCCACGCCCAGCCACCTCCCCTGGGCTCCCGGGTGGGAGCTGGAGCTTAAGTTCCTTCTCTGCCTCCCACAGGAGGAGTGGCAAGGAGGTTCATCCGCGGCCCTGATGGCACCAGCTACCTGGGCTCAGAGCCGGATCGGGACGACAGTCTCTTTGTGCCTGCGCCCGTGAGCAGAGGTAGGAGGGGTAGGAGCCGGCGGTCGTGCCAGGGGTCTGTGTGTTCTACCACCAGCGGCTCAGAGGCTCGCTTGGGGTCACCCTCCGTGCACCAAGTCACAGCGTGGGAGAGGCAGGGCTGGCCAGGTCCCCAATTCGGGAAGCAGGCGGTTACCAATACGCCGTCCACATCAGGCGAGAATCCAGACATGGCTACTTATGGGATGCTTCTTGGCGCGAACGGTACGATGTCCCTGAGCCTCCACTACCCCACAAGTAAAGTGAGGAAGGCAGCGATGTGATTACGGAGCATGCTTAGCTACAGCGAAGCAGCCCGGCGCCCGCCCGCACAGCGGCGGCACTGCCATTGGCTAAGAGCCCGCCTACTTTGCATGGGAAAGGGGCGCGGAGGTCCAGCTCGGTGGAGCTGCTGCCCGATCCTGCCCACACTGGAAGGCCACAGCGTAGGGAGCCTCATCGCAGGGACCAGTGTCTACAACAGCATGCTTTAGGCACCCAAGCTTTCAGGAACAGGGATGAGGACGGGTAAACTGCGCTGGGGAGGAGGACCATGTCCCTTCGTGCCCCAGGAGGGGGAGCCACAGGGCTGGTGTCCTCCTGCCAGGCGCGCTGGTCCTGATCCACGGGGGAGTGGTGCACAAGAGTGCACAGAACCTCTCGGACCGCTCGCGCCAGGCCTACACGGTCCACCTCATGGAGGCTGAGGGCACTGTCTGGAGCCCACAGAACTGGTAGGTGGCCTGTGTGTGTGTCCCTTGGGGAGCTGCTGGCAGCAGTGGCCCCAGCTTCTCAAGGTCATCTCCTCTGTTCTTTGCAGGCTCCAGCCAACAGAGGAGCTGCCCTTCCCACCACTGTACACCTAAAGGCCTGTGCAGGGCCTGGTCGTCCCCAGAGCCCAGGACCTCGCTGGACCCTCCAGCTGTGGAAGCAACAGTTGTCGTCTTCCCTCCCCCCAGCAGCTCCCTGTGCCAGTATCTGTGCCCCTCAGCCCCACAGACAGAAGGCGAGTGGGCTCCCCCAGATCTCGGTCCCTCTGCCACCCCATGTCCCTGAGCAACGGCCTCCTGAAGGGGTTTAAGGCCCTGAGCAGCTTGGAGCTGCTTCTCCCTTAGACTTCTGAGGAGAGCACTGCAAGACAATAAAAGGGATTTCAGAAGGCAGCTTCGCCTTGGATCTTCTGTGCCAAGTAGCCCTGCTTTCCAGATGACAGCTGGTGGGAGTCCTCCCGCCCCCCAGCCCAGCTTGGCTTCCATGCTGTATTTGTTTATTTTCAGAGGGTCTCAAAACATAGCCCAGGCTGGCCTTGAATACACAAGAGTTCCTCCTGCCTCAGCCTCCTAAGTGCTGGGGTCACAGGCATGTGCCACCATGCCTGGCCTTAGTTTGCATGAGTTGAATAGCTTTGAGTAACTTTTATCCAGCACCCACTGTGTACGGCTGTGCTGAATCCCCACTTGCAGAGGCAAGTCCTCCTATTTGTCCTGTGGTCAAAGGGACCGATTCAAGGAAACGAGCTAGTGACCTGCCCCAGCCAGTCTGAGCTTATCTTACTCTGCTGGGGCGGGGACAGTGGCTCCAGGATAGGAACCAAGTCCCAGGTTCTACTTTGGTATTCTGTCTGCAGCCAGCTTGACCAGCTTGCTCTCAGGCCTCTGGTCAGGTCCTCCACTCTCAAGGGTCCCAAGGGGCCAAATGGGGGCTCCAGAGACCCCTTCCCCCTCAGACATGTGGGGTAAGCACTCAGACACCCAGATCTCGACTGGCTACCAAACTCTAAACCTGTTTAGCCAGGCTTTGACCTGGAGGTCACAAGCTGGGTTTTTACTGGCTGATTGCAGACTGAAGGTGTGTTTGATCTTGGCCTTAGTGCTACAGAAACAAAAACAACTTTTGGGCGGGAGGGAGTGGCTCAGCAGTAAAGCACTTGCCTGGTATATGTGGGGCCTAGGGTTCAATCCCCAGCAAAACCGTTTTTGTTTTGTTTTTTTCCATGTCCAGTACTAGGGATTGAACTCAGAGGCTTCACACTGAGCTACATCCCTAGCCCTTGAGACAGGATCTCATCAAGCTGCTCAGCCTGGAGTCAAGCGTAATTCTCCCGCCTCAACCTCTCAAGTGCTAGGATCACCAGGGATTATAGGTATGCACCACCATGCCCCACAAAATATTTAGCCTTGAGTTTTGAAGACAGGGTCTCACTATGTAGTGCAGACTGGCTTCGAACTCACGGTGATCCTCCTGCCTTAGCCTCCCAAGTGCTGGGATTACGGGCATCTGTCACCACACCTAGAAAAATGTTTTTTAATTGGGAGATTTCATATAATAACCTAGGCAACTGGCAACTAATGACCCCACCCTACTCTCTAGCATGGTGACTAGTGGCTGGAGCCACCTCAAGAGAGCCAGTCACTTCCCTGTCCTTGTTCCTTTCTCACCTGCCCGGGCTCTAGGACCATGGTGCTGGCTTATCCTCTACCCTCTTTAAGGCCCAGAGCAGAAGGCCCTTTGCCTAGGGCCCTCAGGGAGTTGGGGGTAGGGAGGATGGGGTGGGCATAACCAGTCAGTGCTGTTTCTCCAAAAGCTGGCCATCCCCTGAAATGTGGGGCAAAAGGCTTAACTCTCCCCAAGCCCTAAAGAGATGTGTGTCTTCTCTGGAGACCTGGAAGTGATTCCTGCTCCCTAGAGCTGTTTCTGGCTTTTGGCCTTGTTGGGCCAAAGTTCTCAGTCCTGAGAACCGGGTCTGGCCTCAGGGATCCTGCTGGACTCCTTTTCAATGATGCCAAAGGTTCATCTGCTCATCTCAGGTCTCCCAAATTCCTGCTTCTGCCCCAGCCCAGTGCAGCCCCTGGGGACTGCTGTGAGGAAGCTGCTCAGAACCAGAGCCGGCTTGGGCACGGGCCCCCTAGTGGACTAGTCTGGCGTGCCACTTATCTGAGGCTTGGCCGCCAGACAAACGCTAGCAGCACGAAACGTGCAAAGCTCTCAGGAGGGACCCTTGACAAGAAGCCAGAGTCCCGTCAGTCCTTCACCATCAGCACTGTCACCAACATTGGAGGCAGGGTGGGGCCAGCTGAAACAGGGCCTCAGTCCTGTCTGAGCTCCACTGGCCCTTCCTAGCCTAAGGGGTGGAACCTGGTGACGAGGGCACTTTCCAGATTCCTCCTCTAAGCCAAGCCGGGAGTAAAGGTCACGCTGGTTTCCAAGCACAACCCACCAAAGCCCTTGTCTCGCCTGGCCTTCTGCTCAGATCAGGACCTGTCTCGGGCAACGGTGAGTTTTTCTTACTGGAGGCTTGGCACAGGTGGGCCACAGGCTGGCTATGTCACACCAGGTCACACTGTACTGTTATAGATAGGACAACCGAGGCTCAGACTGGTTAATGTGCCCTAGTTACGGTCACTTGGTTAGGACTAATGTGGCCAAGAATTCTGGCCACAATGTGAAGAGTAACTATTATGCTCTGGCTCCAGCCCCCTTCCCCGAACTTCAAGAGAGAAGGGGGCTCTAAGGCACATCCACATTCTCTAAGTAGTTGTACATTCAGCTTTATAAATACCAACAAAACTAAAATCTGAAGAGCTTTGCCCCCTTTATTTCCAGTCCGAATCACCTGAAAACCAAACCCGCTTTTCACCCTTCAGCTCTCTGTACCCAGATGTCCAGCTGCCTCAGGTCCCACGCATCCTCCCCACGTCCCTGTCTCCTCCCTCACTGCCGCTGCATGGGAGCTAGGCCATCAGCAGTATCAGGAGGTAGAGAGGCAGAAGGAGGTTGTCTATCTGCGTAGTGTATGCTTCTAGGAGGGATACGGTGCTAATGGACCCCAAAAGCCAGGCATAGCTGTAATTGAGGTCCACTCCACTGTCAAAGATCAAAATCAGAGCCACAGAAATGATCTGTGCAAATATAGATGTCATGGTCCCCTCAAAAGTCTTCTTGGTTCCAGGCCACCGGATCTCCCCCATGGTGCTGCCGAAGATGGAGGCCACAGTATCACCCACACCCACGGCCAGAACCCCGGCATAGGGCACTAGGGCCCTTACTCCCCCGAGGCTGCCCTTCTGGGTGCAGGGTCTAGGGATCAGCCAAATGGGAAGAGACATGCCCAGGAGCAGGTAGATGTGTGTCAGGATGAGAGGCCCACTGTCTCGCTCATCCAGGAAAAGAGACAGGAGGCTCCGCAGAGTGTGGCCCAAGGGCTTGATGCGGAAGTAGCGCACATACTCCAGGAAGATGAAGACTGCCAGGCATACTGTGGCAGCCACATAGAGCAGTGGCCGATCAAACATAATTCCTGGGATGTAAGTGGCTACCACAATGAAGTGGAAATACTTTCGGGTGATGGCAGGGGCCTGGTGCTTTTTAGATTCAGAAGATGACCGCTTGGCATTCTGATAGAGCACCACCAAGCAGGCCAACATGGCCAGTAGAGACCAATAGATGAGGAGGTAGACTCGAGTTTCCGTCCGGAAGAGGAACTGAAGAAGCCAGAGCACGGGATTCCGGTGGATGAGCCAGTGGAGCCAGGGGAGGACAACTCCAAGGCCCAGCACACAGGTCATGAGGTGGAAGAAGATGGAAGAGGCCCAGGTTCCTGAGTCCATGAAGACAAACAGGGTGCTGAAGAAGATACCCATGAGCACCATCCCCACCACCACCACCAGCAGGAGAAAGTCCACGGGGTCCTCCTGGCTTTCCACCACAGTCAGAGAACGCTTGATAAGCTGGTTGAGGACAAAACTGATGCCACCTAACACCAGCAGGGCCTCTCCAGGAGTGAAACAGCGGGGCAGCAGGTACAGCAGGATCATGTTGAGATAAACAAAGATCAGCAAGACCTCCAGGACTTCGATCACCTCACCCACGCCAAGTGAGTGCTTCATGATATAAATGATGACACCTCCAGCCAAACCTGAGATGGCACAGGTGTTGGTGGGCATCGGGCGAGTGATACCCAGCGCCAATACTGAGGAGAAGAGGGCCACTGCCATGCCAGTGGCTGCCACCACGACGCCAAAGCGTTCGAAGTGTCGGTTCCCTGCAGCCTGGCAGCGCTCCTTCATGACCAGCCCGAGCAAAGGCATGACCATGGAGGCGGGCAGCAGGCCGCTGTTTGCGGTCATCCGGAACTGGAAGACGGCGTTGCCCTGCTGCAGCAGCCGGTCCCACTTGTACTGAACGTAGAAAGCCTGCACTGCGAGGGCCACAGCGCACCATGAGTAGCGGTCCCACACGGCGGCGTGGATGCTCAGCACCACTGCGAACACCACAGCAGCTTCGGCCAGCACCGGCCCGCTCGGCGGTGCCTCGGGAGCTGGGGCCGGACACTCTCGGGTCATGTCTTTAAGCCTGAAGCTCTGAGGAAGCCGGGTGACTAGGGACGCCTCGGGCTCTGGGCCCCTCACCCCGCCAAGCAGACTGGACCCGCAACCTTTTCCAGCTTCGAAGAGGAAGCCCCGTTGCAGTGCATTCACTGCGGCTAGAGGACTGGCGCCGTCACCCCTCCACTGCCAGCAACCGACAGTGCAGACGTCGCCACTCCGCGCTCTTCACACCACCTACCGCCCTTACTGCGGAGGGCTCCACTCCCTGGGCAGCGCCATCTTGGCCGGCTCCGCGTTGCCATCACGTGATCAGAAACCACGCCCATGCTCCAATCACCGGGCAATCACGTGAACGTGACGTGTGGGGCGGGGCCAGGATGCGCGCGCGCGCGTGAAGATGGCGGCGGACGCCGGCAGATTCTGTGTGAGGTGCGGAGCGGGCCGAGTCGGCTGGGGTGGCAGGAAGACGTGAATTCTAAGCCGAGTGGGGGCCTGGAGGGAGTGGGGAGAGAGATGTCGCGGCAGTGGCTGGATGAGCCCTGACCGAAGATACGGGTACCGAGACGCGAGGCGGTTACGTCCAAACGGTCCGCGCGTGGAGCTCTGAGCGCACTTGTCCCGGGGGACTGCTGCTGTCCCCTTCCCTCGGCGCCCGCCTCCGGGCTGATCACTCGGGTCCCTTGATCTCCCTCCTCCCGTCCTATGCCCCTGACGCCTCACCTGCATCTCCTCGCCGACCTGCCTCCCACCCCCACCCCCCGCGCAGCCTCCCCGCGCTCCGCCCGGCGACTGGCGTTCCCCCGATCCCCGGCTCCACTCCGGGGCTGTGAATCCCGCTCCCGTCTCTGTAGTGTTTGTCCACCGCGCTTCCCTCCTTTTCCTTTCCTATGCATGCTTTCAGTCGGACGACTTGCCCGCATCATCCCAGAGACTCCAGGCACAGTTCTCGGCTTTAGGGACGTAAAGATGAATTATTGAAAAGACGTCGCTCTCCCGAGAGCGCTCACCAGCGCCGGATCCCGGAGAAGCGCTTTCCAGGCGCTTTCTCATTCAATCTTCACAACTCCCAAGAGGCGCCTTCGATTACAAGATGACTCAGAAAGCCAGTGCCTAGGTAGCCCCATGATGGAGTGAAGATTCAGATGGGAGACTCTGCGACCCCACAGCTAGAACCACGTCCCCACCTTCCTGCGCTTCGGCTAGAGGAAGTGTCTTCACGGTCACAGCCCTCCTAACATGCTCTGTTCCTATGTTTTTCCTTACTCTATTGGTCTTGTTTATCGCCATCCCCTAAACACCTAGAAGAGCGCGTGAATGTTCCCCATCTTACCCAGTGTCACTTCCTTCAACTCTCTGGAAGTAAGGATTTCTTTTTTCTCTTCTTCCACCAATGCTGCCTCGTGCCTCACTTTTCCAGCTGCTGGGATTACTGGCCTGCCCAGTTTGTATTTTCCTGTGCTGCAAGGCATGTTCTAAGGCCGCATTCAAAGCAGTGGCTTTCTCTTTGAACTAGAGATTAAGAAAACGCTTAAGAATTTTCGTTCCATTGTTGATGCCCTCTGATTTGTAGTTGACTTTAGGCAGGTGGCCTTGTCATTTTGCTCTCCTGTTTTTCCAAATGTGGGTCCCTTTCAGAGGATAGGTGGTTGTGAAGCAACTTCTTGGGCTATATTAATGGAATAATTCCCGTAAATTACTATTTTGGGAGGGTCATGTGGGCCTGGAAGAAAGTCGGTTTGAATACAATGCAGTATTGGAGTTTTGGGATCTTATGTTCTTCATTGAATATATGTTATATTCTGGATGTGCTAACAAATAGAATTGCAGTTTGAAAAGCTTTTGCTGCTGAGTGTGCATCTCGTTTTATACCAGAGAGGTGTACCTCGGGGGAGTCATGTGGGCAGCGGCTGCTTTTATATACTGTCACATGGATTGTAACTTTCTCAGAAGTATTATCTCTGTAGCTTGGCTGTCTCTGCTTTCTCTAAAAGGTCTCAGTTCTAAATTATTATTCCTGACCTCCCAGTAACTTCCAACCAAGGGTTGGGCCATATTAATTGAATAGATCTCTAAACTGTGATGCTGATGTTAGTGTCCATTCACCTTTTTCAGAAATGCAGGTCCAGTTTGTCTGCTAAAACACTGGGCTGGATATTGACGCATTTAAAAAAAAAAAAACAAACAAACTCTGAAATAGGTTGGGGCTGGGGACATGGCTCAGTGGAATAAGCGATTCCCTGGCAAGCACAAGGTTCCACAAAAAAAAAAAAAAAAAAGAAAAGAAAAGAAAAATAGGTTAATTACTTTCTCTTCTTTAGTTTCTCCCCCAAATACTTAGCCCACATTTATTTATTGTACAAATAAATGAGATGCTGTGGCCTGTAATTCAGTTCTTTCAAATATATAGAAAATGTTCACCTGAACCTTTGTATTGAACATCACAGCTCAAGCTGCCTTTGTGTTTTAAGAGTCGTTTGTTCTGGCCTGGCGTGTTACATACCTGTACTCCTAGCAATTGGGAGGCTGAGGCAAAAGGATCCCCATGAGTTTGAGGCCAGCTTGAGCTATATGTTGATTTCAAGGGCAGTCAGAACTACATTGTGACACCATCTCAGAAGAAAAGTAAAAGCAAACCCCATTTGTTCAAATTTCATGTCTCAGTTTTGATGAAGTCTTTCCTCTGTTGCCACTGATGCTTGTTCTGTCATGTTTTGTATGTTCTACATTGTTAGTATTATATCCTGTAGTACGTTCTTTTGGATGATTGTGTAATGTGCATTTAATATATGAGGTTCATCAAGGTTTTAGATTTCTTTATATCTATTCTCAAACCACTGAATATGTGGGCATTGAGGATTTTTTTTTTTAATTTGTGTGTGTGTGTGTGTGTGTGTGTGTGGCCAGCTCAGCCCACCAGGGGGCGGGGCTGGCTGGCATGTGGTGCTCGGGGATTGAACCGCGGTCCCTGTGCTTTACTAAGCTTGTTCTAAGTAGGTGCTTTAGACCGCTGAGCCATCTCACCAGCCCCAAGGAACTGTTAACACTTATTTCCACAAAGATTCTTACTGATGAACTGTTTTCTCTTTCATTCTGCCTCTTCTTAGGACTTACACATAATAGATTATAGGTCTAAGAGAGAAATATTCTCCTTTGATATTGTTTTCATTTGGCATGTGTTTTATTGAGCCACCAGAGTGTGCCTGCCACTATCCTAAGGATAAGGTCTGCTGCTGTAGAACAGGAAAGTTCAGGGGCCGGGGAGATGGCTCAGAGGAATAAGCTCTTCCCTGGCAAGCGCAAGGGCCTGAGTTCAATCCCCGGTTCCGCAAAAAAAAAAAAAAAAACAGGAAAGTTCGCTTTGGTCACCACCTTTGCCTGTTTGCTGGGTGTGCTTTTGAATTCCACCATATCTTCTAGTGGTTAGGAGTCAAGCACTGCTCCTTGGGGCTGGGGAGAGAACTCAGTGGTATAAGCGCCTGCCTGCCAGCGGTATAAGCCTAACATCCTGAGTTTAACCCTGGGACCTTAAAAAAAAAAAGGCTCTTTCAATCCCTGGCTCCTGTATAGATTAACTTTGTGACTCTAGGCAAGTACTTAATCAGCCCCAAACCTTTATTTTCTAATGAGATAAGGAGAATGAGGATGCATGGCTTATTTTATTTACTCTTAAATTTATTTGCAGGGCTCGGTATAGAGCTCAGTGGCACAAGTGCCTGCCTGGCAAGCACCAGGTCCTGAGCTTGGTTCCTGGGTACCAAAAAAAAAATTTATTTTGCAGTGCTGAGGCTAGGCTCCAGGCAAATATGGGCAGCTTGACTACAAGAAAGCAAAGCTGTCTAGTTCATGGCTGGTCTTTGAATCATAGCAGCAATCTTGTCTGTCTCCTCTGGGGAATCACAGCTAACTAGAGACTTTTTTTTTTTTTTTCATTCACCTTATCTTTTTTATTGGATAAGATTTGATCAATATATGCAAACCATGTTTAAATTTTATAATTAGAGACTTTTAAGTTCCAAAGTGAATGCAGAGGCAGCTGCCTTGATACCCCAGCTTTTTGGAATTGGAATCTGCATGATCAAGAAAGTGAATTATTAGTCTGGGCTTGGTGGTGCACAGGTGTTATCCCAGCACGCTGGGAGGCCGAGATAAGACTGCAAGTTCAAGCCCGGGCAGTTTAGCAAGACCCAGTCTGAAAATGAGAAGAAGGGCCGGGAATGTAGTTCAGTATGCAGGTTCTGGGTTCAGTCTCCAGTGCTGGCCCCCACCAAAAAAAAAAAAAAAAAAAAAAGCTCAGACTTTCTTTCCTTTCCATTAATTTTGATGCTAACTCCAGTCTCAGCTGTGAGTTTTGTGTGATTAGTGTCCAATCAATTTTTTGGGGGGTTTTTGAGAAAGGCTCTTGCCATGCAGTATAGGCTGTCCTTCAACTTGCTTGGAGCCCAGGCTATTCTCTAACTCAGGGCAGTCTTCTTCTTCTTCTTTTTTTTTTTTTCCAGAACCAGGGATTGAACTCGGGCCCTTGCACTTGCCAGGGAAGTGCTTATTCCACTGAGCCATCTCCCCAGCCCCTGGGCAGTCTTCTTGTTCAGCTTTCTGAATGCTGGGATTACAGATGTGCACCTCCGTACCCAGCTTCTTATAGCAGTTCTTAATATCTTTTTGAGGGGTGGGGGGCACTTGGAATTGAAGCTCACAACCTCCGGCTTGCCAGGCAGGTGCTGTGCCGGTGAGCTATCTGTAGAGACAGGTTAAAGCAGTTAAGTGGATTCTATTGTAGACAATTTTTTTATATCTCTGTACAAAAATATAGTTTTACTACTATAAGATAACAATATGCAGTGTATTAATTATTATAATTCTCTTACCAACCTGTTTTTTTTTTTGTTGTTGTTTTTTGTTTTTGTTTTTTCTTTTTGCGGAACTGGGGATTGAACTCAGGCCCTTGCTCTTGCCAGGGAAGCACTTATTCTACTGAGCCATCTCCCTGACCCTTCCCCCCTTTTTTTTAACCAACCTGTTTTGAAACTCTTATTTATTTATTTTTTTGTATTTTAGGGAACAGTCTACAGAGTGTTCAGACTCATAGTGATCCGCCTATTTACAGCCTCCCAAGAGCTGAGATTTCTTACTGCTTTTATAATTTTTATTTTATCTTTTTTTTAAAAAAAATACAGGGGCTGGGGATATAGCTCAGCGGCATAAGCACCTGCCTGGCAAGTGTGAGGTCCTGAGTTCCATCCCTGGTACCAGAAAAAAAATTAAGAGATAAAAATAAAGAAAATTGTTTATTTAAAAAAATTTTAAAAATAAAAATAAAAGGGTCTGGGGAGCTGGCTCAGTGGAATAAGTGCTTCCCTGGCAAGCTCAAGGGCCTGAGTTCAATCCCTGGTTCCGCAAAAAAAAAAAAAAAAGTTTTGAGTGCCGGCCGAATAGCTCAGCAGATTAAAGCCTCTGCAAGGCAGGCTCAGGGGCTAAGGGTTTCATCCCTGGGCCTGCCATGCTGGCCCAACACCCAGGGCATGCTGAGAGGGCAGTAGCAACTGGGTGTGGTGGCAGGTGCCTGTGATCCCAGCTCTTGGGAGGCTGCAAACAGGAGAATCACTACTAGTCCGATCTAGTAGTGAGATTCTGAACACCCTTGTAGACCCTTCCCTAAAAATAGAAAAAACAAAACAAACTAACAACAGTTTTAAGGGATGGGGATATAGCTCAGTGGCATAAGCACCTGACTAGCGAGTGCAAGGACCTGGGTTCTTGAACCCTGGTGCCACATGCCATGCAGGTGCCCTGAGCCGGCCACCAGAAACAGGCATGGTGGCACACACTGTAATCCCAGCGCTGGAGAGGCTGAGACAGGAGGATCACTACGAGTCCAACTTGTGGACTGAAACCCTGTACTAAATACATAAAATGTAAAGAAAAGTATGAAACTATTTTATTGAGAACCTATAAATAAGGCAAAAGAAGCAAAACATTAACTGACAACAAAATTACCAGCTTCTGACTCAGAAGAAGTCAGCAGTCAACCTGTAATACATACTATGTCTTTTCTTTCTTTGTTTTTTTTTTGGTGGTTGTTTTTGGCGGAAGCGGGTATGGAACTCAGGGCTTTTCACTTGCCAGGCAAGCACTTATTCTACTGAGCCATCTCCCTGGCCCTATACATACTGTTTCTGAGTTAACCCAAGGAGAAGAAGGTCAATTTGAAATGCCATCCCGTAAGAACTTTAATTTCTGAAACAGGCAAGCTTATTTTACCTGTGCCCAGGTTCCATACAGTGGAATCAGAGCAACCAGTAAGTACAGTGCATGTGCAGTACCTGTGAAGTGAGTGTATATTTCACATATAGTCACTGTGAAAGAGGAACTGCAGTGTAATTTTTTTTTAAATGTAAATATTAAAGACCAAAAAAAGACCAAACTGGTTGTGGGTGGTATGCACTTATAATCCAAGCACTCTGGGAGGGAGGCTGAGGCAGGAGGATCATAAGTTTGAGCCCAGCCTGGGCAAGGCAGAATTTAGCAAGACTCAGTCTGTATTTATTTTTAATTTTTATTTTATTTATTTTTTTGTGGCTGGCTCAGCCTGCCCTGGGGGTGGGACTGGTGAGGAATGTGGTGCTGGGGACTGGGGATCGAAACTTGGTCTCTGCATTGCCTAAGCTTGCCTAATAAGCAGGTGCTTTAGACCACTGACCGATCTTGCTGGCCCCACAAAACTCGAAAAGGGGAAAAAAAAAAAAACAGGCTGAGGTTTTAGCTCATTATAAAGATGCTGGATTCCATCTCTGGTAACCCTCCCTCATTCCCACTAAAAGGTTGAATAAGCCCAATATTCAGGAAGCTGAGGCAGAAGGATCTCCATGAGTTCCAGGCCAGCCAAAGCTACATGGTGAGTTCAAAGCCAGTCTGAACTACATAATAACTTGTCTAAAAAAGACGAAAACAAAATTAAACAAAAAAATAAAAACAGTATCCAGGGAGATGACTCAGTAGAATAAGCACTTGCCTGGCCAGCACAAGTTCAATCCCCAGTTCTGCAAAAAAAAAAAACAAAAAAACTTGATTTGCTCTCAACTGTGTTAATGACAAACACGTAGCAAACTACTAAAACTTAAACTTGATAGTAGTCTACAGACAACTGTGTCCCACATTTATGTGTATTAAAAACAGACAAAACCCATATAAAAAATGTCCCATCCCAAATTACTTCTGTACCAGTCGTCTTGAGAAGCAGTGTCGCCCTCAGCCCCCTCTTCCTTCGCTGTGGTCATGGCCACGGGCTCTTCCTTAGCTGCTCGCTGCTACAGCTTCCCTCTTCCTAGATTTCATCTTAGGTTCAGCAGCCACAAGAAGTGGATCCCACAACAAGCCTTCCAGCAGAATAAAATAGCGAAGGTTATTTCCCCGCGTGCTCCACCCACACGCCCAGCTGGCCTGGCTCTCTGCCCCTCGGGATCATCTTCACAGCTTTCAGATGTGTGTGTACTGATGTCTACGTCTGCAGTGCTGACAGTTTCACAACTCAGTTTCCTCAAAATGCTCACAAGGTTCATCCTAGTGACACCGTCACCCTTTTGACCCAATAGCACATAGAACATAGAATCGGGACCCAGCGGCTGGGTGGGTGAATGGCCAGAAGCGCGTGTGCCAGGCGTGAAGGGTGCCAGTGGACACCTTTTTGCCTCAACAGATAAATGTCAACATCATGCTCGGTAATGGTGTAATTGACAACTTTTCTATCTGGCTGTCATCTTCCCTCCTCTGTCCTTCCCATCCTTCCCTTCCAGTGGTCTCTTCCACTTTCCCCTCACCTTTCCAGATTCCACATATTAGGAAATCGTGCAGTGCTCGTCCGAGTCTAGTTCCACCACGTGTATCTACTTTTTATTTCCCCATTCACCCCGATGGATGCCTAGGTTGGCCCCGTATCTTGGCTGCTGTCACTTGTGCTGCAGTAGACATGAGGACACAGCTGCCCTGTAGCATGCTGCCCTGTAGCATGCTGACTTGATAAGTTGTTTTTTTTTTTTTTTTTTGGCAGAACCAGGGATTGAACTCAGGACCTTGAGTTTTCCAGGCAAGCGCTTATTCTACTGAGCTATCTCCCCGGCCCCAAAGATTGAGGATTTACTCCAGTTTTTTTTTTTTTTTTTTAATGCAGAACCGGGGATTGAACTCAAGCCCTTGTGCTTGCCTGGGAAGCGCTTATTCCACTGAGCCATCTCCCCAGCCCCTAGCATGCTGACTTGAATTCCTTTGGCTTTATACCTAGGAGTGGTGTAGCTGGGCTATGTGGTAGTTCTAGTTTTCATTTTTTCAGGAGCCTGTATACTGACTTCCAGTGACTGGACTGATTTACATCCTTACTGCAGTGTAGAAGTGTTCATTTTTCTTTTCAGTCCGTTTTTCTTTGCACTCCTCCCACATTTTTTGGGTGTTCTTTGTGATAGCCATTCTGACTGAAGTGGGATGGAAACTCAGTGTAGTTTTGATTTGCATTGTCCTAATGGCTACAGTTCTCTCTCTCTCTCTCTCTCTCTCCCCCTCCCTCCCTCCCTCCCTTTCTCTGTCTGTCTCTGATACAGGGGATCACTGTGTAACAGCCCAGGATACCCTTGAAGTGATCCTCCTCCTCCTGCCTCAACCTCCCAAGTGCTGGGATTATAAGCATGCACCATCACTCCCAGCTATTAACATTTTCTTTTTTTGTTTTTTTCTGAGACTAGGACTTGTGTAGTTCAAATGGGCCCTACACTCATTAGTCTAGGCTGGCCTCTTACATCATAGTTATCCTCCTGCCTCAACTTCCTAAATGCTTGGATTACAGGCACCACTATACCCAGCTGTAACATTTTTTATAGCTGGACACTTGTACTTCTTTTGAGAAGTGTCTATTAAATTTGACCATTTATTATTTTTATTTATTTATTTTTAATGTATTTGGTATAGGATCTCACTATGCAGCTCAGACTCATAGTGATCCTATTTTAAGCCTCCCTAGTGCTGGGATTATAGGTGTGTGCCACCAGTCCCAGTCTCGGTGGCAGTTCAGCATGCCTGGCAGTGTAGCCTGCACGACATGTGCTGGGCGCCAAACTCTGGTCCCTGTTCTTGCCCAAGCAGGCACTTAGTCAACTGAGCTATCTCATCGGCCCATAAATTTGTACATTTACTGATTGCGTTGTTGTTTTTGTGTTTTGGTGTTCACTGTGTTGAGTGCTTTCTATATCCCTGATTTTAATCTTCTGTCTGAAGAGTAGCTGGCTGGCAAAGGTGGGCTCTCATTCTGTAGCTTGTCTGTTTACTCTGTTGGCTTTTTTTCTTTCTGTGCAGAAATTTTTTAATCTGAAGCCTAGGTGTAGTGGTGCACAACTATAATCTGAGCACTTGGGAGGCTGAGGTAGGAACATTAACCTGAGTTTGAAGTCAGCCTGGGCTCCCAATTTGTTGTTGTTGTTGTTTTTTCTTCAATAATTTGTTGATTCCTGCTGTCATTTTCTGTGTTGCTTGAGTCTTGCTCAGGAAGTCTGCTTGTGCCTGTGGCTTTAAGCATGTTTTCTTTTAACAGTTTCAAAGCTTCAGGTCTTAATGTCTAGGTTTTGGATGTTTTGAATTTTTTTTTTCCTCTGGTGCTAGGAATTAAACACAGTTCCTTGTACTTGCCAGGCAGGTGCTGTGCTGCTGAGCTACATCCCTGGCCTAAATTGATTATTGATTTCTTTTTAATTGACTTTTTTTTCTTTTGAGGCAGGGCTCACTGTGTAGCCAGGCTGGCCTTACACTCACAGCGATCCTCCTGCCTCAGTCTCCCGAGTACAGGGATTACAGGTGTGCACCACTACACCATGCCAGTTTGAGTTGATTTTGTACAGTGTGAGAGATTGGGATGTAGATTCAGTCTTCTGCACCACGGGTCTTGCGTTTCCCCAATACTCTTAAAGAGGCTGTCTTTTCTTCTGTGCACATTGTCGACTCCTTGTCAAGAGTGAGATAACTTTAGTGCCTGAGTTTGTTTCTGTGTTTTCTGTTCTGCCTCTTTGGTCTTTGTCAGTTTTTCTGTCAGTACCATTCCATTTTTGTTACTGTGGCTTTGAAGGACAATTTGAAATTGGGTGTTGTGATCCCTGCAAACTTGCTTTTTGCTTGGGATTACTTTGCCTATTCTGTTTCTGTATGAATGAAAAACATTTTTAGTTCTACAAAGAATATCTTTGGAATTTTTATAGGGATTGCCTTGAGTCTGTGGATCACTTTACGGCCATTTGGGCAGTATTAAGTCTGCCAGGCCATGAACCTTGGAGTCTGCCTGTATGTTGCCTGTGATTGAACCCAGGCCTCATGTGTTACATGAGCACAATAATATTTTATTTATTTATTTATTTTTACAAAATATTTTACAGGGCTGGTGAGATGGCTCAGTGGTCTAAAGCCCCTACTTAGAACAAGCTTGGCAAAGCACAGGGACCGCGGTTCAATCCCCCAGCACCGGGGCCGGGGAGTTAGCTCAGTAGAATAAGTGCTTGCCTGGCAAGTGCAAGGGGCTGAGTTCAATCCCCGGTTCTGGAAAAAAAAAAAAAAAAAAAAAAAAAAGAATCCCCCAGCACCACATGTCAGCCAGACTTAATATTAACAATTGGCTTTTTATATTTACTTGTGAGTTTGTCCAAGGCCCAGGGCAAGAGACTCATAGAAAGTACACCTCTGTGAGTCACTGGTTTAATTTTCTGTTAATACAGATTTATTGAACAAATAAGTAAAGTGACAATTATATTTTTTATTTTTTATTTATTTTTTAAAGCATTTATTTTTTTTCAATGTTTCCTTTATTTATTTGTTTGTTTATTTATTTATTTTATGGACAGCTCATCCCAACCTGGCAGCTGAGCTGGCATGGCATGTGGTGCTGGGGATCGAACCGAGGTCCCTGCATGCTTGCTTAAGCAGGCGCTTAAGACCACTGAGCTATCTCGCCAGCCTGATAATTACATTTTTTAAAAAGGCATATTAAAAAAAAAAACTTTCAAGGTTTGTTTTTTTTTTTTTTATTTTTTTTGTGTGTGTGTGTGTGTGTGTGTGTGTGGCCAGCTCAGCCCACCAGGGGGCGGGGCTGGCTGGCATGTGGTGCTGGGGGATTGAACCACGGTCCCTGTGCTTTGCTAAGCTTGTTCTAAGTAGGTGCTTTAGACCATTGAGCCATCTCACCAGCCCGAGATTTATGATTTTTAGGTGTGTTTAAATTTCTTTTGAGACGCTGGGGAGATAGCTCAGTTGAATAAGCTTTTGCCTGGCAAGCACAAGGGCCTGAGTTCAATCTCCGGCTCTGCAAAAAAAAAAAAAAATTCTTTTGATTAAGGCTGGCCAAATAGCTCAGTTGATTAAAGCACCTGCAAGCAGGCTCAGGGACTAAGGTTCAGTCCCCAGGCTTGCCAATCCCTGGGCTTGCCGTGCCAGCCCTGCCCACAGGGTGTGCTGATGCTATTGATTCATTCATTTCAGCTCTGTGACTCCCAGTTTGTTCTGTGCTAGTAGTGTCCTCTCTACTTGTTATGGGTGAGCTTGGAGTCTGAGATTTCATTTTGCTTCTCCTCATTTTGTACAGCACTGTCCTCTGACCTTTGTTGTAGAGCTTTGGTGCAGTTATAACCTTAGCACCTACTGAAATTCGGGTGCAGATCTACAAAGTTTGAAATTATCCAGCTGGGCCTGGCTTGGGTCTGGCTGCTATGCTCAGCTCCCTCTTGCTACAGCCCTTGGGATTGAACCTTTTGTGCCCCTCTGGCAAGATGTTCTGCTCCTGACTAGCTGGGTGGTTCTGTCCCCCACTCTCTCTGCAGGGACTGCAGCTGCAGTTTCACCCCAGGCCTGTATGCCAAGCCTGAGCTGGGTCTGAAGGGGACAAGGGGACACTCTCGTCCGGGCCTGGGCTTGGGCTGGATCTGGAGGTCCCGAGAACACAGCAGAAGTTCTCACTCGGTGGGCGTGGGAGGCGCTCTAGAGTGGTGGGGGGGTCCCAAGGGCACGGCAGAAGGTCTCACACGGTGAACCTGGGTTTGGACTGGAGAGGTACGGCGGGCGCAGGGTAGCCGGAAGCTCTCCCAGTTGCACACCATGAGGTGTGCTGAGACAGCAATTGAGACTGGGCGTGGTGGTGTGCGCCTGTAATCCCAGCCCTTGGGAGACTGTAAACAGGCAGATCACTATGAGTCCGATCTAGTAGTGAGACCCTGAACACCCTGTAGACCCTTCCCAAAGAAAATACAAAACAAAAACAGTAAATAACAAAAATAAATTTCTTTTGATGAGAAAACCCTGAAAGACAGTTTTGTTGTTGTTGCTGTTGTTTGTGGCCTGCTCAGCCGGCCCTGGAGGCTGGGCTGGTGCAGCATGCAGTGCTGGGTTGGAACTGCAATACCCGCCCTTGGCCTGAGCTTGCCTAAGTAGGTGCTGTAGACCGCTGAGCTATCTCACCGGCCAACCCTGAAAGACAGTTTTTGAAGATGGTGTTTTTATTACAGTCTTCACGGGGAAAGCAGTTTTTTAATTTTTTGGCTTTTTGAGACAGGCTCTCTGATTCAGATGCCCCTGAACTCACTGTGTAGCGCCAACAGGTCGGGCTTGTGGTATGCTTTCTAAATGGCGTTATTCAGGTTTTTCTTCAAGGTATCAGTTTAGGATATTATAAGATGGGGCACCTATTCTTTTTATAACTTTCTTGAGAGTGTGTCTTGGTCTCACTGTGTAGCTCAGGCTAACCTCAAACTTGAGGCAGTCTTTCTGTTTCAGCCTCCCAAGTGCCTGAATTACAGGTGTTCACCTCTGTGCCCAGCTTGAGCGCATGTGTAATGATTACATTTTGAGATTAATTCTAGGGTCTGGTGAGATGGCTCAGTGGTCTAAAGCACCTACTTAGAACAAGCTTAGCAAGGCACAGGGACCGCGATTCAATCCCCCAGCACCACATGCCAGCCAGCCCCGCCCCCTGGTGGGCTGAGCTGGCCACACACACACACACAAATAAAAATTAAAATTAAAATTAAAAAAAAAATTGAGATTAATTCTAGATTTAACCCCCAAAAGGTATATTGTGAAGTTCCAGAGGCCTGGGTGAAAGCAAGAACTGGGGTAAGCTTTCCCCACTGCCCAGGGAGGGCCCCTGCAGCACCATTGATTCCTATTGTAGTTAAAAGGGAAACTTTCACAATGTCTGGAGTTCGTGATGTCCTGCAAATGAAGGAGGAAGATGTCTTCAAATTCCTTGCTGTAGAAACCCGCTTGGGTGATACCATCCTTGATTTCCAGATGGAACAGTATACAAAAGGAAAAGTGATGGGGTCTACATCAGAAATCCGAAGCAGACCTGGGAGAAGCATGTGCCGTAGCAGGAGCCACAGTTACCACTGAAAAACTGCTGGCAGCATCAGTGTCTTCTAGGAAGCCCGGCGAGTGAGCTGTGCTGAAGTTTGCCGCTGCCACTGAAGCTAGGCCTGTTGCTGGCCACTTCACTCTTGGCTGTCCCTAACCAGACCCAGGCAGCCTTCCTAGAGCCTCCTCCTCAATCCCAGGGCTAGCCACCAGCCCCTTAGTGAGGCGTCAGTGTTCCTCTGGCAGCGTGCTCCATAGGACACAGATTTGCCTCTGTGCTAGGTGGACATAGTTGTCCTGTGCAGCAGTGAGGGAGCTCACTCCGTGGGCCTCATGCTGTATGCGTGGCCCATCTCCCTCTAAACATCCTTGGGAGATCATCCCTGCTTCTGAGGAGAGCCTGAAGAGATTGAAAGGGAAGAGCAGGCTGTGACCAAAGAGGAATTTCAGGGCAAAGGGACTGCACCAGCTCGAGTTCACTGCTGTTCAGCCTGCGGTTGCAGACTGGTCTGAAGACATGCTGGTGCCCTCAGTCCTTGCTGAAGGCAGAGTGCTCAGCTGGCTCCAGAAGGCTGGTCTGCAGCCCCCAATGTGTAGGCCACCTAGTAGGCACGTAAGCAAAATGGAAATGAAGCTGACGGAAAATAAACCACCAGTTTATTTCTTTTTTTTTTTATTTTTGGTGTCGGGGATCGAACTCAGGACCTTGCACTTGCCAGGCAGAAGCTTATGCCACTAAACTATCTTCCCCAGTCCCCCAAAACACCATTTTTTTTTTTTTTTTTTTTTTTTTTTTTTTTTTTGGTACTGGGGATTGAACTGAAGACCTTTTGCTTGGTAGGTAGTCACTGAAGCCACTGAGCTATCTCTCCGGCCCAAAACACCAATTACTTAAAAAAACAAACAAAAAAAAAAACAAAAAACACTGGGGTAAGCAGATGGGGGGTGTAGTGTATTTGAAAGCACACTGGGGAGGGACTCAGTTCATAGCTTTTATTATTTTGTTGTCTGACTCTGCTTGTGGCATCTACTGGGACATCATTAGTAAATGAACTAGTACTCTTCACAGTGACTGTTAAACTTTACTTCATTGAGGATGTTAATTTATTTTAGGGAAGGGTCTACAGGGTGTTCATGGTCTCACTACTAGATTGGACTTGTAGTGATCTGCCTGTTTACAGCCTCCCAAGAGCTGGGATTACAGGCACTCGCCACCATGCCCAGTCTCTAGCCTTTATTTTTAAGACAGGATCTCACAACTTGCCTCAGGTTGCAGGCTTACCTGATTGTTTACAGTAGTGGGGTTGAATTCGGGGCTTTGTGGGCATGAGGCGAGTCCTGTATAGCACAAGCCCCCTCTCTAGCCTTAGTGATCTCTTAAGTGTGTTGAAATATGGTAGCATTTGTACTAATATTGTTTAGACAATAGATCGTGTCTGCATCTTGTACTCTGGATAACTACTGTGAAGACAACAATATGCAATGTATTAATTATTGTAACTATCTCCTGGGGCCTGCTGTACCCCCACGGCACACTGAAACAGCAATTGAGACTGGGCATGGTGGCGTGGGCCTAGAATCCCAGCTCTAGGGAGCCTGTAAGCAGGCAGATCACTATAAGTCCAATCTAGTAGTGAGACCCTGAACACCCTGTAGACCTTTCCCTAAAATTTAAAAAGAAAAAAGAAAAAAAATATATTGTAACTGTCCTACTAACCTGTTTTGAAACTGTCTCATTGCTATTTCTCATTAAAATTAATACAAAATTAAAAGAAGAAATATAGCAGTTTTTAGTTTGTTTGTTTTGGTGGAACCAGGAATGGAACTCAGGCCTTTGTGCCTGCCAGGCAAATGCTTATTTTACTGAGCTATCTCCCTGGCCTAGACTTCAGTTTTTTAATCACAGTATCTGTTTGGTTTATGTTAAAATCTTTTTTTCTGTTTTTCCCCAAAGAGCCAATCCCCCCCCCCCGCGACCCCCAGAGCTGCTGGGCATGTTTAGATTAAAATCTTACATTTTAGTTTCTTCATTTTAAAAATTTGAGGGCTGGTGAGTTGGCTCAGTGGTCTAAAGCACCTACTTAGAACAAACTCAGCAAAGCGCAGGGACCATGATTCAATCCCCCAGCACCACATGCCAGCCAGCCCCGCCCCCTGAGCTGGCCACACACACACACACACACACACACATAAATAAAATAAAGTTTTTTTTAAAAAAAAATTTGAATATTAAACTTCTCATAGTATAAGTTACTTTCCAAAATTTTAGCATGCAGACTTGTATATTGACTTTTTTACTGTTAATCAGTAGATAAAATAGCAGTGAGGTAGCTTGTCAAGTTTATGTAGCCTAGAGGCCGGGGAGATGGCTCAGTGGAATAAGTGCTTCCTGGCAAGTGCAAGGGCCTGAGTTCAATCCCCAGTTCTACAAAAAAAAAAAAAAAAAAAAAAAAGTTTATGTAGCCTAGAAGATAATGACTTTGCTGTCATCTTTCAGAAGCAGTAGAGAACTATGGACAATTCTGCTTGGAAGATCAGCTCTGAGAGAACTGGTAAGTGGCAGTGGTGCCTCCCCAGCACCCCCCAACCGGGCCTTTATACTTGCCAGGCAAGTGTTTGTTCTACTGAGCCATCTCCCCAGCTCCGATAGTGGTGCTCTTGAGTGAGTTCTGATTTTTGATGTGGGTGTTGCTTATATTAAGCCTTCTCTTTGAAGTAGTAAATAAACACATTTTATATTAAATGTTATCTTATATTAAAGCTTTTCTTTGCTTTTCTTTAACATGGAAACGTGTTGTGAGTTGGCGCTGAAGTTTCCCAGATCTCCCTTTCTTTGTCCCTTTTCTGAATGGGTACCGCTGTTGGTTAGCTGCTGAGAGTAGGAGACAATTGTGTGCTATCTCAGGCTGACTCACAGGACTTGCTCTCTCATTTTCAACTTCCCTTTTCTTCATTTTCCTTTCAGCTCCCCCCCCTTAGGTCACAGCAGCTGTGGCTTCAAGGACATTGCCAAGTATGTGTCAGTACAGGGTCGTTCTGCTCACCATCTAGGCCTTCTGACCCTGTGAGGATAATGAGTTAAGATGGTTTTATCTGTAGTGCTGGGGACTGCACTGGGCCTCGCGCCTGTCCTGAGCCTGTTCCTTACCGCTTTGCAGCAAATTATATTTCCAACCCTTACGTTTTATTATAATTAATGTAATGAACATTACATCCATTTTGGTGTTAGGACTTTTTGATATGCCTGCATCTGCTAACTCCATATCTAGAAGAATTTTCAGAGAAGAAAGTCCTCAAAAGATTTGGTGCAGAAAGTGTTTCAGCACATTATTTAAAATAATGAAGAATTATACTCATCTGAAGTATATCAAACATTAAAAGAATGGTAAATTATGGTGTAGCTACTTGTAAAATATTGTGCAACTGCTGGAAAGTATATTTATCATGATTTTAATATGATTTTTTTTTTTTTTTTTTTTTTTTTTTTGCGGAACCAGGGATTAGAACTCAGGCCCTTGGGCTTGCCAGGGAAGCGCTTATTCTACTGAGCCATCTCCCTGGCCCAATAATATGATGTTACTATGCTACAGTGGTAAAGAAAAGGAGGGTACGGAGTTCTGTGTTGAAAGTGCTTTAAACTGAGGGAAAAATACATTTAAGAAAAAAACTCAAAGGATTATATAATTCTCAGTGTGATCCTGGAGTCTGATTAAAATTGTATTTGTGTAATTGCCTTGTTCTTTTCCAGGATCAGATTGAAGCAGAACTGAATAAACATTGGCAGCGGTTATTAGAAGGGCTTTCTTACTACAAACCTCCCAGGTATGACTGCACCATGCCTATGAGTTGGAGATTCCCCAGAGGAAGCCACATCGCTTATCCTTATATATATACTTCTGTGATGTTGTCGGGTAACTAGGTCAGAGATAAAGCAATTTGCTTATCAGCAAAAGGTTGGGCATGGTGGTGTATGGCTGTAATCCTAGCACTTTGGAGGCAGAGGCAGAGGGATCACTGTGAATTTAAGGCCAGTCTGGGCAACATATCGAGACCCTGTCTCAAAAAACTGAAATAAAGAAAAATATGGCACATTTTTTCTGCCTGATGAAAGGGAAATTTATTCTAGAAATTTAATATAGAATCCAGTTATCTGACCCTGTCTGGGGATGAGCATTTATTATGTACTCAACCAGCTTTCTAAGACTTGGGGTTCACTATCTGTGTGAGCACCAAGTGGGGATATAGCAGTGCACAGTGATAGCTGACAATTCAGTGTTTAGCTAACTATTTATTTATTTATTGTATTTTTTTAGGGAAGGGTCTACAGGGTGTTCAGGGTCTCACTACTAGGTTGGACTCATAGTGATCCGCCTGTTTACAGCCTCCCAAGAGCTGGGATTATAGGCTTGTGCCACCACGCCCAGTCTCAGTTGTGGGCTCAGCAGGCCCCGAGGGGCGGGGCCGGGGTGGGACCAGCAGGGCTGGCCCTGGATGGAACCTCAGCTCCTGTGCTTGCTTGCAGGCACTTTAATCCGCTGAGCTATTGCCAGCCCAGAACCTATTGTTTAGCTTTAGCCTTTATGTTGTGGATTTGTGAAATGTAAGAATCTCTGTTTAACAAAAGAATCCAACATTATGCTTTAGATCAGAGCATGGTCATTTGTGACATTTTAGGATTGTTTTGGATTTTAATGGTGCTGGAACCTTTGGCCTTGTGCAGGCTAAAGACAAGGCCTCCACTGTGCTCCTTTCACAGGAGGATTTGACACTGAATAGACTTTTTATTTTCTTTTTTAACTAAAACTAAACTCTGGGCTTCATCAGAACATTACTGTAATGGAACACTACCAGTTTTTTCACTGATGTCTTCTTTTTGTTCCAGAGCCCAGTCCAGAATATGGCAGTGCACTTTGTATACAGTCATGTCTCCTCAGCCTCCTCTTAGCTCTGACAATATGTCAGATGTTTTCCTTGATTTTGATGACCTTGAGCTTTTTTTTTTTTTTTTTTTT
>NW_004524699.1:6521181-6542491 GCF_000260255.1 Octodon degus | reverse complement strand
CTCTGACAATATGTCAGATGTTTTCCTTGATTTTGATGATTTTTTTTTTTTTTTTTTTTTTTTTTTGGCGGAACCAGGGATTGAACTTGGGCCCTTGGGCTTACCAGGGAAGCACTTATTCTGCTGAGCCATCTCCATTTTTGAGGAGGACTAGTCAGGTATTTTTGTAGAATACCCTCAGTTTAGATTTGTCTGATGTTTTCATTATTACATTTGGGGTGTGGGTTTGGGGAAAGAATACACTGAGTAAAAGACTGTTCTGTCATTTCTGAGGGGTATGTTACAGTCATAGAGTCACTGGTGATGTTACTCTTAGTTACCTGGTTAAAGTAGCATTTGCCAAATTTCTCCTCAGTAAAGTTACTTTTCCCCTTCTCTTTTGGAGTTGAGTACTAAGTTCTGCTGTTCATGTTGGCAGTGGGGTGGTGGCATTAAACTCCACCTCCTGAAGAAGGTAGTAGTTGTATATGCTATTTGGGGAAATTTTCCCTTAACCCCTCACTTACTAATTTTTTTCTATCAGTATCTACTCATGTATATTTATTTTATATTTTGTGTATGCTTTTTTGGGCAGGCTCCTGGTAATTGAACCCAGGACTTAATGCATGTTAGACAAGCATCACTGAGCTATATGCCCTGGTTCCCTATATTTTGTTTATATTTTGTCCTGTGTTTGGCCATTGGGAGTTCTTTCAGGTTAATATATGTGTCCTTTTGACATGTCTCTACCCTTTTGTTTCTTGAACACCTCCTTACTTTGTTTGAGACAGGGTCTTGCTGTGTAGTTGAGGCTGGCCTTTAACTTGCAGTGCTCCTCTTGCCTCAGCGCCCTGAGCGCTGGGATTACAGGCATGTGTGCCTGGCTTTGACAATTGATGTTGGCTTACACTCATCTTTAATTTTCCAAATCAGCTGTAGAATCAGTCATTTCTCCAAGGCGTTCTGGTCCCTTTTGTTGGTGAATGGTACAAGTAAAAATGATGTGAATGATGGAGGTGATTGCTGTTCCTGGGGTCTCCTAACTTCTAGGCCTTCTCCATAGGTTTTGATAATACATATGTGTAAGTAACAGGCCTGATTTTCTTTTTCTTTTTCTTTTTTTTTTTGCGGAACCGGGGACTGAACTCAGGCCCTTGTGCTTGCCAGGGAAGCCCTTATTCCACTGAGCCATCTCCCCGGCCCCAACAGGCCTGATTTTCAATTTCAACTTGTTACTAACTGTGGGATTGTTTTGTAAGTTATATCCTCGTTCTACATGTTGATAATTCCATTTATAAAATGGAGATAGTAATATATTTTTTATTCAGGGTATTTGCAAAGCTCAAAAATAATATGTTGGGTGTGTGTGGCTCATACCTATGATCTCAGCTACTAAGGAGACTGAGGCAGCTTGTGAATTCAAGACCAGCCTGGGCAACTTAGCAAGACCTTATTTCAATATATTTCAATATAAGAAATGTAAGGGCCAGGGAGATGGCTCAGTGGAATAAGCGCTTCCCTGGCAAGCACAAGGGCCTAAGTTCAATCCCTGGTTCCACACACAAAAAAAGAAATGTAAAAGGCTGGGACTATAGCTGATGGTAGGGTGCTTGCCTAGCGTGCACAGTGCCCTGGCTTCATTCCCGAATATCCCAAAAGACCAAAATAAAACTCTAATCTACAAATAATGTTATAACAAATACACTATTTTAATTACTTAGGCATAATGATTTCTGAGTTATGAAGTCTGTTGCAGTGAGTGTGTGTATGTTGTAGGCACTTAAATGGCAGGGGAAAAAGCCTATACTAAAAATATCTTTAAGTATTTTTATTTAAACCACTACAAAAAAAAAAAAATAAAATAAATCACTACAGGGTCATTGAGAATGAGGAAATGATTCATTCTTGTTTTCATAGTCCAAGTTCAGCTGAAAAAGTGAAAGCTGATGAAGAGTTGGCTCCACAACTGAAGGAAGTGGGTTTAAGAATCAGCAAGTTTTTGGTGAGTAAAAATTAGCTCCTGCTCACTTTTGATTACTTACAGGATGCTGGGTGTGGCGGCATACACCTGTAATGGTAGCATTGGAGAGGCTGTGACACGAGGGTCACTGTGAGTTTGAGGTCAGCCTAGGCTACATGGTGAGTTCAAGGCTGCCCTGTACTGCGTAGTGATGCCCTGTCTCAAAATAAAACAAAAAAATTTAACTTGTTAATATGGATATACTTGATTTTATTGTTAGTGACTGTTAGTGAAAATTTGTTTTATTTCAGTTTTGAGTGGAAATTCATTTTGTTTCAACTGTGAGGTTTTAATTCAACATATTGTATTTCAGAAATACGTAGCTTACAACTTTACCGAAATTCACAAATTAAAGTTACTTCACCTGGGGGGCCAGGGAGATGGCTCAGTAGAATAAGCGCTTGCGCAAGGGCCTGAGTTCAATCCCTGGTTCTGCCAAAACAATAAAATAAAATAAAAATAAAGTTTCTTAACCTATTTATTATGCATCTTAGTTTCTTTTATTGATTTATTTATTTAATTCATACCCACTTTCTTCAGTGTGCCTGTGGTGGTCTGTAAATGAGTTTGTATTTAAATATGTGGCAGCTTCTGCTGAATGTTGGGAACCCAGATCATGTCTTGCCGCTGCATGAATGCGCTTGGCGAATGAGCACCTGCTTCGGATTTGTGAATTTACTTTTCATGCGAATTGTATTTCAATTCTCCCTTTTTTCTCCTACTTGGGGTGAAATTGCTGTGTTGCATGGAGTATTTGAAAAAGACGTGTTTAAGTTCCATGACCAGTCCAGAGCATAGATCATTTGAGCGGTTGGTACCCCATGTGCGATTGGAGCCCCCGTGGCTGCTCCCCTGTGTCTTAGGGTCTTGATGAAGAGCAGAGTGTGCTGCTTCTCCAGTGTTACATTCAAGAGGACTACCGGGGAACAGTGGACTCTCTGAAGGTACGTGGCCATGTTCAGCTCGCTCTGCTGGCCTTTTCCTTTTTCCTTCGTGGATTTAGAGATTCAGGGGTTTGGCATCCATTCTTTCAACAGAGGAAGGTTATCAGATGCAGCCATTCTCAGTAAAGACTTCCTGAAGGCTTAAAAAAGAGCATACATTTAAGCTGGGCAGATAGCTCAGTGACTTAAGCAACTGCTTGGCAAGTGCAAGGTCCTGAGTTTGATTCCCAGTACAAAAAAAAAAAAATACTGAAAAGAATATACATTGAAACTAAGCTGTAGCTTTACACTTGAAAGAGTGGAGGGGTGAAGAGTGGCTTTTTTTTTGGTATTTTGAGTCAGGGTCTCACTGTGCAGTCCAGGCTGGCTTAGAGCTCACTTTGTAGCCCAGGCTGATCTTGAACTCACAGTGATCTTCCTGCCTCAGCCTCTTGAGCACTGGGATTACAGGTGTGTGCCACCAAGCCAGGTTAAGAGTGGCTTTTTCGGGCTGGTGAGATGGCTCAGTGGTCTAAAGCACCTACTTAGAACAAGCTTAGCAAAGCCCAGGGACCGCGGTTCAATCCCCCAGCACCACATGCCAGCCAGCCCCGCCCCCTGGTGGGCTGAGCTGGCCACACACACACACACACACACATAAATAAATAAAAAATAATAATAAAAATAAAAAAATAAAAAGGAATAAAGTTGCAATACTCCTTTAAAAAAAAAAAAAAAAGAGTGGCTTTTTCATTGTGGAATTGAGGGTGCGCTGTAGCAGCCCGACTCCTCATTTTACATGCCCAGAAACTGAGGCTAGAAGAACTTTGAGGAATTTGAATACAGGTTTGAGGTGAAAAATAGGGTGTAGGAAATGTTTGCGGAAATAAATGGGCAGTCATGACCTTGAAGGGGGAGGCGAAGTTGTGCGCTTCTTTCTCTGTTCACTAAGTGTCACCTGTAAGACGGCACCTGATTGCTCTCTTCTCCCGCAGACGGTCCTGCAGGACGAGAGGCAGAGCCAGGCTTTAATCCTGAAGGTCAGTAGTGGGCATCACTTCCATGCTTCGGGTGCGATTGGCTGGCAGCTTCTTCACCTTATTTTCATGGATGGCCTTTGATTCTTTTGGGGGCAAGTGCTGAGGTCTTAGTGAAGACGGTTTCCAACCTGTTGAAAAATAAAGAGGCTGGTTGTGCTGGGCCCAGCTGAGACATTTTTCCTAGGAGGTTCTTTGGCTCCTGTTGAGATCTAGTTCATGGGTGTCTGGTTTTTAAGTCTAAATCCAACAGAATTATTGTTATTATTTTTTAATCCCTATATTCCCTACCACCCTCCAGCAACTTCCAGGATTTTTTTTTTTTTTTTTTTTTTTTTAAACTTTCTGCAAAGCTTTATTCTGGAGGGACACAGTCCTTCTTGGCAGCTGCCTTCCTCATGGCAGCCAGCACCTTGCTCAGCTCCTCACGCTTCCTCTTGGTGCAGATGTGGGTCCCCACCCTTTTCTTGATGAACTTGAGGGCGCTTGTCCTTGGAGACCTTGAGCAGCTCCATGGTGCGCTGCTCATAGGGGGCGAAGCCGCACACCTCCTGGATCATGTCCCACACGAACTTGGTGTGTTTGGTGAGGCGTCTGTGGTGGCAGCTGTGCCTCAGTTTGCTCACATTCTTAGTCACCTTGTGGCCCTTGTTGAGGCCCACGGCCATGGGATAGCGGGGGGCCATGGCTACTCTTTTTCAATGGTTGCTGTGGCGGAAGCCAGGATTTGTTTTAAAATAGAATTTTGCTTCAATCCCCGGTTCCGAAAAAAAAAAAAGAATTTTGCTGGACATGATGTCACACACTGATAATCCCAGCCCTGGGGAGGCTGTGGCAGGAGGATCATCTTGAGTTTGAGGCTGGCTAGGCTACATAGTTGCATTAAAGGCCAGGCTGAACTGCATAGTGAGATCCTATCTCAAAAAAAAGGGGGGGAATTAATTTCTTTCTTTCTTTTAAATGTATTTAGGACATGAGGGTAGGTCTACAGGGTCTCTATGTAGATTGGACTCAGTGATTCTCCCGTTTGTTGTTGTTGTTGTTGTTTTTTCCTTTCGGAACTGGGAATTGAACTCAGGTCCTTGCACTTGCCAGGGAAGTGCTTATTCTACTGAGCCATCTCCCCAGCCGATTTTCCTGTTTTCAACCCCCCAAATGCTGGGATTACAGGCCATGCCACCAGGCCCAGTCTCAAATGCTATCTCAGTATGCCCTGGGGGCGGGGCCAGCAGGCACTCCAGGGATGGAACCCCAGGAATTGGTTTCTTATTTGATATGTAGTGAGACTTAATGTAGTATATCCAAGCAATTGGGACATACGTCACTGACATTTTTATGCTTGTTTTTGTGTATCTGACCTGTCAATATATAATAGCATTGGTTATTTGAATGCTCTGAGAAATCATACTGGAAAGCTTTTTGTGAAACTTGTTTATGTTGTTAAATCATTCCTTCCATCTTCCTTGGCTTCATTATTTTCTGGTTTATGAAGGGTTTTTAAAAAAATTTTTTTTTTTTTTTTTACCTTATTCAAAATTTTGATGAACTTTTCAGGTCCCATCTTAAATGATGGATCACCAGTAAATGTAAAATTAAAATTGAGTACTTCTTGGCAAAGGTAAATTGCTGATTTTAAGTCTTTGGGTCTCTCAGGTTGCAGATTATTACTATGAAGAAAGAACCTGTGTTCTTCGTTGTGTCTTACACCTTCTCACGTATTTCCAAGATGAAAGACACCCTTATAGGGTAAGCCTGTATAGTGCTCCTGATTCTCTTTACTGTGGAGCATTCAGACTTCTGTAATCATGTTATGGGGACTGGGGAGATAGTTCAGCGGCATAAGTCCCTGCTTGGCAAGTACAAGATCCTGAGTTCAGTCCCTGGTACCAAAAAGAAAAGAGATAAGTAAAATAAAAAAATTAAAAAATAAGTTATCATGTTATGTTCTTCATATTGTTTTGAATACTTAACATTTTAGGTGTGAGTTGTTTATATATTTTTTTAAGGTTGAATATGCAGACTGTGTTGATAAATTGGACAAAGAACAACTAGTTGTAAAATACAGGCAGCAGTTTGAAGAGCTGTGTAAAACAGAAGCACCAACCTGGGAGACACGTGGGAACCTCATGGTACGTGAGACTTGTGCCCCACTCTTCTGTACCCTGAGGAGAGTGTCATGGCCCTGGTTAAGGGAGCAGGTTAAAGGATGGTCAGGTGCTAACGGGTGTGTGTCTGGGTTCTCATTCTTCAGAAAAACTGAGATCACACCACTGATGGCTTTAGAATAGTGCCTAAGTCTGGACCTGGACTTTTTCTCTCTCTTTTTGAGACAGGGTCTCCCTGTGCAGTTCAGGCTGCCCTTGAGCTCACTTTGTAGTCCAGGCTGGTTTTGAACTCCCAGGGATCCTCCTGCCTCAGCCTGCTGAGATCTCGGATTAGATTATACGTGTGCTCCACCATGCCAGGCCTTGGACTTTCTTTATCTGTTTATTTTCTTTTCTCACCTAAGATATTCTCTTTTGGTCAATACTACTCTAAACCCAAGATTTTATCTTTTTTATTATCATGTTCTTTTAAGTGTATGGCACTAGTCTGGTCGCATTATCTTTAATCCTAAACCAGTTTGCATTTATAGATTATAGTCTGCCTTGTTTTGTTTGAATGGAGTGGTTTTTTATTAAAAACATGTCTACAGAAAAACAAACATTAGCTAGCTGTTCAATGTATTTAGTGAAGGTAAGGGGCTCAGACATGCCAGGCAATTAAAGTACTTAGCCTTTTTACTTATCTTGAGATAGGATTTCACTTAAGTTGCCCAGGCTGGCCTTGAACTCAGTGAGATCCTCTTACCTCCCAAGTATCTGGAATTACAGATGTGTACTACCATGACTGGCCTGTGTCTGCTGATTTTTTGTTCAGTTTTTTTTTTTTCCTCTTTTTTTTTTTATTGAGAAATAAATATGAATGAGATAGTTTCACAGCTGATTAATAGGACAGTTTTGATAGTCAATACACTGTACATTGTTATCTTCTTAGTGGTTATCCATGGTACTTTTGTTCAGTTTTATAGCTTGGTTTTATTAGCAAAAGATTACACAAATTCCTTTCCAAGCGGGCTAGGTAAAATGAATTATGACATTTACATGCATTGAAAACAGTATACAACATTAAAAATGAAGGCATTGGGGCTGGGGAGATGGCTCAGTGGAATAAGTGCTTCCCAGGCAAGCAAGCACAAGGGCCTGAGTTCAGTCCCCAGTTCCAAAAAAAAAAAAAAAAGGCATTAGGCTGGCCAAATAGCTCAGCGGATTAAAGTGTCTGTTTAGAGCAGGGGCTAGGGAGTTCAATCCCCAGGCTTGCGTGCCAGCCCTGTCCCTGGGGCGCGCTGAGCTGCCAATTGAGACTGGGCTTGGTGGCATGTGCCTGCCTGTAATCCCAGCTCTTGGGAGGCTATAAATAGGAGGATCACTACAAGCTTGATCTATGCAGTGAGACCCTGAACATCCTGTATACCTTGTCCTAAAAAAAAAAAAGGCATTGGGCTGGTGAGATAGCTCAGTGGATTAGGCACCTGCTTAGGCAAGCACAGGGAGGGGAGGGGTTGGGGGGTGGGGGGGCCTAATCCCTGGTACTGGGCCATAGGCCTATCCCCACCCTGGCACACTGAGTCAGTGACCAACTCTGGGTGTGGTGGCACATGGCTGTAATCCCATTGCTGGGGAGGCTGAAAACAGGAGAATTAGTAGAGTTCGAGCCGCATAGTGAGACCTTGTACAAAATGCATTAAAAAAAAATATGAGGGCATTGGTTGAATAGTTAGTGCATGTCCACCATTAATATACTGTTAGAGGAAATAATCTTTAAGGGTTTTTTTTTGTTGCTTGCTTTTTTGTTTGTTTTTTGAGACAGGGTCTCACAATGTGGTTTAGGCTGGCTGTGAACTCACTTTGTAGTCTAGGCTGGCCTTGAACTCATAACTTTCTCCCTGTTTCAGCCTCCTGAGTGCTAGGATTACAGGTGCGTGCTATCACTCCCAGCCATTCATGTTATTATCTGATGAAAATAATTTAAAATGTTTGAAGTATTTTTTTAGCTTAATACTTAGTGTTTGCCTGTAATCCCAGCACATAGGAGTCTGAGGTAGGTGGATTTCTGGAAGTTCAAGGCCAGCCTAGGCTACATGCTATGGTACTCTCAAAAAACCAAAGAACCAAAAAACAAAAATATATAAGAAAACAGCCCACCAAAAATAAATTACAGTCTTTGTTCACATTCTTTCCCATTTTTCTTCATTGGATATGCAGACTGAACGTCAGGTATCTCGCTGGTTTGTTCAGTGCCTTCGGGAACAGTCCATGCTGCTGGAAATTATTTTTCTTTTTTACGCGTACTTTGAGATGGCACCTAGTGATTTGCTGGTATTAACCAAGATGTTTAAAGAGCAAGGATTCGGCAGTAGACAGATCAACAGGCACTTGGTGGATGAGACCATGGACTCTGTTATAGACCGGATTGGGTGAGTGTGAATGAAATGAAGCCACGTGTTTGTGCAGTGGTGGGAGCGCTGATGCCAGTGTAGCCATTCTGTGGCTAGAAAAAGGCTGGGGGAGTGGGGGTGCACTGACACATTGCAGCTTGTGCAGGAGGTGGAGGCTGGGATTCAGGGGTCGTGTTCGTCTTTCAAAATAATTATTATGCTCCTTTCCTTCCTGTCTTCACCTGTGAGTTCTTTCGTTGAACAGGCCAGTATTAGGCAGATACAAAGAAGAGGTCATTGTCTGTGGACTTTGTTTTTTACCCCTGCTGATGGCCATGGATGCACCCACATCTGAAGACCTGTTTCCTCTACTGTAGCAAAGATTCACACCTGAGATAGGGATGGTTTACCTGGGACAGGTGGGAGTAGCAGTGGCTGTCAAGACTGTATTAAATCTGTGCCACCCAGTATGGCAGGCTGAGCTGCATGTCACTGTCAGGCACTTGAAATATGATGCAAGTGTGAAGCACAGACTAGATCAGAGGACTTAGTATGAGGAAAGAGTATGCAATAACTCGTGAGCCCCTTGTTTTTTTCTTTTTATTTATTTTTGTATTTTAGGGAAGGGTCGGTGTCCAGGGTCTCACTACTAGATTGGACTTGTAGTGATATGCCTGTTTACAGCCTCTCAAGAGCTAGGATTAAGGGGCCAGGGAGCTGGCTCAGTGGAATAAGCACTTCCCTGGCAAGTGCAAGGGCCTGAGTTCAATCCCCAGTTTTGCAAAACAAAACAAAACAAAACAAAAAACTGGGATTATAGGCATGATCACCACACCCACTTTCAGTTGCCATCTCAGGGTTCCCTGTGGGTAGGGTCGGTACAGCAGGCCCAGAGATCGAACCCCCTGCTCCATTAATGCACTGAGCTATTTGGCCGGCCCTAGTTAGTGCCTTGTTGAGAGCGAAGTGTCTCCAGTGAGGTTCAGAACAGCAGAATGTGATCAAAGCCCTGTTTCCTCTCCAGCTACTTCAGTGCCCTCATCCTGGTGGAAGGCATGGATATTGAGTCTTTGCATAAATGTGCTTTGGATGACAGGAGAGAGCTGCACCAGTTTGCTCAGGATGGGCTTATTTGTCAGGTGAGCTTGGAGGAATCTTTTTCTCAGCTCTTTTGTGGTAAGTAGTATGTTTTTAACTGCTCAGGTATCCTGTTGTGTAACATTTCTTGTGTTGTAGAATTTGAAGTTCAGCCTTAGGCAATTAGACCTGGACTAAATCTCATCTTTGTCAGTCATCTTTATAGTGACAATTTAATCTGTGAGAGTGAGTAGAGTCACTTACGGAAATGGTACAGGGACAGGAGCACCACACAAACAAAAAAAAGTGGGGGAAGAATCAGGGTAATAAATAAAATTTCTAGAGTCTTCATTAAAAAAAAAAAATATATATATATATATATATATATATATATATATATATAATGTTTTTGGTACAGGGTCTCACTACACAGCTCAGACTTCTAATGATCCTGTTTCAGTTTCTGCAGTGCTGCCATTACAGGCATGCGCCACCACACGCAGACTCCAGGGCAGCTCAGTATACCAGTACACCCGGGGTGGGGTCAGGGCCTGTGCGGCAAGTGGTGCAGGGGATCAAACCCCAGTCCCCTTGCTTGCCTAAGCAGGTGCTTAGTCCGCTGAGCTATCTCTCCAGCCCTGTCTAAGTTAAGACTATTTACAAATCAGGAGAAGCTTGGTGAATGGTGGCGCATACTTGTAATCCCAGCACTTAGGAGGCTGAGACAAGATGCCCACTGTGCATCCAAAGCCAGCCTGAACTATATAGTGAGACTTTGTCTCAAAAAAAAAAAGAAAGAAATCAGGAGAAAAAAATGGTGTGTGAAGTAAAGAGCAATGGTGGGCATCTTCATTACTTTCTTCATTACTGGGACAAAATACTGAGCACCCAGACTCAAAGGAGCGGTTTATTCTGGCCCGTATTTTAGTCTGTATCGGCTGGCTCCAAGGCAGGAAAGCACAGTGGAAAGGCCTGGGTAGAGGATAGCTGCTCGCATTATGGCGGCCCTGCCAGGAAAGGAGGCCACCTTTCCAGTTCATGTCCCCAGTGACCTCTGCTGGCCAGGCCCTGCCTCCCAGCACCCAGCTGTGGCACCCCATAATCAGACAGCCCCACTTCTGAATGCATGTGGCTTTATGGGGACATCCAGATAGAAGCCATAGCAGGAGGGGGTTTATTAGCAAGGTGACAGGAATATGAGAATGGAGAGTGAGGCTTCTCTGGGTGAATGAAGTGTTTACTGATGATTGGGAGGAATCCTACTGAGGAATCTTCATCCTAGCTTTCTTCCTTCATTAGGATATGGACCATTTGATGTTGAATTTTGGGGACATCCCTCATCATGCCCCAGTGCTTTTGTCCTGGGCTCTCCTCCGCCACACCCTGAGCCCGGAAGAGACGAGCAGTGTGGTACGCAAGATAGGCGGCGTGGCCATCCAGCTGAATGTGTTTCAGTACTTGACCCGGCTGCTCCGGTCACTGGCCAGCGGCGGAGATGATGTGAGTCTGAGGCCAGTGAACAGGAAGAGCAGGCTGAACCGAGGTTGCTCTAGGAATGGCCACAGTGAAGTGGCTGGGGATGACAAGAAGGAGCTAACTTGGAAAGGCGTTTGCTGTTAGCAGACACTGCTTGGCGTTTTCTCAGCAGGATCTCACTTAGAATGCTTCTTTGGGTTAAGGATTACTGTCTTGTTTTCCACATTAGGAAATTGAGAGTCAGTGAGATGTGATTTGCCTAAAGCAACAATAACTGCTAGTAAGTGGTAGACATAGCACCAACTCAGTATGCCTGACTCTTTTTGGCTATGCAGTGCTTGTTCTAGAAGATAGCGGGACTGGGGAGATGGCTCAGTGGAATAAGCACTTCCTGGCAAGTGCAAGGGACTGAGTTCAATCCCCAGTTCTGCCAAAAAAAAGAAAAAAAAAAATGTAGAAGATAGCTTGGGTCCCATTGATTGAGTCCTTTCCAGGGGACCTACTCTCAACTGTAGCAGGATAAATTAGAATTTCTCTTCAGTCTGGTGTTGGGGCTTAATTCAAGTGGCACGCTTTAGTCAGCATATTTGTGGTCCTGAAATGAAATCTCAGAAACTAGGAGTTTAGGCTCATTGGTAGAGTGTTTGCCTCACACATGTGAGGTCCTAGGTTCAGCCCCCAGCCTTTCACAGTTGTGCTCCTTGGAATTTTCCAGAGAGGTTGAAGATTTATGTTCACACAAAAATTTCCTCATAGTTTATTTATTTATTTTGGCGGAACCAGGGATTGAACTCAGGCCCTTGCACTTGCCAGGCAAGCACTTATTCTACTGAGCTATCTCTCCAGCCCCCCTCCTCATAGTTTATATCAGCATTATTCATATTTACCAGACTTTGGAGGTCGCTAAACTGTCCTTAACACAGTAGATAGAATGAAACCAGTACGTCCGGACTTTATTTAGTTACGTGAGGAAGTGGGCTGTCAGACCATGAGCAGATCAGAGGACTCCTCACTGCATAATACCAGGTGGAAGAAGCCAGCTAGCAAAGGCTATGCGGTGCAGGGCTCCCACAGAGGGTGTTCGGGGGAGGGCACAGGGATGGAGACAGTGACGAGCAACAGTCAGGCGTGGGCTGGGAGGGAGAAGGATGAAGGCTGCTCACGGAGGATTTTTAGGGCAGGGAAATGATTCTGTATGATGTGAAACTAAACCTGCTGTAAGAAAACCAAAGAAAGGCTGGTGAGATGGCTCAGTGGTCTAAAGCACCTATTTAGAACAAGCTAAGCTAAGCTAAGCACAGGACCATGGTTCAATCCTCCAGCACCACATGCCAGCCAGCCCCGCCCCCTGGTGGGCTGAGCTGGCCACACACAAAATAAATAAATAAATGTTTAAAAAAAAAAAAAAAGAAAGAAAACCAAAGAAAAAGAAAAATAAACCAAAACACCAGCCAACAGGGCCATTTGCTAGCTCTGGTTGATTAATGTTGGCAGCGGCTGAGGCACTATATTAGGCCTCTGCTTTCTCTAGGGTCAACTGGAGATGCAGACTGTCTTTTCTCTGGGCCAGTCATGGTTTTCTTTTCCCTCTAAACAAATTTTGATCATTTGAAGAGAAAAATATGTAAATGCATGTGTACATATCTAAGTACATATTCACTGGGAATTGACAAGGGTCTCGTGTGTGATAGGCAAGCACTGTACTACTGAACTGACTCTCCAGCTCCTAGTTCTTTCTGATTTTATTCTTTTTCTTTTCTAACTTCATTCTTGACTGTGTTGTCAGGTTTGTAGCTTTTGCATTCCCCCTTCTCCCTTTGTTTTTCTGATATTGTAACTAAATTAGGAAACTGGTGAAAGAGTCAGGGTCCTGTCCCACTTGCTTGCAAGGATGCTACGTGCTGGGGGTAGGCCAAGTGGGCAGGTGCGTGGTGCCCAGTCAGTCACCGGCTGCCTTGCTTTGCAGTGCACCTCGAGCACAGCGTGCATGTGTGTGTACGGGCTGCTCTCCTTCGTCCTGACCTCACTGGAGCTGCACACGTTGGGCAACCAGCAGGTCGGTACTTGGCTCTGTGGGCTGGCTGCACAGCTGAGCTCTGCAGTCAGATCCCTGTGACAGCCACTTTGGATCTTATACTGTGTGCTTCACATTTTCATTTCTGTCTGTTTTCATTATGGTTATATGAGTGATATCTATTATAGAAAAAGCAATTTCTGGTCACTAGTAAAAAGTGTAATCCCATCTCACCTCTGGATCACTTGTTAACTTTTTTTTTGGTACTGGGAATCAAACTCAGGACCTTGTGCTTGCCAGGCAGGCATTGTGCTGCTGAGCTATCTCCCCGGCCCTCTATTAACATTTTGACGTGTTCCCTTCCATGTTCCTCCCCACATCAAAAAAAAAAAAAAAAAATTCTTTTCTAGAAGGGAGTCATACTAGCTAGTCACCCCTGGAACCTGTGGAGGTGGGTGTAGAAACCGAGGACACCGCAGTCCACTGCTGCTAAGGCCTTTTGCAAAAACGGTTGTGCGTTTCCTCCAGGATACTTTACATTATCTCTGAATTACTCAGAATACTTTATGCTGTGTAAGTGCTCTGGGAATAGTTGTTTAGAGAATAACGATGAAGAGAAAAAAGTGCACGTGTTTGTACAAATTTGAGTTTTTCTCCATGTTGGTTGGATCCGAAGATGTGGAGCCTGAAGACAGCAACCGGTGACTGGTACTGTTTTATAACTTCATTTCTCGCTGTGTGTTCATCTGTCCCAGACATCGGTCCATGCTAAAAGACACTGTTTTGCAACATTTTCCTCAGATGCAAGGATTCAAACTCATGACCAGATAGGCCACATTCTGTGACCCCATCACAGGCTCCCACAGTTATCTGCTCAGGGTTAATGTTCCTTCATTTCTGTCCCTTCCCTTCTAGTTATTTTTATTTTATCTTATTTTTTATCTTATTTGTTTGCTTGAGACTTGAGAGAGGGTCTCCCTGTATAGCTCATACCAGCTCTGAACTGACTATGCAGCCTAGGCTGACCTTGAATGTGTGGACATCCACCTGCCTTAGCCTGCCCGATGATGGTGGTGGTGGTGATGGTGGTGGTGATGATGATTTTACCTCTTGGATTATTTTAAAACAAATCCCAGATGTCATGTAACTTCATTTGGGAATATTTTATTTAACGTAATTTTCCAGTTGTTATAATAGCAACAACCATAAAACAGTATCTTCAAATACCAAGTTGGGGCTCAGATTTCCAGTTGTCTTATAAATGTCATAAACTTTTCTTAGATAAGTATTTCGGGTTTCTTTTACTTTGTAACTGTGCTGTACCCTATGGTAGCCGGGAGACCTGTGGTTAAATTTAAATTAACTGAAATGTAATACTCAGCTCCTCAGCTAACACTTAAAAGTGGGATTTGGTGAGGTAGTGCTGGGGGTGAAATCCAAGGAGCGCTTAGCTGTGTCCCTAGCTCTTTGCATTTTCAGATAAGGTCTCATTAAGTTGTCCAGGCTGCCTCAAGCTTGGGATCCTCTTGCCTCAGCCTCCTAAGTAGCTGGGATTACAGCAGTACACCACTGAACCTGGCCATTGTGTTCATACTTTTTTTTTTTTTTTTTTTAACCAGGGATTGAACTCAGACCCTTGCGCTTGCCAGGGAAGCATTTATTCCACTGAGCCATCTCCCCGGCCCCTGTTTGTTTGTTCTGAGACAGAGTCTCACTGTGTAGTTCAGCTTGCTTTTGAACTCACTGGGTGGCTCAGCTAGCCTCAAACCTACAGGGGTACTCCTGTCTCAGCCTCCTATGTGCCAGGATTACAGACGAGCACCATCATACCCAGCACTTTGTGTTTACTTTTAATATTAGTGGCTCATTTTGTAAATTGATGAAAATTTCCTAACATTAAAGAAAGATGAGATTGGACCTAATTGAAAGACTCAATTTCCAAACCACTAAGGACATGGAGTAGTAACCTTTGCACACTTGGAAAACTCTGGTCACAGTAGACCCTACCCTGAAATTGGCAGATTGTTTTTCTCTTGTTGGTGTTGTAGGAGTCCTTGTACCTGGATTTTATTTAATTAATTAATTAATTAATTTTTTAAAATTTATTTTTTGGCGAAACCAGGGATTGAACTCAGGCCCTTGTGCTTGCTAGGCAAGCGCTTATTCTACTGAGCTATCTCCCCAGCCCCCCTTGTACCTGGATTTTAAAAAAATTTAGTCAGTCTGTAAGCATTATTGGATACCTGGTGTGTGCTAAGCTCTCTGCTATTTGCTGAGGATAGAAGATTAAAAAGATTTTTTTTTTGCCTGTTAGGAGCACAGTTTAGCTGAGCCCATTTATACAGTTATGTGGTGGTCTTCAGTTTCCAGTTCACTTTCCTGTACGTTCCCTTACGTCACCCTCACTCTGTGGTGGTACACTGCAGCAGCGTACCTTTTTTTTTGCCTGAGGATTGAACTGAGGCTCTTGCTAAATTGCTCGGCCTTGCCTTGCAGTTACAATCTTCTTGCCTCAGTATACCAAGTAGCTCATCAACCACCATACTCAGCTCCTATCAGCTTTTATTTTTTCTGTTTTTGTTTTTATTTGGTGTTTTGAGACAGGGTTGCATTATGCAGCCCAGGCTGGGCTTGAATTTGTGGCAGTCCCCCTGCCTCAGCCTTCCAAGTGCTGGGATTACAGGTGTGTGCCACCACACCCAGAATTTACTGTCTCCATTGTACAGCTGAGCATTTGAAGTTCAGAGAGGTAAATTTGTCTGATGCCATAATGTAGACACAGTATACATGCCAGTAAGGTGTAATCTTACTCTGCACAGCCAGAGTTCTTTCTGACGTGTGGTGTGGGGGTGCTGAAGTGCTTTTGTGCCAGTAGAATGCAATTTAGAAAGGCTTCTTTGAATGAGGAAAGCAAACCATTCTCCCCCCCCTCCCTGACAGGATATAATAGACACAGCGTGTGAAGTCCTGGCCGACCCTTCTCTTCCAGAACTGTTCTGGGGAACCGTAAGTGTGTTGGAGGGAGTCCTGCTGTTACACTGGAGGAAACAGATTTGTCAGACACTTAGTCATAGCTTCTGTGTGTATCATTTATATATATGTTCTGGCTTAATCCACATAAAAATGGTCAGAGTCCTGTTATTGTCACCATTTTGAGGATGATGGAAGGTGACGCCTGGAATTGCTTTTTTTCAACTTGTGATGTACTGTTCAGGGAATGCCACTGTTTCTAGCAGTTACCAGGGCGTGTGATTGGTTAGTGTGAGACGTCAGCTTTGGAGAAAGAGTGAGCATTGATGGCAGCCTCTTGCCTCAGACTCGCTCCAATAAGTCGCTCTTTTCTCTTGGGTGTGGCTGGCTGTTCTGCTAGGGTGACAATCAGACCCTTTTCCTGGGAGGCTGATACCTATTGCATAAGCCTGCAGTGTCCTGGCCAAAGCCAGGGGAATGAATTTGTATTTGGACTGCGCACCTGGTGCTCGTGTTGGTGGCTGAATACTCGCAGGGTGGTGGGCAGTTGTCACATTAGTGGAAATGTCATATCAAGGAGCAGTGTTGTCTTCCTGTAGGAAGAATGGCAGTGAAGAGCCCACTGGAGAGACTAACAGTCTTTCCGTTCCCAACTAAGTCAGTCATCTGTTGCCCTTTTTCAGTGGAAATAGGAAGTAAGAATGTGTGAAATTATTAGCAAAGGATGGTTCCTGTCTAAGGGGAAAAAGGAATCCTCAGTTTTCTTATGATTGCTGGGAAGTTCTGAAGGTCAGTGACTGCTCCTCTCCCACCACAGGAACCGACCTCTGGCCTTGGGATCATTCTGGACAGCGTGTGTGGCATGTTTCCCCATCTCCTCTCCCCGCTTCTGCAGTTGCTCCGTGCCCTTGTGTCTGGGAAGTCCACTGCCAAAAAGGTGAGCTGTCCGTTCAGACTCTGAGAGAACGGCAGGTACTGTTGAGGCGCTTGCTTTCTTTTTTTTTTTTTGGCTAGCTCAGGATGCCTTCAGGGCAGGTCTAGTAAGGCTTGAGGACCTGGGGATCGAACCACAGCACCCTGAGCCTAACGGCTCTGTTTAAGCAGTCACTTAAACAACTGAGCTAATGGGCAGCCCCCCTGTTGAGGAGCTTTCATTGGGAACGCATTCTGCTCATCACATTGTTGCTCCACTGCCATAGTAAGAGTTCAAAGTTGGACTGAAGATGCCTCACTCTATAAGATGAAGATCTTTTTACCAAATACCTGTGTGGTTACTGTGGGAATAAGAATAAAGTTCCTTAATGTCTGTGTGGAAGAGGATAATAGAAGAAAAACATAGTAATCATATACATAGAACATCTTTACTGCTCGGAGTGATAAAGACCACACTTTTGAGAAAGGACAGCTATCTCTGTTGAGAAGGGGGCTGCTGGATTGGCTGCAGATGAGGTTAAAGAACAGTGAAGCCGAGTATAGTGGTGCTTGCCTGTGTTCCCAGCACTGAGGAGGCTGGCGCAGGAGGATCACTGCAAGTGTGAGGCCAGGCCGGACTACAGAGTGATTATAAGGCCAGCCTGAACTATATAGCGCGACACTGTCTGAAAAAAAGCAAAAAACCAAAAACAAAAGTAATAAGGATGGGCAAGAGCAGAGGACCAGGCAAAAGCCACTGTTGTGGGCTGGTGAGGAGTCTGAGGACCCGCTGGTACATTCTGGCTGAAAGAGCAGGTGGGGCACTGCCTAGAATGTTGCTTAGGTGAGTGTGTGACGGTTTCTTCCTGCGTGTTGGCAGGTCTATAGCTTCCTGGATAAGATGTCTTTCTACAATGAACTCTATAAGCACAAGCCTCACGATGTGATCTCCCACGAAGACGGAACTCTGTGGCGGAGGCAAACACCCAAGCTGCTGTACCCTCTGGGTGAGACAGAGCGCCGTGGTGGGCGCCCTCCTCAGCAGTCCTTGGCAGGCTGACTTGTTACTGATTGAGCCCTTCTTGTATCCGCTGCCTGCAGAGCAGGTCCTCCTCCGCTCAAGGTGCTTGTTGATTCATTGATAAGTAATGGGAGTCTCTCACCCTCCCTCCCGCCCTCTTCCCTCCTCTTGAGATGCTGGGGATTGAACCCCGGGCCTTGTACGATCCTGGTAAGCACTTCGCTGCTGAGCTGCATCTGTAGTCCCGGGCTCATTCTTCTTAATGACTACACATTGCTCTTTGGTGTTGACAGTTTTTTAGTCTTCCTTCTCTAAAGAACATGCAGGAGTGTGCCACTACTAATGCTGCCGCATAGGATATGTGTGCTCCTATGTACTTGTGCTTTCACTTGTATTGTACAGAATCACCAAAGCAGAATTTTTAGGGTAAAAGATAGTATAAATAAAAAGTTTAATAGATACCCATTAACAGATGATTGAATGAACAAAATGTGGTATTTTGGTTTGTGCACACTGGAATGTTATTCTGCCTTAAATTTCTGGCTAATGTATGGCTTGGGTAAAATGCTTACCTAGTATGCATAAGTGTAGGGGGTTTGGTCCCCCACACTGTAAAACAAACAAAAAAAGCAAAAAGAAAAGAAATTCTGTACATACTGCAACATGAATGACCTTGGAAATGTTTTGCGTAAGTGAAATAAGCCAGTCATAAAGGACAGACGCCATACAATTGCACTCCTCTGCAGCGCTTGGAGTTCGCAAGTCAGGGAGTGGTGGCTGCTGTAGCCTGGGAGAAGGAGGCCTGGGGATTTACTGGTGAATGGCCCAGAGGCCGCGATTGCAGGGGCACCGCACTGGGGGGGGTGTGGTGGCGACGGCCCGCCACGCACGAATGTGCAGGGAGCCGCTGTGCGCTTCAACCTGGTTAAGTTTTCATGTTACATATATTTTACTAAAATTAAAAAACAATTTTAAGGGGCCAGGGAGATGGCTCAGTGGAATAAGCACTTCCCTGGCAAGCACAAGGGCCTGAGTTCGATCCCTGGTTCCACAAAAAAAAAAAAAAAAGATTTAGAAGTTTTCAAAGAATGCCACATAAAACCGTAGAGAGATTGTAAGTTTATTTTGTTGCTGGGAGTGTGCAAGACTCATCACTGTGGAGCTCCAGGTACACAGTGCAGTCACAACCCGTGTGCTGTGACCTGTGTTGCCCTGCCTTGCCAGGGGCCTGGCCCCACAGAGCCGCAGATGGGGATGGAAGCGGTTCTGCATACAGCTGGTCCTCACACGTGTGGGGAGGTGGCCTTCACCAGATGGCGGGAACCTTTTACCTTTTTTTTCTTTTTCTTTTTTGTGGTACCAGAGATCAAACTCGGGACCTTACGGTGCCAGGCAGGTACTTATGCTGCTGAGCTATATCCCCAGCCTGGCAGAGAGCTTTTAACTCTTGTAAGAATGTTAGCTCCTAAGAACAGAGCCCACATTTCTTGGCATATAAATATTGTCTGGTAGAGGAATCACCTCTTGCTGTTTGTACTTAGGCACTAGAGCAAATTTCCTTCCTTTGCCCTCAGGGGGTCAAACCAACCTCCGCATCCCTCAGGGCACTGTGGGGCAGGTGATGCCTGACGAGAGGACTTACCTGGTACGCTGGGAGTACTCCTACAGCAGCTGGGCCCTCTTCACCTGCGAGATCGAGATGCTGTTGCATGTGGTGTCCACAGCAGGTGAGGTGTGGGAAGGGAGACTTGGGCTTGCTGTTGAGGGGTGGGGTTTGGAATCCTGGCCAGCAGGGTTAGATTCTGTCTCCATTGTTTGGCCTGAGGGTAGAGCCTGATCTCTCGCAGATGTGATTCAGCATTGCCAGCGAGTCAAGCCCATCATTGACCTGGTCCACAAGGTCATCAGCACAGACCTGTCCATAGCAGACTGCTTGCTGCCCATCACGTCCCGCATCTACATGCTGCTGCAGCGGTGAGTCCTCTGCCAGCCAAGGCCCTGGCCGAGCTCCCAGCGCTGATCCTGTTTTCCAGGAGCCCAGGATCCATCCTCTGTGCCCTTCCATGATTCCCTGTGGGAACCCTGAGGATTCCTGTCCCTGCTTGGGATTTTTCTTTTTTCAGATCTCTGCTAATATGAGGCCTTTAGGACAAGAGTTCTAGAAGCAATTCCATTGCTCATTTTATTAAATGCAGCATGCACTGTTCTTCAACCAGGTTGACGACAGTCATCTCACCTCCTGTGGATGTCATTGCTTCCTGTGTCAACTGCTTGACTGTCTTAGCTGCCCGGAACCCAGCAAAGGTGAGTGCCGTGTCTTCCTATCAGCTAAGGAAGCCATACTTGGGGTGTACCTGGAGGTGTGTGGACCTTAATACCTCTTTCCTTCCTCAGGTCTGGACAGATCTTCGTCACACAGGATTTTTGCCATTCATGGCCCATCCTGTGTCCAGCCTGAGTCAGATGATTAGGTAAGTCGGGCCGGGAGTGGCTCGGCCTTATCCCTAGTGCTGACCATTCTGCCTCCAGGTCTAGTTGAGCTGTATTCATTTAGGGTGACCTGGCGTGGTTGATTTTATGAAAGCTCTCTCCCCCCGTGCCCAGTGTGCTTTTTGCCCATTCAGCTCTTGGACCCACAGGACAGTGAGGACCAGGGAAAGGGGATGTGGGCAGCGGGGCTCAGAGCTGCTGTCCTCCGTCAGAACACCATAGGAGTGGCTGTCAGATTTTAAAGCCAGAGAGCGAGTGAGAGATTTCTCATGGAACTGTGACTACTTGTTACTTGTACGTAGAAGTTTACTTTCCAGCCAGGAAAATTCAAGTGTGTCTATATCTGCACTCTTGGCTTCGTGTGTGTGTGTGTGTGTGTGTGTGTGTGTGTGTGTGTGTACGCACATGCACATGCACATGGTGTTAGGAGTCAAACCCATGCCTTTTGCACATGTTAGCCCAGCATTATACTTATATTAAGCTATACCCACAGTCCTGGTGTCCCATTCCAGTCCCCTCCCCGCCACTACCACCAGCGATCGGACTCAGGACCTTGTACGTGGCAGGCATCCTATTCTGGTGTTTTATTTCCTTTTGAGATTGAATTCAGTCAGACCCTTGCACTTGCCAGGGAAACGCTTATTCCACTGAGCCATCTCCCTGGCCCCCTCATTCTGTTGTTTTAAAAAAATTTTAAATGAGCTGGCCAGATAGCTTAGCAGACTAAAACACCTGCTTAGGCAAAGCGCAGTGGCAGTGGCACCAGACATCCAACCCAGCGTCTTCACATTGAGCTGCTATATCTGGACATTTTTTTTTTTTTTTTTAATGTATTTGGTGGGCCGGGGAGATGGCTCAGTGGAATAAGCGTTTCCCTGGCAAATGCAAGGGCCTGAGTTCAATCCCCGGTTCCA
>NW_004524699.1:6519173-6520366 GCF_000260255.1 Octodon degus | reverse complement strand
TTGGCTGCTTTAAGGGCAGGTCTGGTGCGGCATGTGGAGCTGGGGATCGAACCATGGTCCCCTGCACTATTTGCCCAAGCAGGCACTTCAAACAACTGAGCTAACCCACAATCCCCCTTAACGCTCTTGACACTGTAAATGAGTAAAAGATTTTCTTAATGATTACCCTAGGTATGACGTCTAGATTTGTTTACTGCCTTTGCCGAGTGTTTGTGCTTTACGCCTGAGCCATTTGATAACAGCACAAAGGCTCTGTAAATGCTCCTGAAGGCTTGGAACTTCCCCATCACCTTGCCTCTGCCACTGTCTCCCCAGCGCGGAGGGGATGAACGCCGGTGGGTACGGGAACCTTCTGATGGACAGTGAGCAGCCTCAGGGCGAGTACGGGGTCACCACTGCCTTCCTGCGCCTGGTCACCACCCTTGTCAAGGTACAGTCTGGTCAGAAGATGCTTCAGCCCCTACTGTCATTGTCCTCTGTGGGCAGAACAGTTGTCCTAAAGTTTTTATCTAGAGGACATAGTCTGTGTCCGTATGTTTGATAGAAAATGCTTAACCACCTGAATTTATTTACTACTAGTGGGGTAGAACCAGGAGCCACGTGAGCAGCGCAGGGCCTGTCAGGCTGCTCATCTGTCCCTGGGGTAGCGCCTTTCTCACGTCCCAGCCTGCACCTGTGCGTGAAGACTCCAGAAGCAGTGTTTGCTGTGCTTGCCATGTGACAGCACTCACTCCATTTCCTGCTCGTTTCCTCCTTTCTAGAAGTGAGCAGTGCACATTAGTCAATCGCAGTGACTCACAACTCGGTTTGAAAAATACTGCTGTGTAGTTTAGAGCAGGGATCTCGAAATGAGATTAGATTTGCATTTCAAGTTGGCCACTTAGCTGGCAGCACCAGGGTCACCTGGGTGAGGACAGAGTTTCTCTGAACCTTTTTGAAATAGCAGTGGTGTATGGCCCCTGCTTCACTGGGTTGATGGTTATACGTGAAGAGCACGCAGCACACTTTGGCTCCAGACATTAGTGAATGCCTAAAAAGATCAAAGCAGTTTCTGGAGGTAAAGATGTCTCTGTGCAATGAGGGGCTCCCAGTTTTTTGTTTTTTTTTTTTTGCGGAACTAGGGATTGAACTCAGGCCCTTGCGCTTGCCAGGGAAGCGCTTATTCTGCTGAGCCATCTCCCCAGCCATGACCA
>NW_004524699.1:6517071-6519073 GCF_000260255.1 Octodon degus | reverse complement strand
TATTTATTGTGTGTGTGTGTGTATGTGGCCAGCTCAGCCCACCAGGGGGCATGTGGTGCTGGGGGATCGAACCGCGGTCCCTGTGCTTTGCCACGCTTGTTCCAAGTAGGTGCTTTAGGCCACTGAGCCATCCCGGCAGCCCAGGAGCTCCCAGTTTTAACATCAGGAAACTAAATAGAGCAAATACTATCAGGCAAAAATTTTGGATCCCAGGGGCCGGGGAGATGGCTTAGTGGAATAAGCGCTTGCCTGGCAAGCACAAGGGCCTGAGGTTAATCCCCGGTTCTGGGGAAAAAAGAAAAAAAAAAATGGATCTCAGCTTTGTTTTCTGGTATTTCAGAGATGGGGTTGGGTCGAGGGACAGTTGGGCATCGTGTTAGTGACACCGGCATTTTTCATTGACAGTTCTAGATCCTTTCTTTTTTTTTGCGGAACTGAGGATTGAACTCAAGCCCTTGCGCTTGCCAGGGAAGCGCTTATTCCACTGAGCCATCTCCCCGACCCCCCTAGATCCTTTCTGTGGAAGTTTTCCCTTCTGTCCAAATTTAGCCTGTGCCCCTCTCCTTGTATGTACCTTCTATGATCCCATCACATAGTCTTTTTAATTGTTTTTTTCTTTTAAAGAAATTTACAGTATGGGCTCAGTTGTCAGGAATAGGGTGTGTGTGTGTTGAAGTTGCTTCTGACGCGTCTGTTCTCACTGACGTCTAGGGTTTGCCTCGGTTCCCTTTGAACCTGTCGGTGCTTCTGGAGTTAGATCTCGAGTATCTGAACGCCTTTCTGTGTGCGGTGCAGGCCTCATAGCGTGATCTCCCGCAGGGGCAGCTTGGTAGTACCCAGAGCCAAGGCCTGGTGCCCTGTGTGATGTTTGTGCTGAAGGAGATGCTGCCCAGCTACCACAAGTGGCGCTACAACTTCCATGGTGTTCGGGAGCAGATTGGTAAGGACAGCATGGGCAAAGAGAAATGGGGATGAGTAGGCCGCAAAATTGCTTCTTCCTCCTTAAGGCATGGGGGCCGCCACACTAGGCTGTGCCATTGATGTGTCTTCTCTGGAGTCCAGGTTGCCTGATCCTGGAGCTGATTCATGCAATCCTGAACCTGTGCCAGGAGACAGAGCTGCACAGCAGGTAACGCAGGGCCGTTGCTGGAGTTCAGAGCTCACCAGGGGAGCCAGGCTTAGAGAGCCCACTTGGTTGGACCCAGAGTTCCTTGTTGTTGAGGTGATTTCCTTTCCGCTGGCCTGATTATCACTTCTCCCTGTGGCAGAGAAAAGCAGAAACGCCAATACGATGCTGTATTGTTTTGGTGCACACAAGTATCTACACCTTATCATTTTTCTGACCTTTATAAAAAATTGCTGGAAGCTGGGCATAGTGGCACACACCTGTAATCCACTTGGGAGGCTGAGGCAGGAGGATCTTTGGGAGTTCGAGACCAGCTGAACGAAAAAGTGAGCTCAAGGCAGGGAACTGCCTAGCGAGACCCTGTCTCAAAAAGACAAAAAAAAATTAGAAATACCTATTCAGTGCAAAATGCCCTTTATAAATCTATTTCCTAGATGCAGCTTATTAACAAGTTGATGTGTCTTCTAAGTTTCTTCCTCTGCTTGTATTGCCTGCTTTAGCTTTCTTTCTATGCCTCTATATGTAGATCTGTCTTGTTTTACTAGTTCCATGTATCCTATGTGTAGGTTAATCAAAACTCACTCCAGGGGCAGGGATTGCCTGGTAGAGTGCCTGTGTAGCAAGCAGGAAGCCCTGGGTTTAGTCCTCGACACGAAAAACTAAAACAACAACAAAAATTTCAGTAAAAATGTCCCCTAGTTAATGATCTTTTAGGTTGCTTCTCAAGGTGGTCCTTACTGTCAATTCTATTTTAAGGGCCAGCTAAATAGCTCAGTGGACTAAAGCACCTGTTTAGGCAGAGTGCAGCGGCTGGGGTTCCATCCCTGGTGTGCCGTGCTGGCCCTGCCCCCAGGACACACTGAGTAGGCAATTGAG
>NW_004524699.1:6509089-6516873 GCF_000260255.1 Octodon degus | reverse complement strand
CAGTGTGGATTTGGTTAGGTTTGTTACCCTGGCCCAGCTGGATCCTTCCCTTCCAATGGTGAGCTTGGCTCTTCCGGTAGTGACCCAGTGCTCCTGTCTTCCAGTCACACCCCGAGTCTGCAGTCTCTCTGCATCTGCAGTCTGGCGTACACAGAAGCGGGGCAGACAGTTACCAACATCATGGGCATTGGCGTGGACAACATCGACATGGTGATGGCCTCTCAGCCCCGAAGGTGGGACTCTCTATCCACCTTCTCCTCATCTCCGTTGTGCCTGCTTCTAAGGAACCCAGTTTACATTAACTCGCAGTAGTTTTTTAAAAACTGCTTTGCTCTCCCCAGCATGTCGCCCTTGTATCCGTTGAGTGGCTGCTGTGCAGTTGGGCTATAACGTGGGGACTTGATTCCTCTTCCTCTCTCCAGTTGGGACTAGGGGCCTCTCACACAAGCTGTGGAGCTCTGGGATTTTTGTTGGAACCTAGTTCAGGAGAGCACATACATGATGAGGGAAGTCATGTTATCTGAATCAACTTTGGTTTCCATTCTAGTGATGGCTTAGAGGGCCAGGGCCAGGGTCAGCTACTGATCAAGACTGTTAAACTGGCATTCTCTGTCACAAACAATGTCATCCGGCTGAAACCTCTTTCTAATGTGGTGTCCCCCCTGGAACAAGCTCTCACCCAACACGGTATGTATTTCTTTTCAGGCAGCAGCATTTTTGCCCATAAACCTATATTTTAAGCTCTGTTTTTGAGGATCAACTTTTTTTTTTTTTTTTTTTAATGAAGTCTGTTAAGGAAAATTGGGAATGCCACCAGCTCCTTTCCTAACTTGAAAGTGAGAGCACAAGATCATCCTCTTTATGCTTCTTATTGATACAGAGCAATAGTTAAGGTTGCAGGCTCAGAGTCAGACTTGCTCAATCCACATTTAGGCTCCAGGCAGCTGTGCGATTTTGGGTGTATTATTAAATACACCTTCTGAGCTGGGAAGCTGAGGTGGGAGGATTGAAGGTTTAGGCCCCTCCTGTGTGACATAGGAAGATGGCTGTCTTAAACGAAGGTGGTTTGGAGAGGTTGAGATTGTATCTTAGTCCTGGGCTCAATCCTCTGTACCACGTACGTGCACTTGTAAGTACACAACTGCCTCGTTTCTGCTATAGGGATAGTAGTATCCACTTTGTAAGAGTACAGTGAAGACAAACAAAGAGCAACAGGTAAAGCTTAGAAAACCAAAGGTCTCTGGTACCTTTTAAATCCTGGCCCTTATTATTTTGTGTGTGTGTGTGTGTGTGTGTGTGTGTGTGTGTGTTTGTGTTTCTGTGACCTAGTCTCATTTTCAGCATGTGTTTTAGTCATGTCTAAAACTCCTTGTAGCCATATAATATGGGGGGTGGAGCTTTAGGATTTTCTTGCATTGCGACACAATGCCTTTCTTCTAACCTGTTCATTAAAACTGCCTGTTTTCGGACAGTCCTGGTAGCATAGCCATGTGGTCCCGGCCACAAGAGTGAATGAGATGGGAAGATCAAGAGTTCAAGGCAATTTAGTGAGACTGGTTTTGAACTCACTGTGTAATCCAGGCTGGCCTCAGACTCATGGTGATTATCCTGCCTCAGGCTCCCCAGTGCTGAGATTACAGGTATGCATCACCATGCCTGGCCAAAACAGTCTTCTTCAGGGTATTTATGTTAGCCATTACTGAATTGGATTGAACCGTTTACCTCTTTGCTTCTGAAAAAGAGAACAAAAACTTGCAGCCAGAGTTCCCCAGTTATGAGTCTTTAAGAACATCAGCCTCGGCCGGGGAGATGGCTCAGTAGAATAAACACTTCCCTGGCAAGTGCAAAAGGCTGAGTTCAATCCCCGGTTCCACAAAAAAAAAAAAAAAGAACATCAGCCTCTTCAAGGGCTTAGATGAGGCACCCTGGTGCCTGCCTCTTTCCTGTGGTTCTTCAGGTGCCCATGGCAACAACCTCATTGCTGTTCTCGCCAAGTACATCTACCACAAGCATGACCCCGCCTTGCCCCGGCTTGCCATCCAGCTGCTGAAACGCCTCGCCACGGTAGGATCCACGTACCTGACTGTGCCCTAGGACAAGGAATTATGACTTCAGATCTGTCTTGTTCTCTTGCACGAAAAGCAGATGGTTAACTTGGACTTGAAGGAACATAGCCATACACATACCACACACACACACACACACACACACACAAATGTGTTTATATGGTGGTATTTTCCTAATTGCAAGAGACATCTGTGCTCACTGTAAAATATTTAATGTTACAGACAAACATAGCATAGAAAGTAAAGGTCCCAGTCAGTCATGGTGGTGCATGCCTATAATCCCAGCTACTGTGGAGGCTGAGGCAGGAGCATTACAAATTCAAGGCCAGCCTGGGCAATTTAGCAATGAAGGCCTAGGAAAGTAGTTCATTGCTCCTGAGGTTCAATCCCCAGAACCACCAAGAACAAAGAGGAGGAACTTAAAATGCTTGTAAGCCCCTAACTACAAGAGTTACTGGGCCGGGATACAGCTCAGCAGCATAGCACCTGCCTGGCAAGGTAAGGTCCAAGTTTCAGTTCCCAGTACCAGAAAGAATTGCTGTGAGCAGGTCAGGTTGGCTCAGCTATTAGTGTTTTCTTTCTTTCTATATGTATTAAATAAAGGGTTTTTTGTTTTGTTTTGTTTTGTTTTGTTTTGTTCTGTTTTTTAATGTATTTAGTACAGGGTCTACAGGATCTCACTACACGTACCAGACTTATATTTTCAGCCTCCCAAGTGCTGGGATTGCAGGTGCTTGCCACCATGCTCAGTCTTAGAAGCTGTCTCAGCGCCGGGGTGGGGCCACCACACCAGGGATCGAACCCCAATCCCTGTATCTGTGCTAAGCTATCTGGCTAGCCCAAGTAAAGGTGTCTGTATCTGTTCTCTTGTTTGTGAGACAGGCTCTTGTAGTGTAGACTGGTCTTGAGCTCACTTAAGTAATACAAGCTGGCCAAGCTCCTCCTGCCTCAGCCTCCTGAGTATGCCACCATACCCAATACTGCATCTGTGGGGCTTTTTTGTTGTTGTTGTTGTTGTTGTTGTTTGGGGGGGGGGTTGGCAGAACTGGGGATTGAACTCATGCCCTTGCACTTGCCAAGCAAGCGCTTATTCTACTGAGCCATCTCCTTGGCCTCCTGCATCTGTTCTTTACCAGGTTAGAATTCTGCTGTCCGTGCTGAGAAGTGACTAGTGTACGGTGGTTTGTACTCCTAATGCTGAGTCTTATAGCCTTGCACGGTGGCTTTGTCAGTATTACAGTCTTTGACAATTTAATAGGCAAAAATGGTTTTTTTTACTTTAGATAGCCAAGAGAGGGACTGAGTATCATTTTATATTTAACGGGTCTCTGGTAAGCTTTGTGCTCACCCTAAACTTGTATGGCCAGTGTTTCTCTTTCTGTCGCTTTCTGGAGATGCCAAGTACCCTTCGAGGAGGTTGGCACACAGCTCTGAGCCCCCTTCTCGGTCTTGCACAGGTGGCCCCCATGTCAGTGTATGCGTGCCTGGGCAGTGATGCGGCTGCCATCCGTGATGCCTTCCTGACCCGCCTGCAGAGCAAGATTGAGGATATGCGTATCAAAGTGATGATTTTGGAGTTCCTCACGGTCGCGGTGGAGACTCAGCCGGGCCTCATCGAGCTCTTTTTGAATCTGGAGGTAAAGGATGGCAGTGACAGTGCCAAGGTGAGCCTGCACTTAGAGGAACTGAGCCTGGCTTCCTGGAAGGTGCAGCTCCCAGAGTGGCTCTGAACGCAGCTCCCTCTTGCAGGAGTTCAGCCTCGGGGAATGGAGCTGTCTCCACGCTGTGCTGGAGCTGATCGAGCCCCAGGAGCCGGATCGGTACTGGTGCCCACCCCTGCTGCACCGGGCAGCCATTGCTTTCCTGCATGCTCTATGGCAGGATCGGCGAGATAGCGCCATGCTGGTCCTCAGAACCAAGTAAGCCTGCCCTCAAGAGTTTTGCCATCCTCATCTTCTAAGGGAAGCACCAGGAGGTCACGTCATAGAGGCTGTGACTTTGTTTACTGGGGACATGCATAAAGAGTGCTCCATGCCTGGCTCAGTACAGGGGTCTTGGGCGTTTTATTTATACAGCTCAGACTCATAGTTATCCTCCTGTATTCCAGCACTGGGGTTACCGGTGTGCGGCACCACACCTAGTCTCTGGCTGGCTCAGCATGCCTGGGGGCGGGGGCGGCACGTGGCGCTAGGGGCTAGAACCCCAGTCCCTGCACTTGCCTAAGCACTGTGCAGCCTGCTGAGCTATCTCGCTGGCCTCTTGGGCTTTTGAATACCTAAATTGCCGTGCGCAGGCGCAGGTGTTGTTTTCTAAGGCTCAGTGACTTTCAGGTTTCTGCCCTCTGTTAACCCCATAAAAATCCATTGTGTTTGACAAATAGGATCAGATAAGGGTGGCTTGCTCAGGCCCTCAGAAAGAGTGAAACACCTTGTCCTCCCTGATCCTGTGGCGCAAAGGGTAGGAATGTTTAAAAAGCTCGGCGTGAAGCCTGTCTGGTTGCACACTTCTTTGCGAAGTATGTAGTGATTTTTATTACCTGGCACAGTAGTGCCCTGGCTCCTCAGGAGGCTCGCAAGTTCAAGCGTTGCCTGAACAGTTTAGCAAAATCCTGTCTCACAGTAAAAATAGTAAGAGGGGCTCAGGATGGAGCTCAGTGTTAGAGTGCCCCTGAGTGGATTCCCTCTGCATAAGAAAAACACCTAAAGCCATAAAGAGGTGCTGGAACCAGGCGTAGTAGTGCATGCCTATAGTCCAAGCACTCAGGAGGCTGAAGCAGGAGGATTGTTGTGAGTTCAAGGCAGGCTTGGACTACATAGTGAGTCCAGGGATGAGCAAGACCCTATCTCAAAAAAAAAAAAAAAAAAAAAGGGGGGGGGGGGGGGGGGGAGATGGCTCAGGAGAATAGGGCCTGAGTTCAATCCCCGGTCCCACCAAAAAAAAAAAAAAGTTCTAGAGAGAAGAGAAAAGGATTATGGGAGAGGGAAACTATGATTTGCATCCTGTGTTCTCATTCTAGACCCAAGTTTTGGGAGAATTTAACCAGTCCACTGTTTGGAACCCTTTCTCCTCCCTCAGAGACATCCGAGGTGAGCTGTCTAGGGGGTAGGCCTGTGGCTGCAAGTTCCTAGGCAGAAGGGCTGGGGTGTGAGGCGAGTGGGGGAGCGATACCTTGCTCAGAAGCCATGGAATGCAGATTCTTCATCAGTCAGCTCTGCTCTGCCAGCCCTCTCTGGGAGGGCAGGGCTTGCCCCGCTCCAGGAGGGTGGCTCTGTGCTCTCCTCCACTGGCTTGTGGGCGGCGTGGACCTGATGCTTCTACTCTTGCACGCCTGCACCCCTTTACTGTCTGTGGAAAGTGCTGGCTGCTGCTGTCAGAGTGGGGGACATTCGGGAAGAAGTTCCCTGGAGTGACTGGTGTGTGCTCTGCCCTCCCATCCCAGCCCAGCCTCCTGGAGACCTGCGCTCTCATCATGAAGATCGTTTGCCTGGAGATACACTATGTAGTTCAGTGAGTCCTGGCCCTGTGGAGACTGGAATTCAGGGGAGGGAGGTGCAGCCCAGCAGGGTGCTGGCGTGGGAGCCAGAGCAGAGGAAAGATCTGGGTTGGAATCATTATGGAGGCCAGAGAGCTGGCCTGACTGGACCATGGACAGTAATCACAATTGTCAGAAAGAATTACTGGGAAGTTAACTCCTTGTGAACAGGATTTTATGGAGGAAGAGTCCTGGAAGGGCCTCAGCCTGACTCACTGTGTTGAGCAAGAAGTCTGAGCCCAGACCTCGGAGGTGACCTGGAGCCGCCTGCCCTAAGCCCATGTGAGGTGGTTTTCTCTGCCTCACCAAGGGTCAGTGCCCATCACTTCCCCCTGGCTTGTATAACCTGAGGGTTATGTTTTCTTGACACTGTAGGGGTTCATTAGATCAGTCATTAAAAGACACACTTAAGAAATTTGCCAGCGAGAAGCGCTTTGCCTACTGGTCAGAGTACGTCAAGTCCCTGGCAGTGCACATGGCGGAGACAGAGGGCAGCAGCTGCACGTCGCTGGCAGAGTATCAGATGCTTGTCTCCGCCTGGAGGATGCTTCTCATCATTGCCACCAGCCATGTAAGAGCCACCTCGGTGAATTTCTCTTGGGTACTTGGCAGTGATGTGCTGTAGCTCGAGTGGACATCATCTCTTGGGAGTTTGTCCCTGAGGGCCAGTGTGGAACTGATGCAGGCTGAGATTGGCATGCACAAGGGGTGGCAGAGAGTGATGGAAAGTAGTTCCAAGCCTTTAGCCAGGACCCTCGGCACGTGCTGGTGATCCCGCTCCTCAGAAGGCTGAGGTAGAAGGCTCGTAAGTTTGAGGTCACCCCAGGCCACTTAGTGAGGCCCTGTCGCAAAGTGAAAAGTATAAAGGACTAAGACTACAGCTCTGTGGTCGAGTGCTTGCCCAGCATGTGCCTGCCCTGGGTTCAATCCCCTATCCTGAGGAAAGTGCCTCTAGACATTTCTGAAGGCCTCCTGTGGCTCCTTTGGGCCTGGCTTGCTCTGTGCGGCGCCCCCCCTCCTCACGTGCCTGGTCTACAGATGTGTCCCCACCCTGGTGCTGTGTGCCCAGGGCTGCCGTGTGCGAGAGCCGAGACTGCCCACAGGGAGCAGATGCAGCTGCAAGAGCAGCAGGCCGCCTGGCTAGAGCTGGAATTGCATTTGCCAGCGTGGAGCTAGAGCTCTAGCCAGGCTCTGCCTTTTTGCCCAGGGCTGATGTCTGGGAAGAATTTTCAGCGAGCTTGGCATCCTGCGTGCCAAAAGCATTTGGTGTGGGGCTGTTCTTCCCTAAGTAACTCAGGTGCATAGCTTAACTTCATTAGCAGCGTGAACTTGGTGCCTCCTTGTTCTTGCGTCTTAATCTCTGTGGCTGTTCCCAGCCAGACCACTGTCCTTGTTCCAGGAGCTCTGAGACTCCAGCTGACCCACAAGGCTGGGCTACCTTCGGGAGTGATGGGCTGCCGGGTGTAACGTCTGTGCCCCCTGCTTGTTAGACTCTCCTCATCAGGCAGCAGGTCAGAGTGGTAGCTCTGAAAATCCTGCCTTTCCCGGTCCCTTTAGGATGCTGTTCATTCATTCAGTGTTTGTTGACTGTTGGGTGCTTGTTGTGTGCTTGGCATCATCTGTAGAGCAGTGAGACACGTAAGTGCTTTGATCTCATGGAGAGCAAATCATGAGGGAAGTAAAATGAAAACAAGTTCCCAGGTGATAAGCGGAGGGACACACTGTGGTACTTGGCTGTGAAGGAAACGGGGTCTCTCCTGTGGGGCTGAGCACATGAGGTGGAAGAAGTCAGACCATCTCTGAGGAGGCCGCCCCAGCCAGGACTGCGTGTGGAAGAGGAGCCTTCCAGCTGAAGTCCTTGGGGGAAAGGTGTCTGGGCAGCTAGGTCTGTGGGTGCCACGCCCAGAAGGGGGGCACAGATCTGTGGGCCTGCGGGCTGTGTAGGAGCGGGGGCCTGCTGCGTCCTGGGCACTGGACAGCTTGGAAGGATGGGCTCGCAGAGCAGACGAACCTGAAAACCAGTGGGACCCCAAGCCCTGTTTTTAATCATGGAGACAGTGGCTTTTCAATAACTGGTAGATGGGGCTGGTGAAATGGCTCAGTGGTCTAAAGCACCTACTTAGAACAAGCTCAGCAAAGCACAGTGACCGCGGTTCAATCCCCCAGCACCACATGCCAGCCAGCCC
>NW_004524699.1:6495943-6508989 GCF_000260255.1 Octodon degus | reverse complement strand
CCCCAGCACCACATGCCAGCCAGCCCCACCCCCTGGTGGGCTGAGCTGGCCACACACACACACTCACACACACACACACACACACACACAAATAAAAATTAAAAAAAATAATAATAACTGGTAGAGGACCCTACATTTCTTGGCTTCAGCGGCCTGGAGATTCTCCACTGAAGGCTTCCTCTTCCTATACAGGCAGATGTCATGCACTTGAGTGATTCATCTGTGCGGCACCAGCTCTTCCTGGACGTGCTTGGTGGGACCAAAGCATTAGTAAGTGTTTCCAGAAGAGTCCTTTCTTCCCTGTGTGGCTGACACCTTGAGGCTGCACAGGTCACATCGAAGGGCATGGGTTGGTCTGGGGGGCCTGAGGCTGCAAGGTAAGCAGAGGCCTGCTGCCCTCTTGGCCCTCTTGCATCTCCTTGACCCGTGTGCTCTATAGAGCAGGAAGGCACAAGGCCAGGTGGCGCCCTGTGGATGGAGCCTGCATGCTTGCAGGAGGTAGCCTCATTCCTCTCCTATTCCCCCAGCTCCTTGTCCCAGCTTCAGTGAACTGCCTCCGCCTGGGCTCCATGATGTGCACCCTGCTGCTCATCCTCCTCCGCCAGTGGAAGGGGTGAGTGCGGCCCAGGGCCCAGCCTCGTTCCTCTGCACTAGCGCTGTGCCTTCTGCAGAGAAGTGGGTGGAAGGGAAGGGAGTAATGCAGCAAAGCATGAGCTGAGACTGCCCACGTGCAGCGTCTTGAGATGGGCTGGGTCAGTGAGTGGCCCCTGGGTGCACTGTTCCCCCTTCATGCAGAGATTTAGGTGCAGTGGATGAGCTCCTCGAGCCTTTGACGGAGATCCTGGAGGGGGTGCTGCGGGCAGACCAGCAGCTCATGGAGAAGACCAAGGCCAAGGTGTTCTCAGCGTTCATCATGGTGTTGCAGATGAAGGAAATTCGAGGTGAGGGGCCAGCCTGGGCAGGCCTCCCTCTAGCATAGGGCCATGTATTTTTCTGCCACTTGAGTTTTCAGTCTTGGTTGGTTGAGGGTTTTTTTATTATTATTATTTTTATTTTTGTATTTTAAGGAAGGGTCTACAGGGTGTTCAGGGTCCCACTACTAGATCAGACTGTAATGATTGGCCTATTTACAGCCTCTCAAGAGCTGAGATTACAGGCATGCGCCACACACCCAATCTCAGTTGCCATCTCAGCTTGCCCTGAGGGTGGGGCTGGCCTGGAGATTGAACCTCCAGCCCCTGTGCCTACTTGCAGGTGCTTTAATCTGAGCTATTTGGCTGGCCCTAGTTGGGTTTTTGAGACAGGGTTTCCCTATGTAGTTTGGGCTAGCCGTGAACTCACTGTGTAGCACTGGCCTAGCACTCACAATGATCCTCCTGCTCAGCTTCCTGAGAGCTGGTGTTACAGGCGTGTGCCACCATGTCCAGCATCGATCTTGGAATTCTTGCCCAAAGGAACCTCTCCCTTCTCCCCTTTCCTTCCCTGGAACAACACTCTCCCTCTTAGCGCTGACCACGTTCCCAGCCTGTCTAGGAAAGAAAGTGGTCTGCAGTGAAAGCTGCCCAGTGTTTCTTCCCTCTCTCTGCAGTAAGTGACATCCCCCAGTACTCCCAGCTGGTCCTGAATGTCTGTGAGACCCTCCAAGAAGAGGTGATCGCGCTCTTTGACCAGACCCGCCATAGTCTGGCATTAGGCAGTGCCACAGAGGACAAGGACAGCATGGAGACTGACGACGCCTCTCGGCTGCGGCCCAAGGACCAGCGTGACGGGGTGAGGAAGCACCCAGGCGGGCCCCTCATCAGGGTCTGTGGCTGATGGGCAAGAGCAGAAGTTATGCCAAGGAGAGAAAGGGCTCATTTATGCCCTGGAAGGTCCCTGGGTGCTGCACAGAACAGCATTCACGGCGGGCTTCGTTGTGCACTCTTCTGGTTACAGCCAGCACATTCACAGATGGACCAGAAGGGACACATAGGCACCGTCCCCCTGCTTTGTGTGACGGGAGAGTGGGTAGTGTTAGTGGGAAGCTATACCCGTATTTATGCTGGGTGCCAGCCGCCCTCCTTACTATGTGTTATGGGGACTTCTGGTTCTGGGGAGCTGAGCTGAGGGTGGAGAGCGGTGTGGGAGCAGTGGGCACAGTGACGTGGTGAGAGGTACAGACCCGGGTGGGCAGTGGCACTGGCAAGTGTTGGGGCCAGGAGGGAAGTGGCGGGGTCTGTGGTGCCAGTTTTGGGGGTACGCTTCCCTGGGCTGCTTCCTTTAACCCATGCATGCCTTCGGGCTTCAGCAGGTGTGTGTCCTGGGCCTGCACTTAGCCAAGGAGCTGTGTGAGGTGGATGAGGATGGGGACTCGTGGCTGCAGGTGACCCGCAGGCTCCCTATTCTGCCCAGTTTGTTCACCACCCTGGAGGTGAGCCTGCGCATGAAACAGAATCTGCACTTCACTGAGGCCGCTCTCCACCTGCTCCTCACCCTGGCTCGTACCCAGCAGGTAGGAGGCCAACTGAGAGCAGGGCGCCCTGGGCTTAAGCCGGTGGGCTCCAGGGCTCAAAGCGAGAATGCTGGCCATGGGGACAGGCTCTGTTTCCTCCTGTGTCCTGCTCCAGGGAGCCACAGCTGTAGCCGGTGCCGGCATCACCCAGAGCATCTGTCTGCCCCTGCTGAGTGTGTACCAGCTCAGCCCCAATGGCACAGGGCAGGTGAGTGCCAGCGCTCCTGGCTGAAGGCCTGGGTGGGAGCCCCCACCCCACCTCACTACACTCTGTGCTCAGGGTTGCCGTCCTCTCCACACCGTGCAATAACCTAAGAGGGCGGAATCGCCCCAGCCTCCAGCTCTCTGCCCTGAAAGGCGCCTAGGTGTGTACTCAGTGTGCCTAAAGCCCTGGAATCCATTCCAAGCACCCATGCTCCCCAGAACACCACCTGGTCCCCGTACGCCAGCTTTGGAGATGGGATGGACTTGTGCTGCTACAGGTGTTAGAGAGACCAGACCAGACTGTTAACAGGACCCTAAGGGCCAGGGCAGGTGGCTGTGCTGTCCTCCCACCCTGGACCCAGAGGAGGAAAGCAGGTGGTCTGAGGGCTCAGCAAGGCTCCAGATAGCCAGGTTACCTCCAGCTCACAGTTGTTTGCTCACTGCAAGGGTCGCCCTCACCAGAGCCTTTCCCTTTGGGATTGTGTCAAATTTGCAGTCTTGCCTGGCAACGCCCAGTAAAAGGGGAACACGAGCAAGTGCCCAAGCAGAGGAGGACCAAGCTGAGTAGTGGAGACCAGGATCTAGGATCTTGTCCCTCTGCCCAGTCTCCTGCTGACCATGCCCCCTCCAGGAGTTTGTCCTACCCCCATAGCCTGGCCTCCTGGAAGTCACTGGCACCAGGACCAGAGCTCATCTGCTGTTTGTCATAGACACCCGGCACCTCCCGGAAGGCCCTGGACGCCCCCTCCTGGCCTGGGGTCTACCGCCTGTCCATGTCCTTAATGGAGCGGCTACTGAAGACACTGCGCTACAACTTCCTCACTGAGGCCCTGGACTTCGTGGGTGTCCACCAGGAGCGGACCTTGCAGGTGAGAGCTGCCCGCCTCATGCGGCCAGGGCCTGATGATCTACAGGTGAGGGTGCTAAGCCCCTTGTCTCTGTGAGGTGCTCTGAGGACACTGGCTCACACGCACACACATCCTGGCCACTGCTGTCCTGTGGCCTCTGTGCAGGCCTTCACCTTCTGCAGGTGGGCAGGTGTGGTCTGCTACATCCCTAAGCTGTCCTGTCCTTTCTTGCTGTCCCATTCTCCCAGTGTCTCAGTGCGGTGAGGACAGTACAGAGCCTGGCTTGCCTGGAGGAGGCTGATCACACCGTGGGCTTCATCCTGCAGCTCTCCCAGTTCCGGAAGGAGTGGCACTTCCACCTGCCTCAGCTCATGAGCGACATCCAGGTGGGGCCTGAGAGCAGCTGGTTGATAGGGTGGCCTTGGAGAGGTGGCTCCCAGTGAGCTGCCGCCTGTTCCAGTCGTGGGTTTTTTGCTAAGGGCCAAGTGTTCGTTTCAGCTTACTTTGCCTCAAGTTTTACTTCCACAGTGAGGGGGAGTGCAGGGGGCCAAGAGCTTGGGTTTGGAACAGGCCTGAGCTGGGAGCCGGCCAGAGGGCTAGCCAGGGAGGAGGGTACAGGCTCTGGAGAGATGGGCAGGCTGCTGCTTGACCCTGTCTCTAAGCCTTTGTTCTTCGATGATGCCTGCTCTCCCTTCGTTTAGTTTTATTCCAGGCCCGTTCTGTCACTAGGTCTTAGGGAAATGGCCCAGGGCCCAGCTGACTTAGGCAGTAGCTATAAGGGTGTCAAGCTTGAGCATCAGTGGATGGAGGAGGGTGACATGGGACAGAAGCATGAGGGTCATGGGAAGACCTGTTTGGCTGCTCCAGGAGTAGCCCTGTCCCTTCCCCGTGTCCCAGGTGAACCTGGGCTACCTGTGCCAAGCCTGCACCTCCCTCCTGCACAGCCGCAAGATGCTTCAGCACTACCTGCAGGTACCTACCCCGCCTGAGACTGCCCAGAGGGCTCCCTGGGGTACCTTGGGCACTTGCTTCATTTCCTGGCTCTCCCCAGAACAAAAACGGGGATGGCCTTCCCTCGGCTGTCACCCCTCGAGTTCAGCGGCCACCCACCACCGCCACTGCAGCTCCTGTGGTCCCCTCCTCCAAGCAGCCCACTGCTGACACAGAATCTGCTGAGCAGCGTGCCTTGCACACGGTCCAGTGTGGCCTCCTCAAGATCCTCAGCAGGACGCTGGCAGCCCTGCGTCACTTCACCCCAGATGTCTGTCAGATCCTCCTGGACCAGGTAGCAGCCCTAAGCACCATACGGGCTCCCGCAGCAGGCCTCTTCTGCTGTACTGAGTGGCTCTGGTTATGCTGCAGGGTCCTGGAGCTCACTTTCCTTGCCTTGCAGTCACTGGATCTTGCTGAATACAACTTCCTATTTGCCCTGAGCTTTACCACTCCCACCTTTGACTCTGAAGTGGCTCCCTCATTTGGGACCCTCCTGGCTACTGTGAATGTGGTCCTCAACATGCTTGGAGAGGTGAGCTGCATGCCGTGTTCCCTCAGCCTGCCACTTCAGTGGCCCCAGCACACTGGCAGCCTCCCCAGCATGTCCCCTTCTTACTGTGTGTGTGCAGCGGCTGTCAGGCAGCCGGTGAGGGCTGCCTGGCGCATGGCCTGCTGGGCAGAAAGCGCTCAGTAGCGGAGAGCTGCTGCTCTTCTGTTTTCACTGCTTGCTTCTCTCCTTCCAGCTGGACAAGAAGAAGGAGCCGCTTGCCACGGCTGTGGGGCTCAGCATGCAGGCCGAAGGAAGCAGAACACTGAAGTAAGACCCTGCGGGATCTTATAAGGTCCTAGCAGTCCAGGTCTTTCTTGGCTGGGTGGCTCAGCTCTGCCAGCTCCACCCTGAAGTGCCCACCCTGCCCTTCCTGTAGGTCCTTGCTGATGTTCACCATGGAAAACTGCTTTTACTTGCTCATCTCCCAGGCCATGCGGTACCTTAGGGACCCAGCTGTGCACCCCCGGGACAAACAGCGGATGAAGCAAGAGCTCAGCTCTGAGCTGGTATGGATGGGCAAAGGCCTCTTGGAGGGCAAGGCTGGCAAGAAAAAAGCCCCACAGGGTCCTGCCCTGGGCTGGGGACAGTGGCCCAGGAGTGCTCGGCCTAAACAAGCTGTCTTCTTACAGAGCACACTGCTGTCTAGCCTGTCCCGCTACTTTCGGCGTGGAAACCCCAGCTCCCCTGCGGCTGGTGTCCTGCCCTCACCCCAGAGCAAGGCCACAGCTCTCCCCAAAGCCAGCCCTGAGAGCCAGGAGCCCCTGGTCCAGCTGGTTCAGGCTTTTGTCCGCCATGTGCAGAGATAGGGTGCCCGCCGCCACCTGCCCCAGGTGGGGCCCACTGCTCAGCACCCTTCCAGGTTGCCACCACTCCAGCCACTCTGCTGCTATTATTTTTGTACTAGGTCAGGAAGTCCACAGCAGAGGTGGGGAGCAGAGGTGGGGAGCAGGGCCCGGAGGCCGCTCCTTCCCTCCAGCATTCCCATGGCACAGCCAGCTGGGGGGGGGGGGGGGGTTGGCCAAGGCTTTTTTGCCCGGGTTTCGGGGTTTTCCGGGTTTTTTTGCGTTTTTTTTGGTAATACCATGGTCTATTTATACAAATATTAAAATACTGTTTATATACAACTGAGTGGCATGTTCCTTCAGAGCCTGGGAAGACACCAGCTCTCAGCTCTGGGCCTGGCTGGCGAGGCAGTGGCGGGGGAAGACGGGCTGTACACAGGTGCCCAACCCACCAGTGCCCTTGTGTCATCGCTACCCAGGGAGCAGACGGTGCTGGTGGACGCTGCCAGGTGCACCCTTCCTGTCTGTCCAGCTGGCGGTGCCTGGCACTGGGCACAGCCTCTCTGGACTGCTCTCCCTATTTATAGCTCTTCCCCATAAGGAGACTGACCTGGCCCAAGTCCCAGCCGGGCCACCTGCCAACTGTGGTACCTTGAGGTACACGGTAACACCTCCCGCCTTTCCCTCCTGTAAGACGGATGCAGAGGCACGTGCTAGGGTCCAGGCCATGGCACCAGGCTCTAGTCCCCAGGTAGGGAAGGCATTCTCAGGGAGAATTCACTTTGCTTCACACTAGACTATGCTGCCAGGGGAGCCCATGCCCATGGGGAGTGGAAAGCTGGGAACCTGCCCTCTACCTGTCTTCTAGGCTGCCCCATGCCTGTGTCACCTCTCGCTTCTACCTACTGCTATCTGCCTGTCCCTACTTCTGGGGCCTGCTGTTGCCATCTGAGACTGACAGGAGTCCAGACAAAGCACACAAAGGAGGGTTTATTATTTGCCATTGGCCAGAGCAAGCAGGCAGGCAGAAGTAAAAAGACCAGTGAAAAAGAGAATAGGTGAAGGCTGTAGCCACGCACAGCTTGAGCTGGGAGCTGTGGGAGGGGAAAGGGTAGCACCAGGCGGGCGCTGCTGCATGAGCCAACCTGTCTCCTGCCAGGCTGTCCCCTCCGAGGGCAGCACTCTGCCTGAGCTGCCAGAGCCCTGCCTGCTTCACTGCTGCCCCTTGACCTTTGGCAGCTAAGATAGGTGCTCTTCTTGCCAAGGGTGCCCAGGCTCCTAGGCCCACCTGGGTGCCAGCACTGCATCCCTCCCACCCACGGGGCTAGGAGGGCTGGGGTGCGCAGGGGTGCAGCAGGCCAGGCTCCAAACCACAGGTCAGAAGGAAGACTGGTGGAGGGGCTGTGCCCGTGGCCTGTTAGCTCCTTCCCTCAGGAAGACGGGCACAGGTAGAATGGGGCCAGTCTCCTCACTTGGGCATCTGTCACCAGACAAGATGAGTGGCAGGGCTTTGGGGGGCCTGCTTAGCTGAGCAGTTCCAAGTAGGTGACAGGCACCTTTCCTTTCTTGTTGCCCCTCTCGCCGATGAGCCAGTCAGGGTCCATGCCAGGCAGGCTGTAGACAGTGATGAGCTATATGGAGGGTAGTAAGGGAAGCTTATGCTTTGGCCACGGTCAGTGGGCACACAGCTGCCATCTCCCTGACTAGGCACCCAGACCCTGGGCTGGGCATTCATCTCCTGGCCTTGCTGGGCAGGCAAGTCTGGCTGACCCCTCCCCTGGCCTGTGAGATACCAGGGCCCCCATTCTGCAGTCTCCGGTGATGCCAACCCTGGCTGACCCACTCTCTGCTGACACCAGGCCCACCTCATCAGCCAGCAGGGCTAGCTCGCTGCTGTCAGCTGCCTCGTAGTCGTAGAGCACCCGGGCCTTTCGGGTCCCGCTGGCTGGGGGCGCGACCTCCTCCAGGCAGAGTGGGGCCTCTCCCGGAGTGGCTAGGCTGGCCACTGTGGGCACCACAGGCATGGTGGCTGCGGCGGTGGTGGGTGAGGTGGTGCTCAGGGGTGGGGAGGTGGGCTCCGTGGTGCCCACAAATGTGCCAGGGAATCTGGAGGCAAGGCAGTATCTAAGCAGCCACTGTGCCCTGAGTGAGGGAGCCCCACATCACCCCCAGGTGGGGCCCTCCCAGCCCCAGGCAGCCCCTGCCCGCTACTTACATGGCACCCTGGGAGCTGGCAGCATAAGAAGGGAAAGCAAAGCAAGCGGGGGTGAGACGGGCCCACCGCATCCTCCCGACCCTGCCCCAAGCATTCTGGGGACCTGGAGATCCCCAAGGGCAGCACCACCTCTGGGAGGTCCAGGCAGGACTCAGGCAGAGCCTCGCACCTCATGCCTGGCCCCGTGCTGTGCTCTGGGTTCACAGGAGGGGCTAGACGACGCACTGGGTGGGGAGTTGGGGCCTGGCCACACCTGCCCAGCTGCTTCTGCAGGTCCAGCATGTGGCGGTAGCACTGTGCATAGTAGGTCGTCTGAGACTTGACAAACTCATGGAGGCAACGGAGGTGGTTCACCTGGGGTGGAAGGTCAGCATGGCGCTCAGCCTCCAGCCCTAGTGGCCACGCACACTTACAGACCCAACACCAGAGTGCCCAGATCCCACCCCAAAGGGCCACCTCCTGGCAGTGGGGCCTGACTCACGTGAGTGCTGCTGATGCCCTCCAGCAGGAGACGGGTCACTTCAGCTTGCCGATCAAACTCAGTCTGGGCCACACGGAGCTCCTGCTCAGCCTGGGCGGGGTGCGCAGGGCCATGAGCACTAGGCAGCGAGGTCACCTCCCCTGGGCTGTAACTCCCCTTGAAGCTGCACCCCTCAGGAAAAGCCGCCTGGCAGAGGCCTGCCCAGGTCCCAGCTGGCCCCAATACTGGTACCTTCCACCCCACAACCCGGCCCAGCTAGAAGCCCACACCCCTCTTACCACCCAGTCCCAGCTCCAGGGCGGAACTCACCTTGTCCACCTCGTCATTCCAAAGCTGCGGGACCACAACAGCACCAGTCAGCGGGACAGGCGACAGCCAGACCCAGCTATGGGACCCAATCCCAGCCCCTCTGCCCCCACCCAGCCACACCAGGAGCTGAGAGGGCACAAATGACAATCACAGCCCATCTGACATGCCACATGCAGGGAGGGGACAGCCAGCCGGGAAGTCCTGCTGTGCTCTCCTACAGTGCCAGGCCCCCACTCTGGGTGAGGCCTCCAACGACAGCCCATGTGTCCCACCCCGGACTCCTAGCTAAGGCTGGAGGGCTGGGAGGCAGGACGTGTGACCCTGGGCCAGTCACTGAACCTTTCTGTCCTCCGGCAGAGAAAGGCAGCCTCGGGCCTGAGTCACACTGGGGCTCAGTGGCAAAAGAAAAAAACAGGGCGGCCTCCACCCTCCAGGCTGTTTCTCCTTCCACTCGGCCCGGGGCAGGGGGCAGGAAGTGTCCTCCAGAGTCTAGGGAAGAAAGACCCCCCTCCCCCCGCCGTGACTCAGACCTGGCTCTCTGGCCACTCTGGGAACCCGACCTAGGACAGTGTCCTAACAGAGAATGTGGAAGCAAGCCAGCTGGCACAGGTACAGGCCACAATACACAGCCACAGGCTGTGCCACACATGTGCCACACCAAAGCCCAGCCATGGGCTGCAAGCATTAAGTGCAGTTGGCACTTCAAGGGACAATGACCAGCCGTGAGTGACTGCATGGATCACGCAGCTGCATGCTCAGGTTGGTGAGGAGGCTGCAGGGCAGCGCAGAGGACTTTGCCCATGGGGACATGGAAGGACAGCAAGGGCAGCGTGGCTGTGACAGGTGTGATGAAGTGTGACTGGTCTCGCTCCCACACTCCACAGGGGAAACTGACTGGCAGACCCAGGACACAGCTCAGCCTTGGGCACCGCCACCCACCTCCCTGCAGGCCATGGACAGCTGCCCTCCTCGGGATGAGCCCTAACCTGAAACCAGATCCTGGGCCCAGGCTCCCTGTCCTCCCTGGTCACTGAGGTGTGCGACAGGGGCAGCTGCCTCAGCCTTCACCTGCGAGTCTGGGTTGGGGAAGGCAGGCTCAGGCCTCCGCTGCACCCTTTGGGCCCTCCCAAGGCAGTCAGCCGTGAGGGTGGCAGATGGGTGGCAGGCTAGGACAGACAGGGCTGTCTGCAGCTCCCTACATGGGTGGCTCAGTGCAGACGGCGGCGCTACCACGCCAGTGCTTCTCAGAAGCCAGCCCGGCTGTGAGGCACAGGCCCTGGGGTTGGGGCGAGGCCTCACTCCGGGAAGCAGGCCCTGTGTCACCTGCTGGCTCCAGTTCCTGCATGGTTAGGCCCAGCAGGGCTAGGGAGCCGGGGTAGGGGGGTGGGGCGCTTACCGCGGAGGCGCTGGCCGAGAGAATGTAATTACGAGGTCTAGTCTCCTGAAAGTCAGGCACCGTCTGGCAGGGAACAGAGTTCATGGGGGGAGTGGGTCACCCTGGGCCAGGTCTGGGGTCGAGGCCAGGAGGCTGTCCCACCAGTGTCAGCAGCCTCTGCCCCAGGGCGAGGGGGACACAGACAGAAACACTACAGACCCCTGTGTCTGCTTCCAGCGCTGAGCTGGAGATGAGACTGAGGGGCCAGGGAATCCAGTGACCCGGGGTACATGTGCTGGGGACCCCAAGAGGGCAGGCAAAACTGCTCTCACAGCCTTTGCTCCCAGAGGGCCTCAGCCTGGCCCAGCCCCTCCTATCCGGACCCAGACACACTCCGAGGCCCCAGTCAGGCCCCCAGTCCCCTACAGACACCCCCAAGAATCTCCACACACCATGTCTGTGGCTCCTGCATCCAGGGCTAGGCCCTCCCCCCATGAGGGTGGACAGACGGATGCACGGATGGACAGTGACAGGCGTTCAACGATTGCAAAGAGCTGCCTGGAGCACGGGGCTCAGCCCGGCAGAGCGCAGCTGCTTGCAAGCCGCCCAGACGCACCCTGGACCGGGCTCTCGGGCCAGAAGCAGCACAGCACGCGGGACAGGTATACTCACATCTCCCTCACACTGAGCCAAGTTACCCAAAGCAGGACGGAAAGGAACAGAAACAGAGAGTTAGTGAGTCCAGAGCGCAGCGCAGGCTGGAGGCTGAAATGCGCAGGAGGCCAGGCCCGCTCGTATGGGAAAGGAGTGGCGCGGGGGCCGGGGTCACTGAGGCTGGGAGCACTGCTCCTGCTGACCCATGCTGGACCGTGGGGAGAGGGAACTAGGAAAGGGTGCCCTGGCTTGGCGGATAGGGAAGTTCGTCCCGGCATGAGGCTGTCCTGCCCAGGTGACTCGAGAGCTAATCCCAATGGCCCCAGATAGCCCTGGCCACTGGTCTGGGGGAGCAGAGAGAACATGGTTGCTGGAGGCAGTGTAGGCCCAGCTGTGGCACCAGAGCTCCGTGCCACGCCCCCACCCAGCAGGAGAACAGAGGGTCACGGAAGCCGGAAGCCCACTCAGGCTCATCGGAGCCTTTCTTGGCTGAGCCTGGGAACTCACAGGTGGCAGTCCCCTAGCAGGCTGGGAGCTGCAAGTCCCCTCCATGCCCTGCACCCCAAGCCCCTGGCATGCAAGGGGGAGCTCGCCCTCTCCTGGCCCAGCCTGGCCGCGTCAGCTCACGTGTGCTGCGGGCCTGCCCTGAGTTTTCTCTCTCCACACCCTCACAGGGGCGTCGAGCACAGCACACCCTGGCCCCATGGTCCAGCAGCAGGGAAGGTTAGTAGGGGAGCCGTGCCCAGGTAGAGCATCCAGGGAGGTGGCGAGGGCATGCGAGACCCCCAGCTGGCTGTCTGGGGAGACAGTGGGCTGCCCTGTACCCACTCTGCGAGTGCCTGCTCTGGGCCACCAAGGCTCCCTTGGAAGTGGGGAGACAGACATGATGGCCAGCACATGCCTTCCCAGCCAGGAGCAGGGACAGAGGTCATGCCAAGCACCAGGTCCTCATGTAGCTGCCATCCTCAGCTCCTGCCAGAGCCCGGGGGACCAGGAGGCTGGTGGGGACACCTACCGTGGCTTTGGCTTCCGCAGCCTTGGCCTTCTTCAGCCGTGCTTTGCAGGCATCCAGGTCCAGACGCCGGTTCTGGAGGAGTCGCCTTTCCTTCTGTAGGGTGGGCAGTGGGGAGCTGTGAGGCCCTGGTAGTCCAAGGGCTGTCTGGTCAAGACAGGGAAACTGAGGCCCAGAGGTGCAAGGTTGCTCCAGGTCACTCAAGTCTGTGGCAGCCACTGCTGGGTAGGAAGGTCCCAGGAGTCCCAGGTCCCCTGCAGGGGGTTGGGCGGGGGGCAGCTCACCGAAATGGTCTTCCAATCACCTTCCAGGAAGTTGCGCAGGGGCGTGAGAAAGCTGACAGAGGCCGTGTGGATGAAGTCCCTCTCAGCGGCTCCCAGGCGCTTCTCAGCTTCCGACACCTTGAGGAGCGTCTTCCCTGCGGAACAGGGCTGAGGGTGGTGAAGGGTCCCAGGCTGCTGGACACCTGGGCCGCCAGGCCACCAGGGACTTGATACATAATGGGACTCCCCAAAAGATGACATGCTGTAGCCCCTAGTGTGCACAAGGCCCAAGCTTCCTCGGGAAGAACATGGTGGTTCCAGGATGAGAGAGAAGCGAGCTGGCTACACGCTCTCCCCAATGTACCATTAACTGCTTCCCACTGCCAGAGCCACCCTTGCCAGACTGCAAATTGACCAAAGGCAGAAAATGCAGGCACTCTACGGATCCTGGCAGGGACAGCGTTGGTGACACTTGGCCTGGGGATGTGGCTGGCTGCTCAAGGTCTATGCACCTGTGGCTCTGCCAGGCCAGGGGGTGATGGGCCAGTGCCGCCGCAGGTGGGAGCGGACTTGCCCGCCGCAGCCCCGATGGCGCACAGGGGTGAAGTCAGCACAGCAGCCAGCCTGGGGCTTGAACGCTGCGGCATGCCTGCGGGGAGATGCAGGTGGAAGCAGCAGTGTGCGGGACGGTCCCCGCCTAGCCGCACTTCCCACGTTCAGGCGTAAGCTCTGACGTTCTTGCCGCTGACTACTCATCTGCACTGACCAGGAAGAGCCCTTCAGCAGCTCCACTTGAAAAGGTGAATACATTTTATTTATTTATTTATTTATTTATTTATTTATTTTTTGGTGGAACTGGGGATTGAATT
>NW_004524699.1:6486371-6494938 GCF_000260255.1 Octodon degus | reverse complement strand
AAATTCAGTAGAAGAGCAACAGCACATCCAACTGGCAAAAAGAAAACATCAGCCACTTTGAAGATACGGCAACAAAGATTATTCAATATGAAACATAGAAAAGGAAAAGACTGAAGAACAGAAAGAGAAATGGTAAAAGAAAAGTGAATAGAGCCTCAGATGTCCGTGGGACACTGACACAGGGATGAGATCAGAACCTGCAAACCTGACAAAAGGGAGCTAGTGCCACCCCCAACCTGCTGCACGTCTGAAACGCCAAGTGTTCTCTAAACTGATGAATGAGCCCTGAGGGCTGGGTCCCTGCTCCGGGGCTGGACTGAGACTGGCTGTGGTGGCCCATGCCTGTAATCCCAGCGCTTGGGAGGCTGAAAACAGGAGGATCACTACGAGTTTGATTTGTGTAGTGAAACCCTGTACACCCTGTACTAACTACATTTAAAAACAAAAATAAAATAAAATAAATAAAATAAAATCAATGAATGAATCCCAGGAACAACAGAGGTTAGGAGTAGGAATTATTAGCGTCCGGAGAGATGGCTCAGTAGAGTAAGTGCTTGCCTGGCAAGTGCAAGGGGCTGAGTTCAATCCCTGGTCCCGCAAAAAAAAAAAAAAAAAAGTAGGAATTTTTATTTATTTAGTCTTTTGGAGACAGGGTTTCACTATGCAGTTCAGGTTGGCCTTGAGCTCACTCTGTAGCCCAGGCTAGTCTTGAACTTGCAAAGATCCTCCTGCCTCACCCTCCACAGTGCTGGGATTACAGGTGTGCATCACCATGCCTGGCTACAGTAGGAAATATTTATTAAGAAAGCTCCTGCCAGAGGGACAGGAGGGGCTACCCGGAGGATGGCTGCCCCAAGACACCACTGCCTGGGGAAGTTTTTTTTGTTTTTTTTTTCAAAACCGGGGATTGAATTCAGGCCCTTGTGCTTACCAGGAAAGTGCTTATTCTACTGAGCTATCTCCCTGGCCCCAAAATTTGAGAAAGAGTTGTCCCCCTCTGCCCCCCGGGGAAGTTTTACAGAGCACAACCATGCGGGTACAATGCAGGTTACAAGCGATGGTCATCCAAGAAGACTGTAGTGATCCAATGAGAAGCAAGTATAGGGCCGAGTGGGCGTGGAAAGATCAAAGAACTTCTCAGGTAGGTGATGGAGCTGGGGGTCTTGGTGACCCACTGAGGGGACTGATGCCACCTAGACTGCGTTGGACCTAGTGTTATCACTTACATTTGGGGGTATGTAGACCTGGCCTCCAGCTGATGTGTCCCTGGCCACGGTCCTGGTGCATCTCTGCCTTCTGTCCTGAGTCTCTCGAGGGCCCAGCCCTGCCTGCCTGCCTATAATATTTGTACCTTACCAGCTGCCTATAGTAACAACAACAAAGGAAGCAACACATCAAGTAACAGCAACTCCAGGAGAGGGGAGAAAAGGGCCGAAAGAATACTGAAGGAACACCACCCGAACATTCTGAAATTCAAGACTTTAAGTAGAAGAAAAAGGACACAAAGCCCACCTCGCCAGTTACTGCCAGACAAAGGCAAAAGTCCCTGGACCTGGCCCGAGAGAAGCAGTCCGCCCACAGAAGAGGCACAGTAAGGTCAGTAGGTCACGTCTCACCAGAAACGATGGAGGCTGGACAGCAGGGGACTACATAACCACCGGAGGAAAGCGACCTCATCCAAGAAAGCCACATACAAAAAAGGGACCCTCCAGATGTGGAAGCAGAATAAAGTCACAGTCAGATAAAGACTAAAAAAAATTTCTAGCATATATAAGAAATGGCCACAGTGGTACACACCTACAATTCCAGCACTTGGGAGGCTGAGGCAGGAGGACCACTGCTGAGGCAGGACTGGCTTGATACGTACAGAACAGCTGATGATCTGGCACAGAGTAAACTGAGAGTCTGCCCGATGCCTGTGTGTCGCGACCTGGGGCGAGACCCACGGCTGGCCTGCAGATGCCGTGCAGCCCTAAGCTAAGGGTCAGGGTGGAAATCAGCACACAGTCTGTGAAGCCCTGGCACCTCAAAGCAAGACAACAACCCCAGCTGAGGACTCTGTGACCCGCATTCCGGTCGCAGCTCAGTAGCTCCACTTAGCAGACAGAGGCGAACCTGTCGAGTTAGCCACGGTCCAGGCCCGTGTGCTTTTCGTCCTGGAGCCTGGCATCAGCAGCTCACCCGCTGCTTGCTGGAGCCCACCAGCACGCTCCCAGCCAAACTGTGCACCTAATAAACGCAACAGTCAACGGAGCCTTGGGCTCTTGGCCCTACTTGGGGCTCGGGACATCCCGGCTGCCCTTTGTAACTAAAACACACCTTGTCTGTGTCTTCTTTTGTCATTGTACTCCTGAGCATGAGATTGGTGGTCCTAGGCCAGGGCCCCGACACCCAACAGATCACTGTGAGTTCAAGGCCAGCCTGGGCTACACAGTGAGACCCTGACGCAAAGAAATTCTTCAAGTTCAAAGGCAACAACATCAGATCTAACCTGATTCCATAGAGAGCAACTGATTACAGTTAAACATGAAAAATAACAGAATTTTCTCTTCTATTAACTGGTCTAAGACAACTACAGGAAATGACAGCTTGGTTTTATGGTATGTAGAAGCCAGGAACAGCACAGAGAAAGGGAGAGAATGTAGTTAAACTGTTGCAGTTTCCATTTTGAACTTGAAGCTAAATAGCGTGACTTAGAAGCAGACTGTGATAATCTAAGATCCATACTGTTAAAAAAAAGTCCATCCTGTAATCCCTAGAACAGCCCCTAAGAAAACCTTAAAAGTTAAAGCAATGAAGAAATTTAAATATTTTTTAATTTTTTGTGTGTGTGTATTTTGTATGGAAGGTTCTACAGGGAAAAAAATATTCAGGGTCTCACTACTAGATCGCACGCACAGTGATCCACCTGTGTACAGCCTCCCAAGAGCTGGAATTACAGGGAGCGCCACCCGCCCGCCCGCCTCAGCTTGCTCTGGGGTCGAGGCCCCCGGTGCCTGCTTGCAGGAGCTTTAATCTGCTGAGCTATTTGGCCGGCCCTCAGAAATTTAAATGTTATGCTAGGAAATATCTACCACATAAAACAAGCCAATAAAGGAGCTGCCAGCATGGTGAGCTCTAAATGCTAAAGAAAACAATAGCAAAGTACAAAATCCAACCACAGCAAGGGTTGCATTAAATATTAATGGACTATGGGCTGGTGAGATGGCTCAGTGATCTAAAGCACCTACTTAGAACAAGCTTAGCTAAAACACAGGGACCACGGTTTGATCCCCCAGCACCACATGCCAGCCAGCCCTGCCCCCTGGTGGGCTGAGCTGGGCACACACACACAAATAAATTAAAAAAAAATTAATGGACTAGCACGCCCATCCAAAAGGCAGTGCCGGGGCTTGGCGTGGTGGTGCTGGTCTGTAATCCCAGCACTACAGAGGCACGGGCAGGAGGGTTCCAGGGAGTCCGGCCAGCTTAAACTACACAGCAAAACTTAAAAAAAAAAAAAAAAAAAATCAGCACTTGTCAGAATGGATTTGTTTCTGTTTCTAAGTCTGGTGACACGGGCCTGTAATTCCAGCACTGGTAGGCTGCAGCAGGAAGATCACTATGAGTCTGAGGCCAACTTAGACTACATAGTGAACCCCTATCTCAAATGCCTCCCCAAAATTATACCAGATAAAAGAAGCCAGATGCAAAATAAGAGCATGTAACAATTCTACTTACAGGAAATATTCAGGGAAAAAATCTCTAGAGACACAAAACACAACCGTGGTTGGCCAGAAGTGGGGACAAGGGACTGACCCTGAACCGGGATGAAGGACCGGGCGTGGGTGCTTTTAGAGTAGGTCTGCACGAGGCTCGTACAGCCCCATCAATCTACTAAAACGACTGAGTTATACACTGAAGCCAGGCACATCCTACAGCACATAAGTTATTCTTCCAACAGATGAAGTGACTAAGGCAGGGGTGGCTCTGGCCAGGCGACGAGAGGGCCCCTCCCCCAGCGCAGCCCCACGAACTTGCCAGGAGGGGCTGCGGCTCAGGGAGCACTAGTCCCTGGCTGCACCAAAACCCAACAGATTTATACGAACCAAAACTGATAGGGAGGGGTGCATTTTTTGTTCTACTGAGCAACACTGAGATTTCTACAATACAGTATCTTTTGTTTGTTTGAGACAGGGTCTCAACTCACTTTGAACCTGTGGTGATCCTCCTGCCTCAGCCTCCTCAGTGCTGGGATGACAGGCACGTGCCACCATGCCCGGCTTTACAGTTAGAATGAATTCAGGTATCACTTGTGTGCGTGCTTGGATGTTATATATATATTTTTTTTGGGTGGGGGGGTACCAGGAATTACACTCAGAACCTTGAGTTTGCTCCAGCCCCCAGCCTGGCAAAGCCGCTCACCGTAGGGCGTGGTAGCCCCCAACTCGCCGGCTGCCTCAGCCATGTACTGGGCCAGCAGCTCTCCGTTGGTGACCCTTGAGGGCACCTTCCTGTCCAGCTTCTCATACAGGAACTCTTCCACGCGGGCACCTGCGGGGAGACAGCCCAGCAATGCCCAGCCTGCTGCCTCCCAGAATTTTCTCGCCTCCCCACCTTCACCCCAAGACTGCTCCCGTTAAGCCCTCTCCCCACAGGGTTCACACACTCGCGTGGCTGTTGGTGGTCACACGGCCACTTCCCTCTTCCGCACACAGGGCCTGTCTGCAAAACTCTACTCTTGGTTCTGAAGCCCTCGGGACACATCATTAGCCACAGGGCAGAGCAACCAGTGGCCCATCAGTGGCGTAGGTCCCTGCCTGCCCCAGCCACGGGGTCTGTGTGGGGCCTGCCTCTCCCCCTGGGCTCCCCTCCAGGCACTTCACCTCCTCCATGCAGACTGGGCACTACCAGCCCCTGCGCCCCATGCCCAAAGACTCACTGGGGTTGGGCTGCAGCAGCACCTCCGTCTGCCGCAAGATGCGCTCTGTCCAGCTCTTGGTGCTGTCCGCCCGCGCCAGGAGGTTCTCAAAGTGGGCATCGAGCTCGGTCTTCTCGGCCTGGCCGAACTTCTCCTCTGTGAACTGTGGGTGGAGAGGAGCCCACCCCAGATCAAGGACCTTCCTAGAGCAGCCAGGGGCCAGGCCCCTGGGGGCTCCAGCTGCCCTCTGCAGAAGTGGGGCACCTGAGTGTGAGGGTCAGGGCTTCTCCACGTCCAGGGACAGCCTTGCCTCTCCCTCATAGCCCTCCCAGCAGCCAGGCACCTCCGGGGTCTTTTAGGCTAAACAGGGACAGGGACAGAAGCTGGTAGCAAGAGAGCAGGAAACAGATGGAACACAGAACGAGGTCCAGGCTTATCAGGGACTCTGTGGGCAGCTGGGGGCCTGGGAGGAGGCCTGGCACTGGGCCTTGGGTGTGGTAGAGAGGGCTCAGTGCCTGGCTGCTGGGTGTGGTGGACGGGAACATGGCCAGCGCAGCACAATCGGCCACTGGGTACACTCGGAAGCCACAAGGACCATCTAGGAACAGCAGAAGTGGGTCCACGTCCTAGTCCCTCTGATCTACAAGGGCCCTGGGACAAACTGTCCCCATTTTTCAAACAGGGACACCCAGGACAAGCCAGCCAGGGAACAGGGCTGTCCAAGGTCATGGCCGAACAGTGAAAAGGTAAAGACCTTCAGGTGTAAGATAAGGAAAGAGGACCTAGGATCCGTGACTGGCCCAGGGCTGGGACATGACCCCAGGACTTCAAGGACTTCCCAAAGCAGAGGGCCGGTCACCTGTCCCATTTCTGGGATGCAGCCACTGAGACTGAGCAGGCCAGAACCCTGCAGAGAGGCAGTGATGAGTCATCCCGAGGCAGCACCGCCAGGTTCCTCCAGGCATCAATTATGTAGCAGGCTGGGCTCGAGTTTCTCCCTGAGGGCTCAGCTAGGCGAGGGCCCTGGCCTCCTCCTCTCCCTTACAGCCCCCAAACTGGGGTGAAGGGGGGGGGGTCTCAGGCCATCTCTGCCTGGGGACCTGGCCCAGTCCCACACTCCAGGTATCAGAAAGTTACCTCTCTGGGCTCACTTTTCCCCTAGACTATGTGGCTAATGGATCTCACGGGATACTGGTCAGCACACCTACGGGCTTCATCAACAGGGCTGTTGTTGAGGCAGGCCTCTGTCGGTTAGGCTGGCATTGAGCTTGCTTATGTAACCTAGGCTGGCCTGCCACTCACAGATCCTCCTGCCTCAGCCTCCTGAGCGCTGGTTACAGGCACACGGCACCACGCCCACCTGATCAAGTTTTTCTTTGCTTTCTTGCAATGCAGTTGATGAAGCTGGGCCTTGCATGTGCTGGCAAGCCCTCCCCATGCAGCTGCACCCCCTGCCCTGGCTGGGCAAGTGGTAGCTGGTCACCTGAGGTCAGTCTCTGGCCCTTGAAAGCTACCCTGATGGCTCCATGAGTCACACTAATATGCACCTCAGCCCCTGTCCTCCAGGCCCACCAGGCTGCCTGGCCCTTGGGCCCCAAGCCACCTGGCTTCAGGTCCTCCCTGGCTCTCCTAACACCCCGCCCACCCACTGCCGGGTGCTGCTAATGCCTGGCAGGACAGCAGCCTTTCTTGCTCTTCCTGTGGTACCTCTGCCTTCCAGGTGCCTGCAGTTTCAGCCAAAAGGGGCTCAGCTGCCCCCCACCTCCCACCTCCCTCCATCTCCCCCCAACCCCCTGCATCTCAGCTGAGCCAGGGTTTCTGCCTCACTGCCTTAACCCCAGTGCTCTGGCACCCAGAGAGCCCCACCCTCCCTACCTTCCAGGCCCCACTCTGGGTCTCTGAAGCTGAAAGGCCCACTCTCCATGCCTCCCTGCAGAGCCAAGACCTGCTCCCCACAAGGGTGGGCGAAGCCTTCTCGCTGTCCCTGCTAGATGGCAGAGCTCAGTGCTTGGGGCTGGGGGGCATGCATCTGAGATCCCAGCACTGGGGAGGCTGTGGCAGGAGAGTGGCCACCAAGTTCTAGGCCAACCTGGGCTACACAACTAGATTCTGCCTCAAGAAACCAACCAAACCATGCCCTAAAGAGCCCCTCCCAGCCCTCCACACTCACTGCTTCACTCCGGGCCCTAGGCAGTCCCACTCTTGCCCAGGCTGCTCCCAGAGGCAGCAGCAGGGGGTGGGCGTGTGGAGAAAGCCTCTATTTATAAGGCTCCGGCTCCCTCCTCCTCAGCCCCAGCCGGTTGGGCCTGCATGCTGGCTGCCCTCCAGCAGGGACCCTGGGGCTAGTGACCCATCAGGCAGAGAAAGGCCACAGCCCCAGGTCGGGCGGCAGGGCCCGGTCTGCACGGGAAAGTGGTGGATCAGGTTCTACTCAGCTGTGATGTGGGAGATAAGCAATTGCCATACCAACGAGGACTCCCCACCAGCAGCTGGACTGCAGCTTTGGGTTCCCTACTCCTGCTAGGGCTAGGGCTGCTCCCCGGGATCAGAACACGGGACACTGCGCTTTCTAGTACACATGGCCACATGAGCTTCCACAGGGGCTGGGGCGGGCTCCCTCAGTCAACAACAGTACTGGTCCCTAGAGCCCGCCCAGCCCGCACCTCCTTCCCAGAAGAGAAGACTGAGCCAGGAGAAAAGCACTTGGCCAAGGTCACATGCGGCACTGGTGCGGGGTCACCCACAGCACAGAAGCCGACTGCGATGAGCGCTGTGTGTCTAGTCCCACAGATCCTTACACCCACCCCCCCAAGGGAGAATCACCCCACTTCTCAGATGGAAAAACTGAGATCCAGCAAGGCGCAGCCCCTCCTACAAGGCCAGAGGAGAAGCATCACACAATGTCTGGCTGAGGTCTTCGCGTTTCGCGGTGGCATTAAGTCCCTCCGTTTCTTCTCCTTCCCCTAAATGGTGGACTCACTCCAACCTCAGCTTTAGGGTCTGGGCGGCTTCCCAAGGAGAGCGCCCTCTCTCCCCATTCCTAGGGAGGGGAGTAAACAGGCCTCCCCGGAGGAGAAAGGAAATAACTACTGGCTTCCGGCCGGACCATCCAAGCGTGCAAAAGGGACCCAGGCGGCACAGGACCACCCGCCCATTGTAGCGGCTGGGAGACTGAGTCTCGGGGCAAGGGCTGCGCTGCTGTGGAGCCCCCGGGCCGGGGACCCAGGCCTCCTAACGCCCGGCGGGGCCAGGATCGCTGCCCGGCAAGGGCAGAGAGGTGGATGCCGGCGCCGCGGGTCGGCGCGGAGGTCCGGTTGCGGGCGCGGCACCACTCCCTGACGCGGGACGGAACCTGGGCCACGCAGTCAGCGGGTCGCGGGGGTCAGAGACGCCCCCAACTCCCCAGTGCCGCACCCCCTCCCGGGCGCGACTCCAAGCGCTGGGCACCCCGCACAGCAGCTGCGGCAGCGCGGGCCTCCCCGCACCCCGAGGCCGCCTTCGGCACCCGCCGCGCCCACATCCGGGCCCCGGCGCCAGGCCTCACCTGCACGGCGCGCGTGAAGAAGATGCCTGCGTCCGACGCCAGCTTCTTCATGTTGAAGTCCATGGCGCGCCCGCCGAACACGCACACGCTCGGCCGCTCCGCCGCGGGCCGGAGCGCAGCCCG
>NW_004524699.1:6474721-6486271 GCF_000260255.1 Octodon degus | reverse complement strand
CGCCCCCGCCCACCTGCTGCCGCCGCCGCCGTCGTCGGCCCCGAGCCCCGCCCGCCCGCCCGCGATCGCCTAGTCCCTGCTCGGGGAGGGCGGAGCCTCGGGTGGGCGGAGCCTGCGGGCCTGACGGCAGCGTTCTCGGCTGCCCCCTGCCGGCTTCTACCGGCACCACAGCCCGACTGGCTTCCTCTGCCTCCTCTGCCTTAATACTTCGAGAGCGAAACAAGCAAGCCCTAGCTACCAACACGCACATCCCAGACTTCTCTTTTTTTTGCTGGAAGTGGGGATTGAATCCAGGGTTTTGCACTGAGCTCCACTCCCAGCCCTTTTTATTTTGTGTTTTTAGACAGGGTCTCCCTAAGTCATTCAGTTACCCAGGCTGAAGTCAAACTTTTTCCTCTGCCTCCCAGAAAGCTAGGACGACAAGTGTGCACCTCCATGCCTGGCTTGTTTTTTCTAATGCTTTCCAGCAATTTTATTTTCACTTGGCAAATAAGAGTTGTATGAAAAAAGAGTTGTATAGTTGTACACTATGAGTTTGAGGCCAGCCTGAACTGCATAGGCCAGACTGTCTCAGACCCCCATCCCCCCAAAAAATCAAAACCAGCCTCAGACAAAACAAACAGAAAGTGTCAATTTGTATCCCTTTCCGGGGACCTAGCTCACCAGCATAAGGACCTGTCTAAGGCTTTGTTGTTTTGTTTTGTTCTCTGAGAGAAGATAATGCTGCTATGACAGCCGCGTGCCACCACACCCAGCCCAAATATATACAACGTTTTTTGTTTCTTTTTTTGGAGACAGGGTCTCCTATGCAGTTTGGGCTGGTCTCATGCCCGCTTTTGTAGCTCCCAGGCTTGTCTCGAACTCACAGTGATCCTCCTGTCTCAACCTTCCGAGTACTTGGCATTACAGGCGTGTGCTGTCACACAGCACGCCCAGGGTTCTGTGGCTGGCACATATCGAACTCCGGTCTTTGCGTTTGCCAGGTAGGTGCTTATGCCTCTGAGCTATCTCCCCTGGCCCAACACCTGGTTTTGAGACTGGATCTTGCTAAATTGCCTAGTCTGGCTTCAAACTTGTAATCCTCATGCCCCTGCCTCCCATATCATGGAAGGACACATGTGTGTACTGCCACACCCAGCCAAAGCAATGTTTTCATGTGTTTACATTGTAGAATGATGAGATCGAGCTAGTTAATCATCCCCCAACCTATTCACTTTGTGAATGTGTGTAAGGAGAACACTTCCAATGCACCTCCTTAGCAAAAAAAATTTTGACACAAGGTCTCTCTATGTAGTTCAGGCTGACCTTAAATACATTATGTCACCCTTGCTGGTCTTCAGCTCATGGCATTTATCCTGCCTCAGCCTCCGAGTACTGGGATTACGTTAGTAGCTACCAGCCTGCTGTGGTAGTTCCTGCCAGTAGTCCCAGCACTTGGGAGGCAAAGGCAGGGAGACCCTCTGAGTTCGAGGCCAGTCTAGACTACACAGTGAGTTTAAGCCCAGCCTGAATTACAGATTCTTTCAAAAAGAAAAACAAAAGCAAAACCAGGAGTAGCTACCATGGCAATCTCTCCCTTCCTCTCTCTGTCTAGAGCTCCCTCTTTCCCTCTCTCTCCCTATCTCTTTTACAGTACTGGGTATGGAACCCAGGGCCTGCCACATGCCAGGCAAAAAGCTCTATCACCACGCTGCACCCCCAGCCCAGCCTAGGCCAGGCTTTTGCACCCCAGAACTCAAGTTTGAGTCCCACATCAGTGATGTCCTGATCGTGTGGCCTTGAAAAAAGGACTTGACCTCTCTGTGCCGCTGCTGCTTCTCCTCTGAGATGATCTGGAGAAGGGTTCCAGATGCCAAACTGTTGAGAAGCATACAGAGGCTGTGTTTATGGGCTGTGTTAGATGGGCATGGGAAGGACCACGTCTTTCTTTCTTTTTTTAGTGTATTTAGTACAGGGTCTACAGGGTCTCACTACACAGATCGGACTCCTAGTGATCCTCATGTTTTCAGCCTCCCATGTGCTGGGATTACAGGCGTGTGTCACCACACCCAATCTCAAAACCATGGGTTTCTAATTGTCTGTATTTGGGGGAGGGAAACGAGACAGAAAAACAGTTGAGATGTGTTTTGTATATGCACCAACTTCCCGCAAGGAATGTCATGAAAACATGGAAATTAGTCGTGTGTGTGTGTGTGTGTGTGTGTGTGTGTGTGTGTACTGGGGATAGAACTCGGGTCTTTGAGCTTGCCAGGCAGGTGCTGAGCTATATTCCAGACTGTACTGGAAACACAGACGAGAGCAAATTCACATGTACATTAAAAGAATTGTAGGGCTGGCCAAATAGCTCAACGGATTAAAGCACCTGCAAGCTGGCACAGGTTCGATCCCCGGGCCTGCCGTGCTGGCCCCACCCCCGGGGCACGCTGAGATGCAATTGAGACTGGGCGTGGTGGCACGCTCCTGTAATCCCAGCTCTTGGGAGGCTGTAAACAGGCGGATCACTACCTGTCCGATCTAGTAATGAAACTTCGAACATCCTGTAGACCCTTCCCTAAAATACAAAATAAGGGGCTGGGGAGATGACTCAGTAGGATAAGTGCTTGACTGGCAAACGTAAGGATCTGAGTTCAATCCCAGGTTCCGCCAAAAAAAAAAAAAATAATAATAAATAAATAAATAAATAAACAAACAAATGAACAAAAGAATTGTCTGTATTGATGATTGACACTGCCACTGTCTGCAGCTGACCAACCATAGTGCTCCCTTAGCCAACACCTGTAGTGGTCATGCATCAGTAAGCTTGTGGCCCAGGGCAGAATCCCAGCACAAAAAAAAGTTCACTCATTCATTCTCATTGATTAAAAAAAAAAAAAAATCAGTAACTCACACGCACTGTTTTGTTTTGCTGTCGTTATGTTTAGACAAAATCTCCTATGTAGCTCTGGCTGGCCTTGAACTTGCTGTGATCCCCGTGCCTCTGCCTCCGGAGTGCTTAGAGGCGCTGATATTTGAAAATGGACACTTGAAGAATGGGATGGACTCGTCCACGTGGAAAGCAGCTGCGGTAAAATAGACAAACATTAGGGATCAGAGGTCCAGAAAGCTCGTCGTCGGAAGTTTGAGTGCTTTGCCTAGTCCTTTTAGCGTGGCTCCGCCCCATTCTGCAGCTAATGTCAATCTAATCCTGATGACCAATCGTAGGAGAGAAAAACCCACTTTCGCACCTCAACCGCACTTAGGGGGCGGGCCAGGGGCGGGAGAGGCGGGACCAGAAGTGTCATGTGACTCACCCCATTGGCCAAGAGCCCCAACAGCCGCGAAATAGTTTGCAGACGCTCATTGGCCAGAGCTGGATTGGGCCGGCATGATGCCACGCCCTCCAGCGGCGTGGGTTTGGTTGCGCTGCTGCCGGGGAAGGAGACGCTGCCCTTCCGCAGCTATGGGCTCGCGGGTGAGTGAGTGGCGGCCCGACTGAGCCCACCGGGCTGTGCGGCTGGGCCTGGGATTGAGGCCCACGGCGAACGGGGTCGGAGCCTGTACAGAGCACGAGGCGAGCGCAGATGTCGGGGCTCAGGCGATCGGGGAAGGTACCCTAGCTAGAAGCAGCGGGCACCTTGGCCGGGCAGTGCAAGCAGGGCACCGGGGCCACCCTGAAGGGTACGCCGGGGGCCGGGGCCCGAGAGGACGGGGCCGAACCGGGCCGCGCACGGTGCCCTGGGTGTGTGAGCAAGTCCTGGCGATTGGGAGGTTGCGGAGGGCCGGGGGTGCCGAGAGGAACGGGACGCTGCGCGGGGATGGCCGCGGAGTCCCCCGCGGGCACGTCGCAGGTGGCGGTGCTGCGGGACCTCAGACCCGAGGCATTGGGCCGTTCAGGTCCGGACGGTGGAGGGCGGCGCCCAGGCTGGCACAGGAAAGGGCCCGGAGGTGGCGTAAGGAGCTGCCCATCCAAGGCCGGGAGTCAGCCGTCCAGGGGCCCAGGCTCTGTAGGGCATCGGAAGTGTCCTCCTGGTGCGTGCACAGCCGTGGGATTTTCATGCAGGGAAAGAGGCTGCCTATTTCGTGCCCTGGGTAGTGCCAGGGCATAGGTGGGCAGGAATTGGACCCTTTCCATTCTTGCAGCGAAGTGGGCCTGTGAGGGCCGGCACAGTTTCCTTCCCAGCAGAGAGTACCTGGATTCAGCCCTGTCAGCACCTGCCTATCCCTTGGACTCCCAGAGAGCTTGTGTCACCTCATCTGTGTGATTATACCAACCTCTGAAGCCCTTCAGGTGTGGCACTCATGATGCGTGGCTGTTGTTATGGGCAGTAGCTGGGAAGCACCCCTGCAACCTTGAGATCCTCAGCCCCCTAAGCCTGGGGTACTTGAGCCACCTTGGTGAGGTTGCTTTCCTCCTGAGCCTCAGTTTCTCTGTCCTTAAGGGTTCTGTCAGTGACTGAGATCAAAGCCCTCAGGAAAGCCTGTTGTGGCCCTGGCCTGGGGAAGAGCAGCAGTTGGCCTCTGATGGTCTTGTCCGCTGCCTATCAGGGTGGTGGAGGAGGGGCCGTGAGATCACAGGGTCACAGCCCAATACTCGCAGCCACCTGGCAGGCTGTCATCGTGGCAGGGTTTGCCCTACCATGTTACCCTGCCTCACATCTTGGCTAGCACCGGACTGATCGGCCTGCTGCCCTTCCCACTTCGGGATAAGCTGCTGGCCAGTGGCTTGGCCGTCTTCCCAGGAGACAGGGTCTCCCTGGCCTGTGTTCCTTCATCTTGCGGTCCCTGGAGACCTTGAGGATATCTTTGGCCTGGGGGTGGTTTTTGGAAGCACCCTGCAGCATATGGGGTCCAGGCTCTGTGAGGAAGCCCAGCTTTGGGATGGGGCAGCAGAGTGCCCTGGGGGTTTCTCAGAAGGTCCTGGAACAACAGCCCTTGTGCCCTGTGGTCCTTCTGGGATTGCACTTCTGCCGCATGTCAAATATAGCTGGCGCGTTTGCATTGAGCAGAGTCCTAGAGTCCAAGAGACTTTGATCCACCGGGGCTGCATCTCGTAGCAGCTGTGTGACTTTGGACTGAACTTAGCTGTCATGAGACTCAGTTTCCTCATTGGAAGTGGGGGAGGTGGGCAGGGTGGGAGGGCACCTGCGGCACAGAGTTGTGATGACTTGGTGAAAGAACTCAGTAGAAACACACAGTGTCCGAGCCGTGGCTTCCCTGTGCAGCCTGAGCCCGGATGATGTTCTCTGGTGTGGTCCATAGGAAGTGAACTGCGCTTGGCCTCGTGGGAAGAGAAAAAGATGTTGTGATTTCTAGTTGGGAGCTTGCAAATTTTGCTTCGCACCTGGCCTGTGGGTTCAAAGAGGCTGAGAACGGGGCAGAATACCCTGCCTTAGAAGGTGGCGCTTGTGTAGCCCAGGCCCTGGCTCTCAGGTCAGCGTGGTAGGGCTGCTGTCTTCCTGTCTTGAGGCTCAAGGTGGGCACCTGGTCTGTGGACATCTTGTGGCCACCTGCTTGCAGGTGCTTGGGGCTGGGCCTCACTCCAGGCCAGTGTCCGGTGCTGCCTTTGCTGTGTCCCAGCCCCGTGAGTACTCTGTGTGCATCTGTTTGTGCCCATGGGTACTCATTTGCTTTCAAGTTGATGTGTGTTTGTGTTTACATATGTTTCAGGATCGGTGGGCATGGGGATCATAACTGAGCATTTTGACCCATGTGTGTACTTTCTCATGTCTGCCTTGGTGTCTGCCCCTCAGCCCTGTGGAGGGACCGTCTGGCATGTGTGTCCCTGTCCTGCTGGTGTGTGGACATTGCCCAGCACTCAGACAGCCACCAGCTGAAGACACCCTGTGTGGAAGGCCCTGGCCCTGCAGGCTGCGGCCCGGGCACCCGACCTGCCATGGCATTCCGGCGCACGGAGGGCATGTCTATGATCCAGGCTCTGGCCATGACGGTGGCAGAGATTCCCGTGTTCCTGTACACCACCTTCGGGCAGGTGAGGACTGGGCTGGGTTGACGTCCTGTCCTTCCCTCTCTGCCACTTGAAGCCCTGAGCTGCTCAGCCTGGGGTCCCCTGCACTCTAGAGAGCGGGGCCCCGTCCCTACCGTCCCAAGCATCTGGTGTCTTCTCTGCACAGAGGAAGGAGCCCTGGGTTAGGTCCCAAGGTTCTATAAAGTCCTAACTCCAGCTTCTGTATCTAGAGGAGGAATCAGTGTCACTGTCCCTGACAGCCTCATCTTGGAGCTCACCAGGCCCCCAGCTTCCTACACCTCTCTTGTGGGCGAAGCTTCCACCCCACACTCCCAAGTGGGGTGGTAGGGGGTGTCAGATGGAGTGGCCTGGCTGAGTGGATGTCACTGGATTTGAGTTCTGTATTTCTGACTCCATGAGCGTGTGTCTTCATCTCAGTTTCTTTATCTAAAAAGTGACAGCTTCAGCAGACACCCAGGCCAGGTCCTGGTGAGGAGCCTGCACATCAGCGTGCCTGCTGGCCCCAAACCGCCTCTCCCTGCATGGCGCTGTCATCATATCTGTGTGCTGCCCGCCTTGTGGAGGGCAAGCACAGGTCTGGTCTGGGGGTGGGCTGCCTCCTCTGTCTGCAGTCAGTGCTCCTGGGACAGCTATCCCAGGGGCGGCATAACCCGGCCACCTCTCCCCTGCAGTCTGCGTTCTCGCAGCTACGCCTGACACCAGGCCTGCGGAAAGTCCTCTTTGCCACGGCCCTGGGCACTGTAGCCCTGGCCCTGGCTGCCCACCAGCTGAAGAGGCGCCGGCGGAGAAGGAAGCAGGCAGGGCCTGAGGTGGGAGGTGAGCAGCTGGGCACGGTGCCCCTGCCCTTCGTCCTTGCCCGGAAAGTGCCATCGGTGAAGAAAGGTAGGGCAGGGCCACTAGGGTCTGTGGGGTCTTGGGCTGTGGGGTCTCGAGCTGGTAACTTGCGTCCCACAGCTCCCCTCAGTGTGAGGCGGCGCAACAGGCGAACCCTTGTCACTGGGGGCGGGTGGCAGGGTCGCATGCATGGTCGGTGGCACTGCTTCTGCAGGGGCCCAGATCAAGGCTCTCGGAGAGTGTGAGGTGCAGAGGGGCTGCAGACCAACTCCCAGGGTAAGGTTTTCTCTTTTTTTCTAGTCCTGGGGTTGGAACCCAGGGTCTTCGCACTGAGCTCCATCCCTAGCCGGGTGTGTTTTTGTTTTTGTTTGAGACAGGGTCTCGCTGAGTTGGCCAGGCTGGACTTGCGTTTGCAGTCCTCCTGGCTCAGCCTCCTAAAGTGCTGGGATGAGGTGTGCATTGCTGTCTGGCTCATTTCTGGGCCAGAGTCACATATGTGACACACTGAGTCACACAGTGAAGTCACTGTTGTGTCCCCCAGTCTCCTGCTGTCACTTTGTCATCACTCTGCCTCTGCTCCCAGCCCGGGCAGTGCAAGCCTGCCTGATGGTTGGTGCTGTGGTTTTAGAAGCCTTTTACTGTCCCCTTTCTCCTGTGCCGCTGCTTGTGCCACCCCCGTGCATCCTCCTGATTGCCTTCCGGGCAGGGAGTTCTCCTAGATGCTCGTCTCAGGAGAAACCTGTTTTAAGAAGCAGGTCTCAGCTGGACGCGGTGGCGCATACCTCTTGTCTCGGCACTCAGGAGGCTGAGGCAGGGGGTTGTAAGTTCCAGGCTGGAGTTCGAGGCCAGCCTATGCTGCACTGCGAGACCTTGTCTCAAAAAACCAAAGACAAAAAGTGAAACAAAAGAGAAGCCAGTCCCTTAGGAAAATGAACTTTATTTCCGAGCTGTCATTAGAAAAGGGAGCTTTAGCTTCATAGTTGTAAAAAGAAGCTTTAGGTCCTGAGACATGTTCCCGCAGGTGACCTCGCCAGCTAGCGGTAGTCCCCAGCAGCCTCACACCGTGCTCACCCTGGCCTTGTGCCCGCATGCACCGTGCCGCTGTGCTCTCTTATTTCACCTCTCCTGTCCGCTTCTCCTTTACCAGGGCCTTGTGATGCCAAGCCCGGCTGTCCCTGAGCCACACCCCAGCCCCCACTTTTCTCACTTAAGAAAACTCTTCTTGGTCTTTTGAGTCAGGGTCTCTCATTATGCAGTCCAAGTTGGGCTCGAACTCAAGGCAGTCCTCCTGCCTCAGCCTCCCGAGTGCTGGGATTACAGGTGTATTTTTTACTTTAGACAGGCTCTCTCAAAGTTTCTAAATTGCTTAGTCCAGGCTCAAACTTACATACTTCCTGCTTCAGCTTTCCAGTTGTATAATTTTAAAAGTTGTCTTGGCTGGAGAGATAGCTCAGCAGCATAAGTGCCTGCCTGGCAAGTACAACATCCCAAGTTCAATCCCTGGCACCGAATGGTATGCTGGCCCTCAAACAAGGCATCATAACACATGCCTGTAATCCCAGTGCTGTGGAGGCTGAGACAGGAGGATCACTATGAGTCCGAACTGCGTAGCAAGACCTGCATCAAAAAAAAAAAAAAAAATACATAAATAAAAGTTGTCCTAATCCCCATTGGAAAAAGGAGCCCACAACCAATCAGCAACACAGGAAAACTAAGTGAGGAGGTGGGGAGGTGGCTGCACCTGCTTCTCAGTGCCTCCCAGCAGGTCTGGGCCCCTCCTCTGCCCTGGCCCTGTCCTGGGTGATAGCGATGGCAGTGGGTGGGACAGCGGGAGGGGCCATGCTCACATGGACTCGGAGGACAGCCCACGTTCCCAGGTAAGCAGGGGCAGCTGGGTGACTGCGGTCCTTCCACAGGCTACTCCAGCCGGAGGGTGCAGAGCCCCAGCAGCAAGAGCAATGACACCCTCAGCGGCATCTCTTCCATTGAGCCCAGCAAGCGCTCAGGCTCCTCCCACAGCCTGGCCTCGGTGAGCTGTGTGTGGGGAGGCTGGGGGCGCCGTAGGTGGCATGAATAGGGTAGGTGGGCTCGTGGGATGACCAAAAAGGGATTTGTCCCCTTGCCAAGGCCGGCGGCCAGGTGCGTGAGTGACAGGCCTGGTACCTGTGGGTACTCTCTGTCACCCTGGTCTGACCAGCAGAGCAAGGGCTGGGACGCTAGTCAGGACAGGCCTGGGACAGGTGGCCCTGGAAGCTGCTACCCCAGCAAGGGCGGGCAGCCTCCATGTGTCTCCTCCTGGGTCGGTGGATCCAGACCTCAGGGAGGCGTGTGGCTGTGGCACGTGGTCTGGCACAGAGGCTGTGGTGCCTCATCCTTGTCCTTGCCCGTGGTCCCCAGATGATGGCAGTGAACTCATCCAGCCCCACGGCTGCATGCTCTGGACCATGGGAAACCCGAGGGATGGAGGAGTCCATGCCCGCCACTGACGGCAGTGCTGAGAGCCTCTACGTGCAAGGTGCGGTGGGCACTGCCCCGCCCCAGCCCAGCTCAGCCAGCGCTTTCCGGGACTGATGGGAACAGCTCTGCAAATGGATGGCCCTGGCCGAACCCGGCTGCGTGCCTTGCTGTGCCCACTTGGCAGGGCGGCGGGGCCGGACTGTCCTTCTCCCCTCCTGTGCCCAGGCATGGAGCTGTTCGAGGAGGCGCTGCAGAAGTGGGAGCAGGCGCTGAGTGTGGGCCAGCGCGGGGACAACGGCAGCACCCCCACGCCTGCAGACAGCCTGCGGCACCCGGAGACGGCCTCTGAGGCCCTGTCAGAGGTGGGGCTTCACTGTACTCTCCAGGCTCCCAGCGCTGTGGGAGGTTAGCAAGCAGGAGAGGGACAGGCTCCTTGTCCACCTTCATTGCTTTATCTTTTTTGGTCTTTTTGAGACAGGATCTCCCTATGTGGTTCAGGCTGGCCTTGGACTCACTGTGTACTCAGGCTGGCCTTGAAATCGAGGTGATCCTCCTGCCTCAGCCTCCAGAGTACTGGGATGACAGGCATGTGCCCCACACCTGGCTCTGCCTTCTGCTAGCAGGCTGCTTCCTTCCTGGACTGCAGGTCCCCATTCATATGGGTGGTGCACGCCTCATAAAATAGCACGGCACCTGGACTTCAGGATGGCTCAGCCGTGGATCCATGGCGACGAGCAGCCCCTGCAGCCCTGTGCAGGAAGGAGCAGGGCGCTGGTGCTGGCAGAGCAGGCTGGCAGCGCGCCTCCACTCACAGAGACTGAGGGTGTAGCCTTTAGTTTTTTTACTTCATATACTTTTTTCTGGATGCTGTCCAAGTTTCCTAGAGTGAGCATTATTTCAGTTCAAAAAACCAAAATAAACATAAAAGACTAAAAGTAAACTGTCTTTTTTTTTTTTTTTTTTTTTTGAGATAGTCTTACTATATAATCTAGCATGACCTTGATCTCACTCTGTAGCCCAGGCTGGCCTTGAACTTAGTGATCCTCCTGCTTCAGCCTCCTGAGTGATGGGATTATAATTGTGCACCACTATGGCTGGCTCCTCAGCTTAATTTTTTATAATTTTGAGCATGTGCTTTTGGCAAGGGCTCATACAGGTGGCGATCTTGCGGTGACCCTGGGTTGCTTTGGTTTTCCTCAACCACCTGGAGTAATCTTTTTTTTTTTTTTTTTTTTCCCCAGAACCGGGGATTGAACTCAGGCCCTTGTGCTTGCCAGGGAAGTGTTTATTCCACTGAGTCATTTCCCCAGCCCCACCTGGAGTAATCTTTTGTGACCTCCCAGGCAATTTCAAAAAGCTTTTATGCTTGAAAGTTTGTGCTCAAGGGCTGGCTGTGCTCAAGGGCAGAGCGCTTGCCCAGCAGGTGAGAGCCCTGGGTTCCATCCCCAGAGCCAAAAAGAACAAACAAACAAGAAAGCACGCTTCCGTATCCCCACCAGGACAGCCCCTCGGAAAGCCGCAGCCCTCACTCGCTGCGTGGGCGCGTGAGCTGACGTGACCGCTGAGGAAAGCGGTTCAGCAGTTTCTGGGGAGGATGAATGGGAGCCAGGTGGTGCACTGTAACCCCAGCCCTCCGGTCGACTGGGCAGGAGGCTTGGAGGTTCCAGTCCAGCCTGGGCAATTTGGCAATATAGCAAGACCCTGTGTCAATATAAAAGTTTTCTAGGCCAGCCTGATAGCTGAGTGGACTAAAGCACCTGCTTAGGCAGGGTGCAGCGGCCGAGGTTTGATCCCTGGTATGCCGTGCCAGCCCTGCCCCCGGGGTGCTGCTCCGACAGCAATTGAGACGGGCCATGGTGGTGTGCACCTATAATCCCAGCGCTTGGGAGGCTAAAAACAGGAGAATCACTGCAAGTCTGATCTACGTAGTGAGACCCTATAGACCCTGTAGACCCTGTCCTAAACACAGAAAAAAAAAGTTTTTTAAAACAAGGATGGAGAGGCTGGAGAGATGGCTCAGTGGTCTAAAGCACCTACTTGGAACAAGCTTGGCAAAGCACAGGGACCGCGGTTCGATCCTCCAGCGCCACATGCCAGCCAGCCGTGCCCCCTGGTGGGCTGAGCTGGCCACACACACACACACACACACACACACACACAATAAATAAATGTTAAAAAAAAATAAAAAATAAAACAAGGATGGAAGGGGCTGGTGAGATGGCTCAGTGGTCTAAAGCACCTACTTAGAACAAGCTTAGCAAAGCACAGGGACCGCAGTTCAATCCCCCAGCACC
>NW_004524699.1:6470584-6474501 GCF_000260255.1 Octodon degus | reverse complement strand
TCTGAGTTCAATCCCCAGTATTGAAAAAAAAAGGCCAGGAAATGCTTGAAAGTAATCTTAGTACTACGCCACCTCTGTAGCCAGAGTCTGACCATTTCACTCTGCAACCCACACGAGAGCCTGCTCAGAGGTTTACGTTTCTTTTTGGCAGCAGTGGCAGTGATCCTGTGCGTGCGGTCCTGGCGCATCTGGTTGGGGACTGGCCGCTCCTGGCTCCCTGTGGCCATGCCGCTGTGGCTGTGCCACTTGTCTCTGCTACAGTCCCAGCCTGAGCTGTCCCTCTCACTTTTCCCCCACAGCCAGAGTCGCAGCGGCGGGAGTTTGCGGAGAAGCTGGAGCTGCTGTTGCACCGCGCCTACCACCTGCAGGAGGAGTTCGGGTCCACCTTCCCCGCCGACAGCATGCTGCTCGACCTGGGTGAGCCCACCGCATGAGGAAGCTCCCCGGGCCTTGGGGCTCGAGCTGCCTGGCGTCTTATGGCACCGATGGAGACTCTGAGCTGTGGGTAGGGCAAGCCAGACGGGGGCATGAGGAGGCCCTTGGCGCAGGCCTGGGGCCCTGTGTTGCCTTAAACTAAATATACTCCTGTGGGCTGCACATGGGAGCATGGTGTGGCTCAGGACAGGCCCCGGGGGTCACAGCACATCCCACAGAGGCAGTGGCAGCACGTTCTAAAGCAGGGACCCAGGTGCCAGCCCCAGGAGTGCCTCCTAGTGTGGTCAGTCCTAGAGGGGTAGCCGAGGCCCCACACCTTTCTGTGTGCTCTTCTGAGGTGAAGCCTACCAAGGCCCCTGCTGATGGGGCTTCCTGCATAGTTGGTGGCCGGGCCCTCTGTTGATCCACCTACCCCCCTTTCCTGTGTCGTGGCCCAGAGGCCCAAACCCCTCTGCTCTGGAGCAGGCAGAGATGGACGGGGTGGAGGCAGTGTCCAGTGGTGTGGCCTACATACAGCCTGGTCCTCAGCACTGGTATCTGCGCTGAGGGCTGTAGGGCTGTGGGAGGAGCGGAGGCCGGGAGCCCCACTCACAGAACCCAGCTGCCAGGGCCGGGCGGGTCTGGGCTCAGCCCGTGTGCTGCTCTTCCAGAGAGGACGCTCATGCTGCCCCTGACCGAGGGCTCACTGCGCCTGCGGGCTGATGATGAGGACAGCCTGGCCTCTGAGGACTCCTTCTTCTCAGCTGCTGAGGTGACTTGGGTGACTACGTGGGGCAGCTGGCGGGAAATGAGGGCAGAGTGTGGCAGGAGCCCCGCACTGCTTCCTGGGGATCCAGTGACTTGGCTTGGCAGAGGACCCCTGGGGGGCCAGGGGCTGCAGCTCCGGGGTGATATCAGGCCCAGGCTTGACACTAGTCACCTGCCTGGACAGGAGGACGGCAGCCCATGTCCACTCAGTGCCCTGGCAGGGGGGCAGGATCAAGGTGACCCCTCAGACAGCCCTGTCCAGGGACACTGCTCACCTCCTGCCTTATGTACGCCTTCCCCAGCTCTTCGAGTCCCTGCAGGCTGGAGATTACCTGGTGCCACTGTCCAGACCTGCTGCTGCCTACGAGGAGGCCCTGCAGCTGGCAAAGGAGGGCAAGGTGGCCTGCCGGACCCTGCGGTGAGGGCACACAGGGTGGGATGGGGCAGGGGACTGAGGAGCAAGAAGGGCAGGTCTGGGGATCCAATCTCAGTGACAGGCCTGGTTGTGGTGGCACGCACCTGCAATCCCAGCACTCGGGAGGCTGAGGCAGCAAGGTTGCTGCAGGTTTGAGGCTGGCCTGGACTACAAAGGAGCTCAAGTCCTCCCTGAACTGTAGAGTAAGACCCTGTCTCAAAGAGAGAAAAAAAAAATCACGATGACAAATAGGAAGAATCACATAATGGTTCCTCCTGTCCCAAGTCCGCGGATTGCCCAGCTGTGCTCCATGGTCCCCAGCCACATCCTGATGCAGCCCTTTGCAGCCGAGGCCAGGAACCCAGGCCACAGTAGGACAGATCCAGCTATCTCCAGGTTCTGCCAGTTTGTAGTGCCTGACCTCGAACTGTGGGCCTTGGCGTCTTCTCTGTTTCCTTGGAGCTCTTGGCCCTTCTGCATGAACTTTCCTGAAATTGTGAAACACATGACTCAATTTTCTGATCATGGCTTGCAGTTATAAGCATATTTTAAAAATCCACTGCTGGGGCCGGCGAGATAGCTCAGTGGACTAAAGCACCTGCTTAAGCAAGCTCAGGAGCCACCATTTGATCACTCCTTACCCCAGCACATGCTGCACCAGCCCGGCCCCAAGGTGGGCTGAGCTGGCCAGAGTCCTGGTGTAGTGGTGCACGCCTATAATCCCAGTGTGGAGGGGCTGGGGAGATGGCTCAGTGGAATAAGCGCTTGCTTGGCAAGCGCAGGGGCCTGAGTTCAATCCCCAGTTACACACACACACACACACACACACACACAATCCCAGCGTTGGGGAGGCTGAAAGCAGGAGGATCACCATGAGTCTGAGCTGCACAGTGAGACCCTGCAGCTACCAAATACATTACAAAGAAAAAAATTTCCACTGATCGCCACCTGTAATTCTGATATTTCGGGAGGCTGAGGCAGGAAGACAAGTTCAAGAACAACCTGGTAACTTAGCAAGACCCCCATCTGAAAAAGTCCATTCCTCAAACATGATTGAAAGCTACGTAAGTGCCTGCCTGCTGTAATAATGTGTACCTGTCCCCCAGGACCGAGCTGCTCAGCTGCTACAGTGACCAGGACTTCCTGGCCAAGCTGCACTGCATTCGGCAGGCCTTCCAGGTGGGTATGGCCTCCTGGGTGCAGCCAGGAGGAGGGGCTAGCAGGCTGGCCCCGCCCAGTGTGCCCTGCAGGCCCTGCTGACACCTTAGTCCCCTGTCCCCTGGTGTTTGCCCCATGTCACTCTGTCCTATTGTCCAGGAGCTTCTGGAAGACCCTGGGAACCAGCTTTTCTTCGGGGAGGTCGGCCGGCAGATGGTGATGGGGCTGATGGCCAAGGCCGAGAAGGTACCAGCTGGGGCTATGCTCAGCTTTTCTTGCCCATGGCCCTGTCCCCCAATTCGTATTCCATGCTTGGTCTTTGCTGTTGTTTGTTTGAAAAAAAAAAAAGTAAGCATGGGAGCTTTGTCTGTATCCTATGGCCATGGGGAATGGGGAGAGGACTAGGGTTTTGTTGTTTTATTTTGTGGGCCAGGGGAGCATTCTCACTGAGCTACATCCCCAGCCCATTATTTATTTATTTATTTATTTTTTGCGGTATCGGGGATGGATTGAACTCAGGACCCTGCCCTTGCCAGGCAAGTGCTTATTCTATTGAACTATCTCCCTGGCCCTTATTTTTTATTTTGAGACGAGGTCTTGCCAGTCACTAAGTTGTCCACCGTGGGCTGGAACTTGGAATCCTCCTGTCTCAGCCTCTTACAGTGCTAGGGTTACTGGCTTAGGCCACCACGCCCTGCAAGTTGAGGTTTATTTCCCTGGGCAAGTTTTGAAAGCCAGGGCTCTGTAGTGCTGTTTTATTTTGGAGTCCATCATGGTGCAGTTGTATAAACTTCACCGGTTGTAAAATATAAACTATAGGGCTGGCTGGTCATTCCCAGCTGGGAGGGTCCGCCTGGGGCCCTGTGAACAGTCCTGTATCCCACCCCGTGCACCTGCCTCTAGCCTGCAGCTTGGCTCTCTGGGCAGCAGTGTAGGCAGTCACCTTCCCGGCACAGGCATGGGGTGACAGTCGCTGGTTGCATTGGCCCTGCTGCTCGGGCTGCCTGTGATAGCACTGGTGCCCCCCCACATGGGCTCCCTGTGGTCTTTTGGGGTCCCTACTGTGACCTGTGGGTGGCATCTGCTTTTCTGAGTCACAGGTCACTGCTCACCCTCCTCAGCCCTCTGCAGTGTCCTGGGCCACCAAAAACATGTTGCAGGC
>NW_004524699.1:6463700-6469470 GCF_000260255.1 Octodon degus | reverse complement strand
GCTGGGATTCCAGGCAGGGTGCTGGGATTCCAGACAGGGTGTCACCATGCCCAGTCTCAATCACTGTCTCAGCCTGCCCCAGGGGTGGGGCTGGCCCAGCCTGCTGAGGATTGAACCCTGGTCCCTGTGTCTGCCTAAGCAGGCATTTTAATCTGTGTGTGCTTGTCTTGAGATGGCCTCACCATGCAGCCCAGGCTGGCCTTGAGCTGGCAGCGATCCTCTGCCTCAGCCTCCTAAGTGCTGGGGTTGCAGGTGTGCGCCACCACGCCTGGCTAGGAGATGGTTTTTAACCCCTCATTTGAAGGGCTGGTCAAATAGCTCAGCAGATTTTTTTTATTATTAATTTTATTGAGAAAGAAATAGCAATGACAGTTTCAAAAGCTCAGTGGATTAAAGTACCTGTTTAGGCAGATGAAGCAGCTAGGGTTCGATCCGTGGTTCGATCCCCGGCATGCCTTGCTGTTCCTGCCCGTAGGGCGCTCTGAGAGGGTGACTGAGACTGGGCGTGGTGGTGCACGCCTGTAATCATAGCTCCTTGGGAGGCTGAACACAGGTGGATCACTACGAATCAGATCTACATAGTGAGACCCTATAGACCCTTACTAAAAACAAAACAAACAAAAAAAACCCTCATTTGCTCTTATCCTCCGCCTGCCTGAGGCCCTCCTGGTTTTGCTGCCAGGTATGTAGCCTGCACTAGTGCCTGCTCAGAGTGGACCTTGGTTCTTTCTGTATTTGTAAATGCAGACCCACTGGGTCAAATCGTATTCATTGGTTTGGTTCATTTTCTTTTTTGATTACTGGTGTGCACCACTGCTTCTGCCAGCAAATTGTATTCCCAGACCCTGCAGCAGCCTTAGCCTTTGGGTACCAAAGCATCGGTGCCCTGGGCCGAGCTTGTTACCAGGCACTCCTCAGGAGAGCAGCCTAGGAGGTTTAGATGTACCCCCTGCTCTGAGACACACATGGCTGCGGTCCCTGTGAAGCAAGGCCAAGCTGGACGCCCCCTCTTTTGAGATGTGCTGTGGGTGGCAGGACCCTGCCTGCTCTTGTTTTCTCACTGGCTGCTGCTCCCAGGAGCCCTGGTGTCTGCGGCACCCTGGCCTGCCCCTATGGGCTCTGCAGCCCCAGCTCCTGGCCTGGCCCTACTGGGACCACCTACGTGCACTTCTCCCTGCAGAGCCCCAAGGGCTTCCTAGAGAGCTACGAGGAGATGCTGAGCTATGCCCTGCGGCCAGAGACCTGGGCCACCACGCGGCTAGAGCTGGAGGGTCGCGGGGTGAGTCGCCCTGCTGAGCTGGGGCTCTGAGAGTGAGTTGAGGGTGGTATGAGGTGCACGACTCTGCTCCCGCCAGAGCATTGGGGCCCTGGTGACCCCGAGTGGCCCACCCCAGCTGTCCTCTCTGCACGGTGGCCCTGCAGGTGGTGTGCATGGGCTTCTTCGACATTGTGCTCGACTTCATCCTCATGGATGCCTTTGAGGACCTGGAGAACCCACCATCCTCGGTGCTCGCCGTGCTGCGGAACCGCTGGCTGTCTGACAGCTTCAAGGAGACGGTAGGCCGCTGACCTGGCCCCCGTTCCTGGGCCACCCCCCAAGGTCTGAGGCTGTCCCCTGGGGCTCGCTCCAGGGCAACCCACTGCTGCCCTGGCACTATTAGACCCAAGGGGCAGGCGTTTGCTGCCGTCTGGGTTCACTCGGGCACTGCTGCTCCTCCTGAGCTGGCTTTGATGCTACTGGCTGTTGACAAAGCTGTTCAATTAGAACCAGGAAAAATGAGCTGGGTGTGATGGTGCACCCCTGTGATCCTAGCACTTGGGAGGCTGAAGCAGAGGATCTCCGTGAGTTCAAGACCAGCCTAGGTTACCTAGTTCAGGGCCAGCTTGGACTGCACCGTGAGTCTCTGTCTCAAAAAAACGAAACAAAAGGAGAAATGAAGATGACCCCTAGAAGAGAAGCAGGGACCTCGGTAGGAGAGCCCCACGGGGCACCTGTGACTCCGGGGCAGCTGCACTGAATGTGCCAACCGGTCAGCAGCCCCCAGCACTGGACAGCTGGGTCACGGGACCAGGGAGGATCCTAGTGAGGGTGTGACTCAGTTCCAGCCTCCTGCTTGGGTGGTGCACTTGGGGCTGGCTCTCATGGCTGTTCTCAAAGGCCTGGGCCCCTCTACTGTAGGCCCTGGCCACTGCCTGCTGGTCGGTCCTGAAAGCCAAGAGGCGGCTCCTGATGGTAAGTGAACCCCGGGCCCTGGAGGACTGGCACGTGAGGGCCTGTCCTCCCCACCCCCTGACCCCTGCACCTCTGGTCTTGATGGCTCCTACACTGTTGCATACCCTTCAGTCCCCCCTCTGGTGGCTAGGACTCCCAGAGGTCACATGAGTCCCCTGCACCTCCTTCCTGGACCAGGCATGAACCCAGCCGGGCACTCCACAGAGGGTAGGGCATCCTGGGAGGTGCCAGCTGCCAGTGCCCCTCGCTGCACCCACTGGGCCTGGCCTGTGCACTCCCAGTGGCCCCAGGTGCCTGTACTGTGTGCCCAGAGTCCCCCTCATACCCCAGCCCCGTTCCTGAGCCTGTCCTCGCTGCAGGTGCCTGATGGCTTCATCTCCCACTTCTACTCCGTATCGGAGCACGTGAGCCCTGTCCTTGCCTTTGGCTTCCTTGGCCCCAAGCCCCAGCTTGCGGAAGTCTGTGCTTTCTTCAAGGTAAGTGGGGTGCAGCCCCCTCTCCCTGTCCTGTCCCTGCCCAGGGTGCTGGCAGCATAGGGTCCTAGGAGGGCCCTGGGAAACGAGAGAACAGGTGGGGTCCCCAGGGGTGGAGAGGGGGACTTCGTGGGCTCCACAGAATGTGTTTGGGGACTAGGGCCCCTGTCCGCCATGTGTTCCCAGCACCAGATCGTGCAGTACCTGCGGGACATGTTCGACCTGGACAACGTGCGCTACACCTCAGTGTCCGCACTGGCTGACGACATCCTGCAGCTGTCACGGCGCCGCAGCGAGATCCTGCTGGGCTACTTGGGGGCGCCCGTGGCCAGCAGCGTCAGCCTGAATGGGGCACTGCCCCGAGGGAATGGGTCCCTGGGGGAGCTGCAGTAGCTGCTGGAAGGGACCTTGGCTGCCCAGGTCACACCCACACTGGTGACAGCAGAGGAGCTGTGCCCCCTTTGGGTGGCACCCAAGCGCCATGGCGGCCGAGGGCAGTGGTCCCTGAGCTCGCCCACCCTGCTGCTGGGCACCCCCGAGGCTCAGAGGGCAGCATTCCTTAGAGAGGGTGGGGCCAGAGTCTGGAGCCTTTGGTGGACCCTGGGGACAGCAGGGGAGGAAGGTCTCGAGGAAGAGGGGCATTGAGGACAGTTGGGACCAGAAAAGCCAGATGCCAGAAGGTGGTGAGGAGCGGGTGGCAGGGCTCTGGGGTGCAGCAGAGGTCACAGTGTACCGAGCCCAAGCACCTGACAGCTGTGTATCTGAGTCCGAGTGTCTATGTGGCCCACCCTGTTGTCTCCCTAGTCTTCAGCTAGCCGGGGGGGGGGGGACAGGGCAGGTGGCCAGCTTGGGTCCTCGGGGGTAGGCAGAGGTGGATCTGTACCCCAAGAACCACCCTATAACCTGCCCTCGTTTCCCGCCCCTGCCAAAGATGTCATCCCACCCCCCAGGAGTCTTCTCCACCACCCTTTCTGTGAACCTGGAAGTTCCTGGGTGGTGCTGAGCTCGAAGCTGGGGGCTGGGACCAGGGTCCCCACTGCTGTCACCCGTGATGCGACTGCTGCCATCAGCTGCCCAGGAGTGAGGGTCCCAGGGACCACGGCAGGGGAGGCCAGGATGTTCAGATGGACCAGCTCCCTCGCGAGGACCAGAAGCTGCCCGGCACTTAGCAGGGACACACAAGACGCGCGGACCTGCTCCGGGAGGCGCATGGCCCGGGGCTCGGCCACCCGCAGCGCACGGCAAGGGCAGCGTGGGTCAGTGTGGCTGCAGGGACTCTGCCAGTGCTCTCTCGCCCAAGCCGCAAGTTTTATTTATTGCCTTAACACTTTACTCGGAGGTTCTGCTCCTTCTGGGTTTCAGGACGCTGCAAGACTGAGACTCCTGACCGTCTGGGGTCGGCACCCAAGCTCCAGGGCCTGGGGTGGGAAGGGCTGGGAGGAGCTGCAGAGGGAGAGGGCGCCAGAAGGAGCGTGGTCTTCACCCCAAGGCCCCAGGAGCTGAGCCTGCCTCCTCCTCCCTGGCTGCACCCACATTCCGTTCCTTTGCACTTAGCGCTATGAATGTGGCCCGCTTGGTTGCCCCCTTCGCTGTTGCTGTAGCCGGAAGCCAGAAGCGGCATTTGTGTTCGCCTTTGTTTACACTTCCACGCGCCGCTGCTCACGCTCAAGGCTTCCACCCGTTTGTTCGTTGGCAGAGCGCTGGCATCAACCTGAGTCAAATAAAAGGTCGGACCCAGACGCCTCGTGTTGCTCTGGGTACTGGGGCAGGGTGCTCCTGGGTGGGAACTGGGCGTCCTCTCTTTGGTGGTAGGGGAGTCTCCTGGTTGGCAGAAGCCTGGGCAAGGGGGGCTGTGACCCCACTGGAGGCCCCCGGCAGCCCAGCAGTGTCCACATGTCCCTGGGCAGCAGTGATCAGGGCCAAGCTGGACGTGGTGGCTCAAGCTTGTGATCCCAGCATTTGGGTGGCTGAGGCAGGAGGATCATCAGGGCTAGCCTGAATCACATGGCAAGATCCTGTCTTCAAAAGAATAGTGTTCAAATGCACAGAAAGGTTAAAAGAAAACCCTTCAGAATGGGCTGGGGATACATATCCGTGGTAGGGCGCCAGGTCAGCCTGAAGCCTTGGGTTTATCCCTAGCACTGCAAAAAGCAAAACCCTATAAGGAACTCCAAAAAACCAATAGCTCCAACCAATAACAAATATTGGGCCATATTTGTTTGTTTTTTAAAAAGCTATTGGGCCAGGGAGATGGCTCAGTAGAATAAGCGCTTCTCTGGCAAGTGCAAGGGCCCGAGTTCAATCCCCGGTTCCACAAAAAAGTAAAATAAAATAAAAATCTATTTATTTGGTACAGGTTCTCGCTACAGGTGGACTCCTGGTGATTGTCCTGTCTCAGCCTCCCAAATTCTGGGATTACAGGCATGTGCTACTACATCCAGTTTTGGTGGCCAGCAGGGAGCACCTGGCATATGGTACTGGGTATCGAACCCTGGTCCTTGTGCTTGCCAGGCAGGTGCTTAAACCACCAAGCTATCTCCCCAGCTCCATATTTCTTTCATGTTTATAGTTTTCACAATATTTCAGAATAAGCTTCAGAATTCAACTTGGATTTAAAACACTTAAATGAATGGAACATTAAGTAGTTCTTTGGCATGGCTGAAGTGGCACCGAAAAAGCTATCCGCGATTCTCAGTGTCCTCAGTGCCTTTGCCAGGAGTCTGAAGAGCAGCTTGACCTAACCTAGTCCCCACTAAAAAAGGACGCATGCCTGGCGTGGTGGGTCATACCCCGTGAGAGGCTGAGGCAGGAGGGTTTCCTGACTAGTCTGGGTAGCACGTTGTCTCCTATCTCAAAAGTAAAAAGGGAGGGCCAGGGAGATGGCTCAGTGGAATAAGCGCTTCCCTGCAAGCACAGGGTCCTGAGTTCAATCCCCGGTACTGGACACGTGCACCTTCCCCCTCAACAATTTTAGCAATACTAGCTGAAGTCACTCCCCATGCTAGTGACTAAGTGAGGTTTTTTTGCCCTCTTTTTTCCCTCTTTTTTTTTTTTTTTTTTTTTT
>NW_004524699.1:6438157-6462445 GCF_000260255.1 Octodon degus | reverse complement strand
GTGCTCAGGGCCCCCAGTCTCACTGCCAGGCAGGAGAGGGGCCGTGTGGACTGCCCAGGCCCAGCTGTCACCAGCTGCAAGAGGGACCCCGCAGAAGCACCCGAGCACCCGGAGTGCTGGCTCGCGGCCTGAGCAGAAGCTGCTTCCTCACCAGTTTCTGGGTGCAGCATGGTCGGGTGAGGAGGTAACGGGGAGGTGACCTTTCTTCCACACCCGCACGACCTCCTGGACGCACCCCAGAAGAGCACGTTACCATGGCAATCTGCAAATGCAGAAGCCAGAGGCTCACAGCCCAGGGGTAGCCTGACCATTTCTGTCACGGAACTGTCCCCGTGTGTGGTCCTTGCCCCTGCCTTCTGGAAGCTGTGAGCAGCATGGCTGGTCCCCCGTGGAGGTGGTGATACCACTGGCTTCTCTAGCAGGGACTCGGGGAGTTGGCAGCTGGGACAGCATGGGCGCTTCTCACAGGCAGCACCTGGGCTGGCCATGTCCGTATCACTGACCTGGGACGTGGCCGTTTAAGAAGCCGTGTCAGTGCTGGCCAAGAGACCGCTGGGGCTGTGCAGGAGCAGCCGTTCAGAGGCACAGGGCGGCACTGAGCCTGTGCGTGCCCCCCAGGCCGGCCCGAGCCAAGGCCTGGCTCTGCCACATGAGCCAGGTGCACAAGGCAAGCGGTCAGATATGCTGAACCTCGCTGTCCTCGTTGTACCTGGGGCTCCTGGACCTGGCCACTGGGAAGGCCGCAGATGAACCTTAAGGGGGGCTGAGGGGGACCTGGGGTCACCTCTGTCCAAGCCCAGCTCAGGTGGGGGAGGTGGCGTTGCCTCTGGTATTCACCCTGCACTTCCTAGTGGACGTGGTGGCACTTCTCCTGTCCCAGCCGCCTCAGGGCTGGGATTACAGGCCTGCACCAGCACATCCACGTGTGCCGTGTTTGTGGGGCAATAGCAAGCTGTATATATTTTTTTAGGTCCTGGGGATGGAATTCAGGGCCTCAGGCCCACTAAGGCAAAGCTCTACTAATAAGCCACCCTCAGCTCCTGCACTGCACACTTTTGACTTCTGGACCTTTCTGCACAAATGTGCTTTCTTATTTATCCTTTTTTTTGGGGGGGGGCAAGGTCTTGCTATGTACCCCCAGGGTAGCCTTGAACTTCCGGCAATTCTTCTGCCTCGGCCTCCCGAGTGCTGGCATTACAGACACACGTCTCCCACATTTGGCTTGAATGTAGCATTTTAATGAAAAAACAGGAGAACACACCCACCCTCCCGAGTGCCCCTCTGGCCTCCTTGCCTGCCCCAGGACACTCGCTCCTGCCATCTCCTCTGCCCGAAGCCCCCCTGCCAGGTGCTCTCATGCATCCTGCCCTTCCTTGTCCCTGTCACTTCCTTGAGACTACGCAGGACTTGGGTCTGACAAGCCTGCCCTGGAAGTGGGGTGGCAGCCCTGTCCCAGCAGCTATTCCAGGAACTTCACAGGCCCTTGCTCACACCTCCTGCTTCTCAGAGGCTAAGAATGGCAGTGCCTGAGGTAGGTGACAGGCAGGGCATGTGGCCCAGGGACCCAGACCCGCTGGGCTGGACCTAGAGGAGGGTGCCTGGCACAGCTGAGCAGGATCCCCAGTCACCACCATCTGGCCCAGGGGGTGGCGGATTTGCCACCCAGCCAGTGTGATTCTGCCTTTCCTTCTCCCATGTAGTCAGCTGTCAGAAACCTTGGAACCCAAGAGGATGCTTGGGCCAGCGGGCAGAGTGATGCACGCCTGCAATCCAAGCACACTGGAAGGCTGAGGCAGGAGGACCTCGAGTTTAGGCCCAGCCTGAGCAATCTAGGAATTAGTAGGACCCTGTCTCAAAATATAAAAATCCAGGTGAGGAGATAGCTCAGTAGAATAAGAACTTGCCTGGCAAGGGCAAGGTCCTGAGTTCAATCCCCGGTACCGGGAAAAAAAAAAATCCAGGTCTGGGACGCAGCTCAGTGCAGAGCCCTGGGTTCGATTCCATTGCCACAAATACTAAGAAAGCAGAGAACAATCCAGGCCTAATGACTCAATGCAGTCCCGGTGGCCCCAGGAATCTGGGTTTCCTACCTGATGCCCTGCCTCCTGACGGAGAGTCCACTGTGTTGAGGATGGACATAGCCAAGGGTGTCCCCAGGGGAGGCCCTCACTTAGCCAAGAAACCCCACAGACATTGCCCGGCACAGTGGGGCAGAGGCCAGGTTCGGGCTGTGCGGGGAAACCCCACATGCACCCTGGGGTGTAACTCAGTCCCTCTGCAAAACGTAGGGCAGGGGCAGGTGGGTGGGAGGCTGAGCACTTGGCTCAGGGGTGCCTGGGGGAAATTGGGGGTACCAGGAGGTGGAAAACCTCTTTCCTGTTCAATGCACCCCGAAGATGCCTCCTTAAATAGCATAGATGAGGCTCCACTAATACATCCTTGTTAATGAAGGAAAGATGTCGAGGAGTCCTTAACCTTAGTGAAGCCTTCCCCATCACGCTGGTCCCGGGGATTGGAACTAGGGATTGAACTCAGGCCCTTGCGCTTGCGCTTGCCAGGGAAGCACTTGTTCCACTGAGCCACCACCCCGGCCCCTGTTTGGTTTGGTTTGGTTTGTTTTGTTTTGAGAAAGTATCACTCTACAGTGCAGTCTGGCCTTGAACCCACTTACATAGCCCAGGCCGGTCCTGAACTCGTGGCGATCCTCCTGTCTCAGCACTCCCAGTGCTGGAATTACAGACTATGCCACCACACCCAGCTTGCCCAAGCCATGTGAAGAGAAACGGAAAAATAAATTCACCCTGGCCTCAGTTTACACAATGAAAAGTGGGTCGGTTCAGACATGGGAGGTGCCGAGGATCCCGCGCCATTGCGAGCACGCACTGGCACGGGCATGCAGGTCCCACCGAAGGATCGCAGGCAGGCGACCGTGCTCGCGAAGGTTTCACTGCTGGGCGCAGGTCCCAGCCAAACCAAAGCTCCCACCAAAGTTCAACACGCCCCCCAAACTAGTTCCTGATTGGCCCGCTCGGCCCACACTGTGAACTAATTTCACCTTCTGATTGGCTATCTTGCTTTCTGTTGTGCGCTGAAGCCCTCCCTTTTCCTGATTGGCTCAACAACTACCTGCAGTCGCCATGGATTGGGTTCTGGAGGGGCGGTCTCGAAGGCTCTAGGGGCCCCGATCCCTGATTGGCTTCTTTGGCCAGCCACACGGCCTGCACGCTGAATGGCTGCGCCGCTACCTGTCTCGAGCTCCGATTGGATGCGTGGAGCCTCCCCTGAGTGATAGGTCGGGACCACCGCCCCCCTGGTTCCCCATTGGCTGTTCAGCGAAGCCCGGTCTCCGGGTAAGATGGCAGCGGACGGACAGTGCTCGCTCCCCGCTTCATGGCGGCCGGTGACCCTCACCCACGTCGAATATCCTGCAGGTAAAAGGCAGCGCCAGCTCCGAGGTCGCCCTCCCGGGGCCGGCCCCTCAGACCCAGGCGCCTCAGCCTGCGCGAGCTGACGGAGAGGGCGCCGAGGGACCGGGTGGGAACTGTCAAATAGTGAGCCACGGAGGGGCTAGCCCTGCGCGCGTCGCGCAGGCGCAGCGGGGCGGCGATGAGCTGGGCGAAATTGCGAGGCGCTCGCTTGCCAACTCTGCGGCTGCGCGGCTGGGCGCTCCCCCGGGTCCCGGGGCACGGGTGGGCTGCAGGGAGGCGGGGGTCTGTTTGAGGTGGGACAGATTCACGGGCCTGGACCTTGGCCCTTCTTCCCAGCCTTCTCCCGAGCTGGAGAGGCCGCACTCGGTTCTCCGGCGTGCAGGGAGTGCCTCTTCCTTGAGACAGTACTCTGCTGTCTGCAAGAGAAAGAGCTCCCTGTTGCGGGGAGTGTGCAAGCCGAGGCCAGGCTTGTGAGTATTGGGGGTGCCACGCCCTGAGCCGCGCACACAGAGAGCGCTGGGCGGGCGAGGAGGCAGGCAGCCCCGGGATGGAGCTTCCTGTCAGACACACCTCCAGAGGCGCAGAACCTTCCTCTTGGGAAGTCTACTGGCGACTGTCTGGAGGCGATCTAGGGGGAGTGGTGCAGCTCTTAGGCCTTCAGGTCGGATGTATCTGGGTTCCAGTGCAGGCTGACGCCTTGTGCAAGGGCCTCCCCCCACCCCGGCTCAATTACTTCATCTCTAAAGTGGCCTTAAGCACGGTACCTCCCTTTGGCGTGAATCAGATGATGGCAGGCCCGAGGAGGGCTGGGTGCAGTGTGTGTGCCCAGTAAGCATCCGTAAACACCTGCAGTCCAGTGTTGCCCTTTACTCCAGCACCCTGCCTGTAGGAGGGCTTCCAGCAGGGTGAGGCGAGGAGCCCCTCTCCGAGCCCTGATTGCCCAGGAAGAGTCTCTCTTGCTGTACCTTGGGCAGGGATGTGGGAACCCAGACCTGTTTAGGGCCTCAGTTCTGGATACCAGAGGACTTTGGCATTCTGGCCTATGCTGGGGGTGGCGGAGCCCTGCCAGGTGCTGGGCCCCATCTGCTTGCCCACCCACCATTCATTCATTCATTCATTCATTCATTGAACCAGGCCCACTGTGCACCTCCCAAGCTAGGCCTTGGGCCAGCTCTGGGCTTCGACTGGGAAGCAGGCTTGGTAGGCCCTGCACCTCCATTCTGGGGAGAACCTCTGTTTGCTCAGAGGGTCACCAAGGCTCAGAGGCGGGGAGGGACTTGAGTAAAGCCTCAGCTCCTGCCTGACTTCCACTTGCCAGCTTCAGAGCAGCTTCTTGGGGAGCTCACATTGTAACCATCAAGGAGGAGCCTGGCCTTTGGGAGCAACATGTCTGCAGGGGGTGATGAGGAGCCTGGCAGAGCCCAGTGCCACCTGGCGAGCTCAAGACCCCTGCAAATGCTTGTGTGATGCCCTGCACTTCTTCAGATCCACATTGCACTAAACTTGCTTTCTTCACCTGTTATTTTTATTATTAGTAATTATTATTATTATCATTATTATTATTTTGGTACTGGGGATCAAACTCAGGACCTTGGGCTTGCCTGGCAGGTGCTTAAGCTGCTGAGCTGTATTCCTGGCCCTTCACCCATTATTTATCATAGCTTTTGAGTGCTGTTCTGGGCTTGAGTAGAATGAGACGGAGAAAGACTTTGCTCCTATTCTTAAGGGCCTGCAAGGAGAAGGGACAGACGCACTGGCCCGGTAGCTTTATCATGGTGCAGACCCTGCACCGTGCCCCGGTTCCATGGCAGACTGAGAGCAGAGCTGCTCCTCCCCCTCTCACTGCCACTCTGGTAGATACTTAGTGCATGCTGAGGTCACCCTGGCAACATCCCAGGTGGGGCAAGCAGTGTGTGCAAAGGTCCAGAAGTGGGACAGCGCGTGGTGCATCCAGGGAATGAGGCCCATCCTAGAACTGGGGCAGAGGTGGCAGGAAGCAGGCCAGGGCAGGGCAGAGCTTGGGGAGACAGGCGAGGAGAGCAGCCCCCAAGGGCAGTGGGAGCCACAGCGGACTGAAAGCAGAGTGTGGCAAGGCCAGAGTCCTTGGCAGCAGCCACAGAAAGGCCCCAGGGTAGAGGCAGCCATGGGGCAGAGGAGGAGGTTACTAAAGACCTAGTGGCACCTGTCACCCTCTTGTCCTCAGCCCAATGTAGTGGTGAGACCAGACTCTCAGGGGTGGCAGGGGAAACAGGCCCTGATGAGGGAAGCGACTCACTGTGTCTTCTTGTGGGACTGAGGGGCACCAGCACGTGAGCGTGGGTTGCTGTCCTGTTCAGTTAGCCCCCGCAGAGCCAGCGTCTCTTGGGGCACGTTTGCACACACGGCTTCCATCTGGCATCTCTGGGCCTCCGTGGACGCATCCCCTCTGCTCATGGCAGCTGCTTCCTCCAGGGTTCTCCCAGCCTCAGCCTGGGTCCTAGCATGGAGGCGTCCCAGGTGTCAAAGACCAGGCTGAGACCAGGGGGTGAAGTTCATGCAGGCAGAATGTGCTGGCACAGGAGCTGAACTGTGTCCTCTGACCCCAGCGTGACCACATGGCCACTTTGTCTCAAATGGTGGGGGCAGCCTTTGGACTCAGCCTACCTGTGGGCTGGGATGGGAAGTGGCTCTCTTCTCTTGGTTTTGGTGTCCCCATATGTCAAAAAGCCCACAGGTCCTCATACCCCTCACTCAGGCTCATCAGGGGGGTGATGGTCGGCTGCATAGGAGGTGGGATTTCTGACCCGTGGCAGAGCTCCGGGAAACAGGTGGCCATACTGGGCTGGCCCTTAGAGTCTTGGGGACCCAGGGTGTTTGATGCCCCAAGAGTATCAGCACTCAGCTGGTACAGCCCCAACATGGCCCTGTGCCTCAGAGTCGACCCTGTGCCTTCGGGGCTGCTCCCTGCAAGGGCCTCTCCCCCGGCATCAGGCCAAGTGGGGTGCCGGTTCTCACTTGAGGGAGCTCGTGGCTGTAGTGTTTGGACCAGGCCAGAGCCGTGGACCCTCCAAGTGCTGTTTCTTTCTGGCTGTGCAACCGGGGAAGTCGCCTGTCTGTCTGGGACTCCTCTCCTTGCTCCGTAGAGTGGGGACAGCAAAGGTACCCGCCCTCAGCTCACAGCACATGAGCTGGGTGGTCACCGAGTTTGCCCCCCCCTTCCCTTTCTCCCGCAGGTGATCTCTCCGGCCACCTCCTCGCCTGCCTGAGCCTCGGCCCCGTGTTCGTCATTGTTGGTTTCGTGACGCTCATCATCTTCAAGCGGGAACTGCACACAGTGAGTCGGTCCCCACAGCCCCTCCCAGGCCCGTGGGAGGTGTGGAGCCCTGGTCCCTGGGCTAGGGCGGTGGCCCGCAGGTGGCCAGAGGCCCTGCTGAGCACATCTTCCCCCGCAGATCTCTTTCCTCGGGGGCCTGGGCCTGAACGAGGGGGTCAACTGGCTGATCAAACACGTCATCCAGGAGCCACGGCCCTGTGGAGGTAGGGCCTGGGCTGGGGTGTCTGGGGTCCTCCACTGCAGCACTGTCCCCTGACACCTGGTCTCCTTTCTGCCCTAGGCCCCCACACAGCGGTGGGCACGAAGTACGGGATGCCCTCGAGCCATTCCCAGTTCATGTGGTTCTTCTCTGTCTACTCCTTCCTCTTCCTGTATTTAAGGTGAGCTTCTGGTCCAGGCCAGGGACTCACTGCTGACCCTCTACGTATCCTTGGGGGTGCGGGAGCCACAGGGAAGGCAGAGGGCTCCAGGAGCATTTGGCTGGGGCCGGAGCTCTTTGGGGAACCTGGACCCTGCAGAGGGCTAAACCCCGGATGGGCCTGTCTTTACAGAATGCACCAAACCAATAATGCCAGGTTTCTAGACCTGCTGTGGAGGCACGTGCTGTCTTTGGGGCTCCTCACTGCGGCCTTTCTGGTCTCCTACAGCAGGTACAGGGAGGGATCCCCATCTGCACCCCACCTCCTCTGGGCTCTGCTGGGCTCTCCGTCCCAGTGGGACTCATGACTCTAGTCCTAGAGCCCGGGGGCAAGGCTGCAAAGGCTCCCAGTCTGTTTTGAGGGATGGGGCCCACTTGTCCCTCCTGGTCCCATTTCTGGATCCCACAATCCTGGCAAACCAGCGTGCACTGGCTGTGTATTGTTAGCTCCCCAGAGTTGAGGAGCTGGGGAGGACAGCAAACTCCAGCCGAGCCACCTTCTAGAGACTGGGGCAGCCCAGTGTGGCGCCTGTCAGGCCCCTGGAAGCTGAGCTGCGGCCTTGTCCCCAACACTGCCCACCCATGTGGACCTCTACATGTGCACATTAGGCCCCTGGGCGGCCTGCCTCGGTGCGGCCCATGGCGCTCTCTGTTCCTGGTGGCCTGTCTTGGTGCGGCCCATGCGCTCTCTGTTCCTGGTGGCTCTCGTGAACTTCCTTCTGGCCTTGACCCAGGGTCTACCTGTTGTACCACACCTGGAGCCAGGTGCTGTATGGGGGCATCGCTGGAAGCCTCATGGCCGTTGCCTGGTTCATCTTCACTCAGGAGGTCCTCACCCCACTGTTCCCCAGGATAGCAGCCTGGTAACTGCCCCCTGCCCCTCCTGCCTCCCAACACCATGGCCCTGTCCCCTCCCGTGTGCTGACTTCTATGTCCAGAGCCCAGCCCAGTCCCCCCTGGGAGGGCAGTGCCAGGCTCAGGTGCCAGGAGCTGAGGCCACTGCCCATGTCCCGTCCCCAGGGGGTGTCCGCAGGGATGGAGGCACCATCCTTGCTCCCTGCCTAGGGACTTAGAAAGCAGCCCGAGTCCTGCTGGGCTGTAAGAACTGCAGGCCAGTGTCCTTGCCTGGTGATGCAGGTGACACAGCAGAGTCTTGGTGGCTCTGGTGCTGCAGGCCAGGCAAAGACTAGGCAGTCGGGCGGGGGCAGGGCAGCCCCAGCACCGGGGAGGCACCGGCTTGGTGGCAGCTGTGCCTGATGCAGCCCTCTGCCTCCGCAGGCCCATCTCCGAGTTCTTCCTGATCCGAGACACGAGCCTCATCCCTAACGTGCTCTGGTTTGAGTACACAGTGACCCGGGCAGAAGCCAGGTGAGTAAAGGAGACAGCAGACCCCACTGCCCTGTACCTGTGGGGCTCCCCAAGAGCCAGCCCTTGCTGGCTTTTCTTGCATTGCCTCATTGAATTTTCCTGTGGAGCTATGGATGTGAAAACCGAGGCCCAGAGAGAAGGGAAGCACAGCCTGAGGTCTCTTGGAGAGGAGGTGGGAGAGCTAGTTGTTTCAGAGCTCTCACATGGAACCTGTCTAGTCCAGAACCAGTAATGGATCCCTGTGGGCCTCAGGGGCCTGTGTGTGGTGCCAGTGGGGCTGTTGAGCCAGTGGGTTGGGGTGGCCCAGCAAGCTGAGGTGCACAGCAGGTTGGGGTGAGGCTGGGCCCTGGGGCTTCCTGACTCATGGACTTTCCTCAGTGTATCCTGGTCCTGGGTAGGGTACCCTCGGGGTGGGCAGGGCTGGCACCTCTGCTTTCAGAGGGGAGTAAGGCAGTTTGGGCCCCAGATGACTCCAGGGAAGTTTTCCCTGGGCTGGACGGGACCACTCTGGCAGCAACATGACATGTTTAGTGCATCAGGGTCCAAATGAGCCTAACAAGCTTAGAGCGAAGCAGGGATTTGAGGGTTAGGGCAGGCCAATCCCATTAGTGCGGAAAGGCCCCAGCTGGCCCTGCTGAGCTGCCACCTGGCTGCCCCCCGAGTGGCTGGCCCTGCCCTGTCTCGCTGGCTGCTTTCATGGACCCACACCTGCCCTAGCTGCCCGGGGTGCTGGGGAGACAGAGTGAGACAGACAGCCACATCCCTTCTGGTGCCAGGGCAAGGCCCGAGCTGTGTGAGTGGAGACGGGGTGTGGAGAGTGGGAGCCTGGCACTGCTGTGGGAGTGAGTGGGCAGCCAGCAGGGGGCTCTCAGCAGAGGGGCTGAGGCGCAAAGCCTCTGAGGCAGAGCCACTGGTGGCAGGGAACAGGGGCCGCAGCACAGGGGTCCATTCTGGCTCTCAGCCAGCACCTCTGAAAAGTAAGGGTGATTGACCCACTGCCTCAGATTCCTGGACTATTCCACTGGAGACACAGGAGCACCTAATGCAGCTGCCGAGGATCCCCCATCCCCATCCCTGTCCCCATCCCATCAGTCAGTCTCCTGATACTGCACTTACCGGCTTCCTAGGGATTCTGGGTGCACAGCCTTGTTCCCCAGGACCCAGGCCTGGGGCAGGAGCACCATGAGCCCAGCTGGGGTGGACTGTGGCAGCTGTGAGTCAGGTTGGGTTGGCACTGTGTGCTGACTGGGCTATGAGCCCAGGGGACAGCTGCAGGTGCCTTCATGTATGACCCTACCCTATTTGCAGGAATAGACAGCGCAAGCTGGGGACAAAGCTGCAGTGACCTCCACATCTGGGCCGTGTGATGCCTTGCAAGGTGGACAGCATGACAGAGGGACGAAGCAGAGACCTCTACAGACCCAAGTCACCAAGCGGAGCCTTTTTGTTTTCTTAATTTTCATTTTAATGAACGAGGTGGACCAAAGGGCTGAGCCAGCCCCTCAGCCAGGACCCTGGGAGAGCCTGCTGCCCCGGGCCACATGGCCAGAGACCTTGCTGTGTTGCCGCCAGTCCCTGGCAGGGTGAAGCGTGCCCTTGGCACAGGCACCAGGGTGTGGGGAGAACAGGGCTTGCACCTCTGGGCTTGGGGCTGGGAGCTCCAGGGGGTGTGAGACACACACACTATTTATTGTTTTGTAAAAGGCAGGAGGGGTTTGGAGAAGGGCCTGGGAGAGCCGGTGCGCGATGGCTCTGTGTGCAGAGGGACCTTCCTGCCGCTGTCCCAGAAGCTCGGTGTTTCCCTGACAGCAGGGCTGGAGCTAGCATGCGGCTGGCGGCTGCCGTGATTGTGTTCTTCCCCAGTTCCCCTGACCCCACAAGGGCTTCCTCTGGTCCCCCATCCTGACAGCTGTCCCTTTCTGACAAAAGAGCCTGCACATGTGGGTACACACACCCAGGCTGTTTACAGCTCTTTTTTGTCCCACCAGTAGTAGTCCTCTTCCGGCTGAACAAATGCCAGGGGCCAGAGCCGGCGAGCCCCACCTTCCTTGTATGAGCAGAACTTGTCCTTGTCCCTGACTGGGGACCTGTTTGGGACCACCCTCGGGCCTGGGACTGTGTGCCCAGGAAGGCACCTAAGGGACCTGTAGGTCACTGTGGTGCTTGTGGGCAGATGCACTCCTCAAGTGTCCAGAACTGCGCCTGGCCCCGTGGACCCGTGTCTGATGCCCCCTTTTCTTTGTGGAGGTTTCTAACCTGCTGCTGAAGCACAATTTTTTGGTGCTTTCTTTTCTCATTTGTTCAAGGCAGTGTCCAAAGCCATTCTAGATGCCAGGATCAGGGCTGATTTCTAGGGAGGTAGGTCAGTGCCCATGTTTCCCTCCCCTCCCCTTAGGATTTTTATTTTGTACTTTCTTGCCTGAGATAAGCCAAGAGTGAGGTGGTTTGATTTCAGAAAAAAAAAAAAAAAAAAAAAAAAATCAATGAAATTGTTTACTATTGTTTTAAAATAAAATCTTAAACTCTGATGGCTGCAGTATGTGCTGGCTAAGCCCAAGAGACGGTGCAATCAAGACCATAAAATTAGAAGCCTCTCTCCAAGGTATCTAGTCCTGGCCGGATGTGAGGCTGCACACTCCTAATTCCAAAGTTTTGGGAGGCTGAGGCAGGAGGATGGTAAGTTCAAGCCCAGGTTGGGTAACCTGGTAATGAGACCCTGTCTGAGCAAGTAGAAAGGGCTGGCAACGTAGCTCAGTGCTAAGCCCTAGGTTCACTCCCCCATAGCAGAAGTCAGTCAATTGAGCCATCTTCTCTGCCCCTAAAGCAGGGCTTTGGTGGCCTCAACACTTCCAGCAGGACCCGTCCAGTCTGGTTCCGGGGTGCTCTGGCCAGCAAGGAAGTTGCCTCACTGAGGCCAGCCAGTGCAGGGAGCTCTGGCCTGCCCCAATCAGAAACAACCTTGTCCTGGAGGTGCCAAGGCCAGGCCGGGTTCCCCAGAGCCTTGACAATGAACCTTGACTTCAGGCTGTGACACCAGGTCTGGCAGCAGCAAACACATTTCTGGGGGAAGAGGCCTGCGTTTCAGGTTTCAATTCTGGATCGAGGAGTTTTTATATTATAAAGGAGTCAGGTGTAGTGGTGGTAAACACCTGTAGACTACTAGCTGGGAGGCTGAGGCCGGAGAAACCTAAGTTCCAGAGCAGCCCGGGCAGCTTAGTGAAATTGTCTTAAAAGCTAAAAAGGGCCAGGGCTGTTGGCTCAGTAGTAGTGTCCCAGAGCTCAGTCCCCAGCACAGAAAGATCATCATGGAGCCCACTGTACAGGCACCATCGCCTGCGTCCTGAGGTCTGGGCAGGTGGCTGCCCTTACCCAGCCTTTGGGGAGAACTGGGTGCAGTGAGCCCCACCTTCACGTGGCCAAGGAGTCGGCCAGGCATGGCCGGTGAGGCCCTTCAGCTGTGCCGCAGCCTCTCTGCCCTGGACAGCTGGGCGACCAGTGCAGAGCAGCTGCCGAGCCACGTGGGCTCCTCGGCCCCCGGCCTGGAGACAAGGGTGTCCCCAGGGAATTTCTGCCCAGCCATTTAGTGTTCTGATGACTTAAGTTCCGAACTTCAGTTTCCTCATCTGAAAAACAAGGAAGCTGGGCCACAGCCATGTCCATCTGTAATTCCAGTATTCTGAGAGGCTGAGGCACAATTGTGAATTTAAGCCCAGCCTAAGGAATTTATGGAGAGGGGCTGGGGAGATGGCTCAGTAGAGTAAGTGCTTCCCTGGCAAGCACAAAAGTCTGAGTTCAATCTCCAGTTCCGCCAAAAAAAAAAAAAAGTAAAAAGGAATTTATTGAGAGGGCCTGTCTCAAAACAAGGGTGAGGATGGAGCTTAGCATGAAGACTGGGTTCACACCCTCCAATCGCCAAAAAACCCACAGACTACCCAAAGTAACCTCAGGTGGGCAGCCCTGACCACTCTATCGAAGTCTCACCCTGGCACCTGCTTGCGTTTTGCACGCACCTATTTCACTTTATTTTTTGGCAGAACCGGGGATTGAACTCAGGCCCTTGAGCTTGCAGGCAAGCGCTTATTCTCCTGAGCCATCTCCCAGCCCCCCCTTCACTTTAAAACACACACACCCACAGTACTGGGGATTGACCCAGGGTCCTGCACTGAGCTATATCCCCAGCAACTTCTATTTTTCTGAGACAAGGTCTCACTGAGATGATTGTACTGGCCTTCAACTTCTGACCCTCCCGCCTCAGCCTCCCACATAGCTGGGGTTGTAGGCGTGCACACCACGCCCAGCTCTGTGCCTGTCCGTTGGTCTGTCCATTCGGCCTCCACTGGCTGCATGGGTCAGGACAGGCCCACAATTCTGACCAGGTGGCGGGGCTGGAGATGACTGCTGCCACTACCATGCCCGTGGAGTCACTGGACCAGCCCGAGGACTGCTTGACACATCTGGGAGCTCCTGGGCACTGGGGGGCCACCTGCCGCTTAGCTGAAACTCATCTGTTTTTCAGTACCAGATACTGAACTCACGATGTTATGCTTGCCGGGCACGTGTTTGATCTGCTGAGCTATCTCCCCAACTCCTGAAACTCATCTTTCCAGCATATTTCCTCTTTTATTACTCATCCGCCACAGGTTTACTTCATATGGGGACAGCCCCTTGCCTGGGGAGGCCCAGAGTCCTTGGCCATAGCCAGTCATGTCTCTGGGTCTTTGGGAGACTGGGTCAGGGTACAGACACTGGCGTGCAGATGGGAGCTGGGAGGAAAAGGAGCTCTGCGCAGGCTCCTGCTTTGGCAAGTGCTGGGTGGCCCTGTTCCCTGCCCAGGGACAGCATGGTGGGGCTGGGCCAGGGGCCTGTACTTTCCATCCTGCTCAGCCTCAGTTGATTTCAGCACTCGGGCTGTGCAGGACCTGGGAACAGTCATGGAAGGCACTAGGCTTAGGGTTGTAGGCCCCATGAGAGGACGCCGGCCTGGCTCGGTCAGACCTGGGCCTGGGCTTTGGAAGCTGCAGGCTGAGCTCAGCGAGCACCCGTCCCCAGGCGACTTGACTGTGGCTCAGGGAACCTGGGCGCGGAGCTCAGAGCTTGGCCCGGGGGTGGCGCTGCAGCAGTTCACGCATGTCCAGCAGTGCCTTTTCTAGGTAATGTGCCAGGCGGGCAGCGTTGGTCTCAGCGCAGCTATTGTAGGCCGACACGGAGAAGTTGACATGGGTCTCCATGGGGTTGTAGCAGACACCGTAGCCGTCAGGGACCACAGGCCCGAAGAACATGACACAGTCTGTCTTGGCAGGGACCTGGATAGTGCAGGATCAGTCTCATGCCCTGCCTGCCCAATGCTGTGCCTCTCCTCTGGCACAGCACTGCTCCCTCTTCTCTGTGGTCCCAGGGTCCCTTCTTGTGGGGACTCTGGCTTCTCCCTCCTCATCTGTCCCTGCTGCCTCCCAGTACTCAGTGCTGGCTGGCAGGGGTCAGGTGATTATAACTGACCAGCAAATGACTAGGCTCATTTTCTTTCAGGGCTGGGGCGCCTACTCACCTGCCGTGGTTGCTGTGTGCCGCCTGCCCAGTCCTCCTGGGCACTGCACTGCTCTAGTTGAGGGCCAAGCACATGGCCCCACCCCACCCCACCCCAATGGGTTCTTGCCCCCTCCCAGCGGGGCACTCGGGCACTGCTCACCTGGCTGGTGGAGAGGTTGAAGTGCATGGCAATGGCGTAGGAGGTGTCCATGAAGATGTCAGGCATGCTCACCAGGTCCTCAATGGCCTGCATCTTGAGGCCCAGCAGGTGTCGGTCAAAGGCCTCCCCACGGATGGCCTGGGGGAAGGAGCAGGCAGGAGCAGGTTCAAAGCAACAGGTCACCCTTGCCTGCTCACCTTCCCTAGGAGGAAGTGGGATTCCCTGGGCGACCACTCACCCGGTCGGTGTAGGCGCGGTGTGACTGCACAGCCTTCCGCAGCAGCTCCACCTTCTGGTGCTCCTGAGGAGTGTGGGCGAGAGGGGCCAAGACGCTGTTCCTCCCTGTGTGCTACTTCAGGACCCTAGTCCCCCCAGCACTGGCTCCAAGCTCCTCTGGAGGAAGCTCAGCTTCTTTGGAGCAGCCATCTCCTTGATCCCAGCCAGGCCAATGTGGGGCAGATGCTCACTGCTGGCAGGTGGATGACTGAATGGATCTTTTCTCTTGGGCTGTCAGGAGGCTCTGAACTAAAGCCTCAGCTCCATTTCCTTAGATTACACTGCCCACCACAGGGCTGGGATCCCACAGGTCATGGCCAGAGTGCTCCAGCAGAGCAAATGGGATAAGCGGATGGTGCAGCGCAGGTCCGCAGGTCCCCACTCTAGCCCGGGCTCTCACCAGCACACTGGAATCGTCCATGGCCTTGGTGAAGGCCAGCGAGTCTGTGGAGGCCGAGCGGATGGTGTCGGTGCGGCCCAGGTGGAACATGCGCAGGGAGGCGCTCTCGTAGGTGGCACAGGCCTGCCCGTAGATCCTGGGGGGAGGGGCACTGAGCACTGTCCCAAGGTGCCTGCCCGCCCAGTCTCCCGCCCGACTCCCAGGGGTGCACACCTGTAGTAGGCCAGCTGCAGGGCCATCTGGAAGAAGCCATCGGGGCTCAGCTTCTCGGACTTGGGGAAGTCCTTCCCGAAGTGGTGGAACACAAACACCATGATGTCCAGGTCCTGGAGCATACTGGGCAGGCCATGGGGGGTGAGAATGGGCCCTGGGAGCTTCTGCACAGCAAGAACCCACAGTGGGGGTGAGGGGTTTGGGGAGACAGTGACAGTCACCTACATGCTGAGGTTCTGCTTGGCCTTCTCGATGTCATTCTTGATCTCGGGGGTGATGTTGAATCGCAGCTTCTTGGGCATGGGCAGGGGCACCATGGGCGATCGCACCAGCTCCGGCTTCTTCCTATATGGGGGTGGGGCTGAGTCTGCCGGGGGCTGGGGCCCAGAGGGTCTGGGAGAGCTAGGGGCTTGTCCCAGGCACAGGTGGGCAGTGCCAGAGCCAGGACTCAAACTCAGGTCTCACTGACTCTGAACCATGTCCTCTGCTTGCTTCCCTTCCCTGATCCCCAGGCAAAAGGAGAGTGATGTCCAGACCTGCAGTTCACCTGTCACCAGGTACTGAAGAACCACAGTGTGAGCCGACTCACGTGTACTCCATGATGTGGTCCAGAAGGGCGACGATGGGGGGCCCCTCAGCAGCAGCATGCTCATAGACGAGCCCACAGGAGCCATCCTCTGCTACGATAAACTGTGGAGGACAGGTGACCTGTCAGCGACTCTCAAGGGTCTCAGGGGAAGGGCCACTTTGAAGCCATCTCGGTGTGACACTTATTCCTCTGTGACAGCTGCCATCTGTCAGGCAGCCTGGCCATCCCCAGCCCTTCCTGAACTCCATACCCCAGTGAGTCTTTGAGGATCCACAGCAGGGCATTGTCACCCCAGGCCCAGGCACACTAAGGGATGGCTGTGTCTGGTCCCAGACCCTCCTGATGTGCTGAAGAGCAGTGCTGGGGGTGACAGAAGCCTGATAATGATAGGCGGCTGCCAGCAATCAGGGCGTGTCCAGCCCACCGCCTTCCACCTGCTTTATAAGCAGGAGACAGATGCCAGCCCCATAATGGCAGGCAGGAGAAAGTCCGGGCACACCCTCACCTGCAGTGTCTTGTCAAACCAGCGGTTGCCGCTGTTCAGTGTGCCACCGCCTCCGTGCAGCATCTGGCCAGCCACATGGTTGCGATAGACATCTTCAGAGACCCTGGGCACCGGCTTGTCCAGGCACACGGTGAAGATGCTCTTCTGGATAGAGCGTACAGAGTCCCGGTTCACCTTGTCTGTGGTGGCGTGGGGTAGGGGTGAGACTCAGGACTTGGTGCCCAGGTACCCTGCTGGGAAGGGGAGTTCCTGGCCTGGCCCCGCTGAGCCCAGGGGTCCTTGCGCCATCTACTGCCTGTGGGTAAGTGCTTTGATCTCATCCTTGACAGGCCACTTGCAGCAGCACCTCAACTCCCAAACCCCTGGCCACGGCAGACACGGGGTCACATGAGACCTGTGGGCAGTCCCGCAGTGCCCAATGGTGGCCCGCACCTTTGATGAGGGTGTTGTAGGCCTTGGCCCAGCTGTTGCGGTGGTTGGAGGTCAGGATGCCCACCGGCTCCTTGTTGGTTTGCAGAGACGAGTTCCAGATCTTCTCCAGCTGCACAAATATCTGATCCGCAGTAAGGGGTGTCCCATCGCTGTGGTACACGTCCAGCTCAAAGAACTGAAGAGAGGAGAGGAGCGGTCACCTTGCCATGTCTGGAAAGCAGGGAGGCAGGGCTCCGTGGCTATGGGCAGCGCCATCCACCTGGTAGTTGTGCACCACAGTGATGTGCATGGGCGGCTTCTTGGTCTTCAGGAAGTTGACCACAGAGTCCTGCTTGGGGCCTGGCACACGGCAGGACGACAGGATCTGGTAATACTGGTTCATGCATAGTGGCTTCCCCGCAAGGTGCTCCACAGGAAGGGTCTCACTGTAGGGCGGGACAGCGAGGCCTCAGGGAAAGAGAGGGGCCCAGTGGACGGGCCTGAAGCGCAAGCAAGTAGGTCACACACCACGCAGCACAAGCATTGCTACTCCACCGGTGTGAACAGGGGCCAGCAGTACCAGGGGCTCTGGAAGCCTGTGCTCCCCTGGCAGGAGCCCTGTTTATAAGTTACCCAAAGACTCTTAGGATTCAGTTTGTTATGGGGGACAGAAGGCAGCAAGTGAGCTTCGGAGGTCCTCTTTTTTAATTTTTGTATTTTAGGACAGGGTCTACAGGGTCTCACTGTGTAGACTAGACTTGTAGTGATCCTCCTGTTTACAGCCTCCCAAGTGCTGGGCTTACAGGTGTGCGTCACACGCCCAGCTTGGAGTCTTTCTTGGTTTGGATGGGTCAGTCAGCAGGAAGACAATTCAGCAGCCACAGCAGAGAGCTGGTTTCCCAGTCACTAGCATGTGCTATCCACAACCCTCCCTGCAGCTGGGCCAACAGGAAGTGGAAAGGATGGACCTTGGGTCTGCCCAGGGGTCAAGGGTGGTTGAGGGTGGAGTGCTCACTTGTCAATCATGGTCTTGAAATCCAAAACGCCCTCAATGAGTTTGGCAGCAAACCTGTAAGATCAGTTAGAGATGTGAAGCTGTGTGAACACACAGGGGCCCCTGAGCCAGGAACGTGAGCTGGGGACAGGAATAGCCACAGGCAAGATCTATGGCTTCGCTTCTCCTCCTCCCCGCCTACGAGAGCTGAGAGCCACCCTGGTCTCCCAGGCAGGTGGCTGTCAGCAGGGCCTGGGACCCAGGAAGGGAGGCAGTGGTACAGACATCCCCTCTGCTGGGCCCTTCCTTTTCCTCCTCCTCCTCCTCCTCCTTCTCCCTTGCTCTCCTCCTTCCTCCCTTCGTCCCTCCCTCCCTTTCTCCTCCCCCTTTTTCCCTCTTTTGTAGTGCTAGGGGTTGAACCCAGGCCCCTGCACATGCTAAGCAAGTGCTCTAGCACTGAGCTACCACTCAGCCCTGAATTAGACCCAGGGCCTTTGGGCTGAGCTACACTCCCAGTTTTTCCTTTCTCTCTCTTTTTTTTTTTTTTTTTTTTTTTTTTTGTGTTTGGTGCTGAGGACTGAACCCAAGGCTTCCAGCTTTCTAGGCAAGCATTCTACCGCTGAGCCAAATCCTGAGCCCCCGAGCCTTTCCTTTTTGTTTTCAAACAGAATCTCTCTAATTGCTAAATCACCCAGGCTGGTCTTGAACTTGTGATTCTCCTGTCTCAGCCTCCCAGCATGCTAGGACCATAAGCGTATGCCACCATGCCTGGCACATTTGAGACAGATTTTTTATAAACTGCCCAAGCTGGCCTCAAACATGTCATCCTCTTGCCTCAGTCTTCCTCATAGCTGGGATCACACATCTAATCCAGATAGACCATGTGGATTTATGAGGAGAGATTTCCTGGCCTGGACCAATCATCGTCAATGCCTGGGGACACACAGCTCTACTGTGGGGACCACTGGCCAGGTTTTCAGAGACTGAGACCTGGCCCTTCTCAGGGGGCCCTAGTCCTTTTACTATTTTTTGCATGGCTGGGGATGTAACCTGGAGCCTTGGACGTACTAGACAAGAGTTCCACTGTTAAGCTGCAGTCCCAACCTTTTCTCTTTTCTATCGTTTTCTTTCTTCTTTATGTATTTGGTTGTTACAGGGTCTCACTATGCAGCTTGGACTCCTAGTGATCCTCCTGTTTTCAGCCTCCCCAGTGCTGGGATTACAGGTGTGCCACCACATCTCATCTCAGTGGCAGGCGCGGCATACCCAGGGGCTGGGCCAGTGCAGCATGTGGTGCTAGGGATGGAACCCTGGTCCCTGGGCTTGCCTAGTCCACTGAGCTATCTCACTGGACTCTTTTCTGTTTTTTTCCTTGCCTTGTCCCTTTAAGAGACACAAGCGGCAGCAGAGAGCTGGCCTGGTACAGGAATCCTGAACTGTATTTTTATCTCTGTTAGGATTAGAACTGGGCCAGGGCAGGTGTCGTGGCCAATGTGGGAAAGGGGACTGTGTATAAAGGTCACGCTGTGTCCGGCTGAGGACTGGGGAAAGGAAGAAATAGTTATGGCACTCTGCTAGTAGAGACTCTGTCTCCTGTCTTCAAGGGCAGCCTGGGGAGATCCCTTCATGCCAGCCTCAGTTTCCTCATCTGTAAAGCAGGTATCATACTCTTGTTTCACAAGGCTTTTTTTGGGTACCAGGCATCAAACTCAGGACTCTGCACTTGCCAGGTAGGTGCTGTGCTGCTGAGCTATATCTCCAGCCTCATGAGGTGTCTGTGGGAATACGAGAAGCACTGGGGTCTCTGCCGTCTCCTGGGAGTGGGCTTTGCACTCTGGGAAGGCTGGAGCCCAGCCCCTCCCATCCCTGGCCACTCACCGGAGCTGGCCTTGTAGATCCACAAAGTCCTGTTTGGGCAGGACCACGCCTGGGCTGGAGCAGATGACCACAGGCTGGCGGTACTGGAGGTAGGCTGTCTTGAGCCACCATTCGGACAGCTGGCAAAGGAGCAGACCAGGTCAGGGTCACTGGGACCTGGAGCACCTTCCTTCCCAGGCCAGGGACCTGGCCGGCCCTACTCCTCAGCACTGAGTCTCTGAATGACCACCAAGACCCAGAGCACACTGCCCTCCCTTTGATGCATAAGCTCCCATGCAGGAAAGGCTGCAAGGAAACCTGCAGTGGAAGACAGCAGGGTGCGCAAGTTTTCTGTCTTGTGGGGCCGGGGTGAGAACCCAGGGCCATGTCCATGCCAAGCACACGCTGTCACCGAGTTAACCCCAGCCCCAAGTTCTCAGTCAATAATTGTGACACAGCAGTAAACAAAGATGTATCCTCGGACAAACAAAAACAATAAAAGTGAAATTTAGATAAAAACCAAGTCTGGCCAATGAGTTCCTGACTTTCTTAGGCTGGGAACTGTCCAAGGAGACAAGGGCTGCTGCCAGGGAAGCCCAAAGGAACCTCCGGGGCCCTCAGTTTTTCCAGCAACAGACTGGGAAGGGGAGTCCCACAGGGATCCCAAGCTCAAGGCAATCTTGAAGAGGGCTCACAGTAAGGGCTAATGATCCTGCTTATGACAAGATGCAGGGAGATGACACATCCTGAGGACCTGCCGGGACCAGCCCTGCGTATGCAGCTGCACACGCTCTGGATGCCATTGGCCCCAGGCTTTCCTACTGACTGCACCCCACACCAGTTCTGCTCCCCTGGCCCCACTGCGATCCCTACCCACAGGTTCCTTGTGGAGAACGGCTGGGTCCTACCACCAGGCCACTCATCCAGGGACTCAGCAAGAAGCAGGGGCCATGACTTAGTCCTCTCCCTTCTGACTCACAGTCCCCTCTCTGGGCCTGTTTCCTCAACAGAAAGGAGGGGCAGACAGGGCCCTCAGAGCCTCTGGCTGTGTCTGGGATATGGGAGAGCCTGCAGGCAGGTCGCCCCTCTAGGAGACGCCCAGGTGGTGGCAGGGCGGCTTCAGGAGCATCATGCCTGGGATGGAGGTGGCTGGATCCCAGCCTTCTGAGTGTTGGGTTAAAAGAGCTGCTGAATCAACCACCCAGAAAAAAAACACCAGCCCCAGCCCCTGTGAGGTCTGCTCAGGGCCTGCATCCTCATTCTCCATCCCAGGCCTGCCCTACTAAGTCCATCTGCCTCCTACCTCTCATGGACAGAAGCCACCTGCCCAGCCCACGGCACCCTGCTTCTAGTGCACTGAGCTTTCCCGCAGCCTGCTTTTACTTGTCACTGTCCTCTAAAGGATACACTGTAGCGACCATTCACACAGCACTAACACAGGTATTGCAAGTAACTGAGATGACTTAAAGTACTCAGGAGGTGGGCACGAAATACTAAGCCACTGTGCAAAAAGGACTTAGGATCAGAGCTCTTGGTTTCTGCCCGGGCCCAGGAACTGGTCCCCTGTGTCTACTAAGCATGGTTTCAGAGGCAGAAGCCAGCTCCTCAGCCCACACATCTGCCCCACCAAGGCCAGTCCCAACTTGGCAGCCCTGGGCTGGCCTCACAAATGCCCTAGGCGCTGCCCTGGAACAGTCCAGGGACTCTGGACCTCCCTGCCCTGCATCACAGGCCCAGGCCACCTGCCTCCCCTGGGGCAAAGGCACCACCCTCCCAGGCCTTGGGCTTCCACTCATTCCCCTAGCAGCAGTTCCGTTCCATCTCCAGGTGGGAGTGAGGGCCAAGTGCAGGAAAGTAAGTGCACTGAGTACCAAATGCACCACCATACAAAGCAACGCTCCCACGTAATGCAAGCTCTGCGAGTCTCTGCTCTGCCCCTCGGCGGTCTACTTCACCCCACACTTCCTCTCACATGCCAGACTGTTTCCCCTTTGTCCCTGGTTCGGATCTAGCACCCCTTCTCACACCCACCCCACTATTCAACAGAAAGACGCCGCCAACTGCCTGTCCTGGCACTTCCCACATCCTCTTCCTGTGCATAGGACATGGCTGCCTGAAAGCGCCTCACCACAGACTGGCTCTCTGCCAGCTGTGTGACCACCAGCTCAGGGAGGCTGCTCCTGTGTCCTCGCCTACCCTGTGCCCACAGGGTGCCAAGCACAGGGTGAGTGCTCAGGAACCTTCACAGAGCAGACCAGGGAATGTGCTGGGGCAGCTGGCACTGCAGATTCCAGGTGTGCAGCCAGCAGCAGGCACAGTGAGCGACTTACCCAGTTTTCCGACTTCTTGGCCCTGCGCTCCAGCCCCTTCTGCAGCCGTTCCCCTACACCGCCAGGGCTCCGGAACTCATCCACCAGCTGCCTGGTGGCGGCCCACTCCTCCTCGCTCACGATGGGCTGCAGTGCCTTGAGGTAATGGTCCAGGGACTGCTGCAGTGGGGGCACAGGCAGCCGTGGCAGCGCATCCTGATGCGCCTTGAGCCTGCCAGGCAGCTTCATCAGGGAGGAGGGCTTAAGGAAACCCAGCGGCTTCGCCTGCAGGCAGTAGAACACCTTGCTCATTCCCTCAGCAGCTCCAGAAGCCTGCTGCTCCCCAAGCCAAAGTCCTGGGCATTTATGTGCCATCCCGGGAGTAGAGATGGCCTCATGGGTGGTGCTCACCCAGGCCTCCCAGCCCTCAGCTGTGGTGTCCCCGCCTCCCAGGGGCCTGGACTTGCAGACAGGCACAGGGAGGGTGGGGTGTGGCCCAGGGATCCTAGTCAACACTAGTAGGGTGGCAGAGGTGAGGGGGCCCTCCCTCCTGTTGGGAAGTACAGACCCCACCCTTCTTTCCCTGGGAAGACAAGTCACCCAGTCTGGGGACAACTCCCTCTCCAAGTCCCCACCTCCTTTTCTTTCCTTCTAGACTGAGAAACAGGATCCAAGAGAAGCACAGAGACCTAGACAGTGAGGCCTTAGGTCTTCTCTTGCTTGTGGGGTGGGGGCTAGGGGCTTGCAGCAGCAAGAGAGAGCTGAGTGGCCAGCACAGAGGGTGAGTGGTGGCAGAGACAGAGGCAGAGGGGAGTCCAGGAGATTCTGGAGGCAGCAGAGAGACAGGAGGGTCCCAGGCTGCTGGTACGGGAGCAGGCAAGCAGCAGAAGCTCCCTTGCATACCTGCTCTCTCTGCTGCCCGTCCTCCATGGCCCGGATGAGGTCCTGACCCTGTCTGTCTGCCTTGGCTGGATCTCTATGCCTAACTGTGCTACCCAGGGCGTGAGCAGAACCTAGCAAGAGGCAGCCACCTGCCCAGGCTGGAAAGAAAGGACAAGAGCCAAGGTTTAGGGGGAAAGGTAGGACAGCACTGGCAATGGCTGGGTGGCATCTGGGGTTGTGCCACTGGAGGAAGAAGCTATTGGATTGCGGCTTAACTTCCAGGCTCAGAGGAATGGGGCACAGGTGAGTGGTTGGCAGCGGGCACTGGAGTAGGAGGGAAGATGGGAAACTTCCCCTTTTTTCTCTGAATAGGCCCAGTGCCAGGGATGTGAGCCAACAGGTACTTAAAAATCCACCTGCTAAAATCTACATAGATCTTTTAGATGTGGGAAAACTTGGCTGGAAGGCTGAAGCAGCCAGGCCTATAAATTCCTGTGGCTCTGAAATCTGTCCCGCAACTGGGGCCTGGTGCAGTGGGACAGACCCCTAGAAAAGGCCAACAAGTGCCCCACCCATTTCCTACTTCCCTTTGGACTCCTGGGCCCTTTCTCTCTCCATGAAAACCTGATTTTTCTGACCTGTTGCTTCTCCAGTGGGAGGCTCAGAACACAGAACTTTTGGCAAGAAAAATAAGCCAAAAAAAAAAAAAAAAGAAAAGAAAAATAAGCCAGAGGTCAATGGCTTGAGAATTGATTGGACTAGATCTGAATAAGCAGTTGCTGCGAGCTCATCAGGCCAGTCTGGTGGTCCTGGGCGCCCCAGAGGCGCCTGTGGGACAGGGACCGGCTCTGTTGGCCAGGAAAAGGGTGACACTGGGATCTAAAGAGTTTAAGTCTGAGCCCAGAGGAGAACCCTCAGCTGTTGCCAAAAGGGCGTCTGTCCCCAGAAAACAGAGCCTGACAAACAGACTTGCTCAGATCTGAGAGGAAAGGGACCCAAATGAGGACTGTAGCTTGCAGTTGGGGAAGACAGGTTAGCAGATGTGGACAGAAGGGGAAGACGGGAGCCGCCTGTTGCCTGCGCCAGCCCCCGGGACTTTCTGCCAAGCCCGGCTAGATGGTTCCTGTGAGCGGCTCTGGCCACACACTGATGCCTGGGACCGAGGGCACTGACCCAGGGCACAGGCTTGGAGATTGGCTATAGCCAGGCAGGAGCGGGCCAAAAGGCGAGCGGGGCCGGGCTCCAGGTCGAAGGCGGGGCCGCCTGGCGGGGGGTCTCGACGCCCCTTCCCGGTCTCGCACGCTGCCCGCCCGGACCTTACCCGCTACCTCCTCGCCGAACTCGCGGGAGGGGGGCGGCGGAACCCCACCCCGCAGCCCTCGGCGCCCCACGCGCGTCCCCTTCCCGGCGCCCCCGCCGCACTCACCGCAGTCCTGGCGGCAAAGGCCAGCATCGTCGCGGTCGCCGTGGACACTCCGTCCGCTCCGCCCCGCGCGCTGGGCTAGGTCGGCGCCCCTGCTGGGTCACTGGGTCCGCGCTAGGGCCAAGGTCACCAAGTCACCGCCGCTAGCAGGGAGCAGCGGCCCGGCGCCCACCCACGGGCCGGGGGGCGGACTCGCGGGCGGGGCCCGGGCGCGAC
>NW_004524699.1:6426053-6438057 GCF_000260255.1 Octodon degus | reverse complement strand
GCTCGGCTGCGGCCGGCGGGGCGGGGCCGCGGCAGCGGGCGTTTGGCGGCCTCGCACGGCGTGGGCGCTCGAGCCAGGGTGCCCGGCGAGGTCCCTGTCCCGCGGGTTCCCCACTGCCTCAAGTGCGTGTCTAAATTGTTGGAAGCGGCGCCGTGTTCCTTCGCCGTGTCCTTGGGCGCTCCTGTCAGAGTGGCAGGAAAGCACGTTAGCAGGGCAACGTCCTTTCATATTCCTCGCGTAGGGCCGAGTGCCACGCGCCAGGATGACAGGTGGGGGACTACCCCGCAAAGACATGGCGGTCTACCCAACTCCGGCGCCCCGCAAAAGCATGGCCGCCGCGCGCCGCGTTTCCCTCCGTGGGCGCCGTTACCGCGCATGCGCCATGACGCCCCACCCCGGCGGGGCCGCCGCTGCCGAGGGCGCGGGCGCGCGAGCCGGCCGTTGAGGAGATGCTCCCGGCGTGCTCCGCGCCAGCATGGCGGCTGCTTTCGCGGGGGTGACTTCGGTCGTCGCTTTCTGCCGTTAGCCGCCGGTACTCCTTTCTCTTCCGCAAGCTTGGAGCTCGTGGCGGGAGCCGGGTCAAGGGAGGGTGTGGCTGCGACGTTGAGCGGAGCCCACGGGGACCGGGGCTGGCCGCTGGCGGGAGAAGATGGCTGAGGGCGAGCGGCAGCCGCCCCCAGGTAGGGCTGGCGGGCCAGGGCCAGGGCGGTGTTGGTGCCGGCGTGGGGGCGGGGAAGGGATGTGGGGCTTGGAGCGGAGCCTCGGGTCCCGGTGGGCTCCGGAGAGGAGCAGGAGCTGCCGGGCCTCAGGAAGAGGCCCTGGGGCATGGGGGAAGGGCGTGAGCCGAGGCTGCGGCGCGCGAGCCGGGGGAGGGCTGCAGCCGGGGCGCGGAGAGAGAGCCCAGGCCCGAGGTCGGGATTACAGCGGGGACCGTTCTCACATTTGGACAGCGCGTGAAGCTCCTGGCCCGATGGGACAGTTGCCAGCGGTGGGGGCGAAAGGGATGCAGGCCTTTTTCACTGGACCTTGGCGGGATGGGTCTGGGCTTGCCTTGCCCTGTTTCAGCCTCCTCCGCACCTCCGCCCTCCTCCTCGCTCAGTCCGTCTCGGAGGCCGGACTCTGGGATTTCAGTGGCTGAGAGTTTATGGGGAGAAACTGCCCTTGGGCAGTTAACCATTAATTTTAAAAGGATGATTTTGCAAGGAGATGAGTGTCTGGCGTCCCCGTCTGTAACTTTTGTTTACGCCGTGGCCTCTTTTTTCCTTGGGCTCAGATATCTGGGAAGGAGACACCAGGGGAGGATGCTACACAGATCCCTTTCTTGGAGAAGAACGCTGCTTGCTTAAGGAGAACTGGACATAGATAACGTTGAAAATTCTCACAGGAATAAATAGGTTGGCCAAGCATAGCTAATGTTTTGAAAACATTTGATATTTCTTCTGCCCTGCGTCTCAGAAGGGAGAAAATTTGAAAATCAGAAGAGGTATCCCTACTATGCCCCCCTCCACCTCCCAGTGAGGAGGAAAGGGCTGAGTTTGGTCTGTTAGGGAATCCGAAAGCCAACAATTAGTCTGTACAGAACCTCGGCGCTTGGGCCTTTGGCGTTGTGACGATGCCCTCGGGAGCCGTGAGATACAAAGCGGCCAGTCTTATCGGTGAATGTGAGTGCCTATGGATATGAATGAGCAAATCTAGGTGCTGAAAGCCGAAGGCTTGCAGGGTTACCTGTGGCACCTGCAGAGATCCATGTGGCCCCCAGAGGTGGCTCTAAAGTTTGAAACGACTTTTTGGATCAGTGGAAAGAAGTTCTGATTCCACAGTACAGTGGTAAAAACCTCAGATTTTGGCTGGCAAGTCACAGTTCCTCAGTTTGTCTTTTTTTTTTTTTTTTTTGCGGAACCGGGGATTGAGCCCAGGCCCTTGAGCTTGCCAGGGAAGCGCTTATTCCACTGAGCCATCTTTCTGGCCCTCTTATTTTGTTTTTTGACATAGGGTCTTGTTAATATAGTTCAGGCTGACCTTGAACACCTATGTAGTCCAGGCTAGCCTTGAACCCCAGTGGACCTTCTTCCTCAGTCTCCCAGTGCTGGGATTACAGGTGTGCACCACCACGCCCAGCAGTCATCTTTTAAGATGAAGCTACTTTCTTCATGGGTTTGTAGTATGTTTTCCAGCAGAAGATGAGAACGTGTGGGACACAGTGGGTAGGCACTGAACACTGGCTGTTCTTGGCTTGGTCCATATTGAACATGTACACCTGTTTCCAGAGGTAGATGACAATCCAGGGTGCACTGGGGTTTTATTATTTTTTAGGAATGTCTTTAAAACTCTAGATACTGTTTTATGCTGGGAGGTTAGGGGTTCCTTTGTCAGAGACAGGAGATTAAAGGCTGCAGAGACCAGGCTCAACTTCCATTTCTCACAGTCCTGGCTTTGAAACCTTTCTTTTCTTTTTTGGCCCAGGTTTGATCCCAGCACTTGGTAGAATGAGGCAGGAGAATCACTGTGCGTTTGAGGCCAGCCTGGGCTATGTAGTGAGATCCTATCTCCAACAAAGGAAACAAAAAAAGAAATTTATTTATTTTTTGACTTGAGGGCTGTGTATTCTTGCAGCCTGTGTACTTTTGGGCAGTGTTTTTGCAAAGCTTCCTGTGAGGTAGCCATGGCCTTGGCGGAGAGGCTGTCCTGCCTGTGCAATGTCTGGGGGGCTGTTCTTTGTGGGAGCAATTCCAGGCTGGGGGTGTTCCCAGAGATCATTTTGCAGGTTGATTATTTGGAATGTGGAACACATTTCCCCATAAAAACTATGTGGTTGGATTGCCAGCCTGGCGTGCAAAGCTCATTATTTAGCATCTTCCTAAAGTAGCAATTTTCTAATAGTAGGGGCCTCAGTTATGGGCCCAGTGCACAAGCTTGCAAGGGCAGAGGAAGACGACTTTGGGCTCTTTTGTGGCCCTGGTTTGACTTTCTAGTTAGAGTCTCCAGATTTCTTGGCACTTTTTGTCTCTTCAGATCCCTCCAGGCAGGCTCTCACCAACAAATGTCACATGTTCCAGAACCTTCCAACTCCTCTGTCCCTTTTTCTCCATGCAGCTGACATCAGCTGGGTTTTGGGAAGAAGGCAGTGCCAGATGAATTTATGTTCTGCTGAGCCCTTCATGCTTCTAGAGAATTTAAAATAAAATTCTTTTTTTTCTGAGACAGGGTCTTGCTGTGCAGTTCAGGCTAGCTTTGAGCTCTTTTTATTTTTTATTTTTTTATTTTTTTGAGACAGGGCGTCACTATGTAGTTCAGGCTGGCCTTGAGCTCATTTTTTAGCCCAGGCTTGTCTCAAACGATCCTCTTGCTTCAGCCTCCCAAGTACTAGGATTACAGGCATTGTACCGCCATGCCTGGCTTTGAACTCATTATGTAGCTCAGGCTGGCTTTCACTGATGGTGTTTCTCCTGCCTCAGCCCCTTAAGTGTTGAGATTATAGGCATGTGCCACCATGCCTGGCTAAAAATTTACATTGTTAGAGGAAATGCTGGCCAGGCATGGTGACTCACCCTGTAATCCCAGCACTGAGGAGGCTGAAGCAAGAGAATCACCTTAACTTTGAGGCCAGCTTGAACTACATAACAAGACCTTTTCTCAAAAAAAAGAGAGAGAAAGGAGGAGAAAAAGAAAAAAAGGCATACTAATCTATGTCACTTGTGACATCTCTACTTGTGGATGGAGGCCCACAAACTCCCTGACCCAAACCATTTGGTGACCAGGTATGTTTTAGAATTCAGAGTTGAGCATGTTTTGGAAAATATCACCCCATAATCAAAATTATTTCAGCAAAACATATACTTTGACTAAGTGGTTTATATCACGCCTGTAAATGTCCTCTGTCACTTTAAGTCTGATTGTAGATGAGCTTATGGTAAGTTTTTTAAAAGCTACTTTGGGTTTCAGAGCTTTTTGGATTTGGGAATTAACAGGTAAAGGATCGGAGTTTGTATCTCCAGCTGTCACAAAGTGGAGAGAGTTCTTTGATGTGAGAACGATGTTTTAGTTTTGGTGTAAAGTTGGTCTCTAGGTCAAACATTAAACTGTGTACTTTTTCTTCAACTTCTGGAAATACAGAAATTCTATTTAAAATTGTGCTCCCTTTATATAAAAGCACTATATGCTTGTTCTTGGGGTTTTTTTTTGTGTGTGTGTGGAACTGGGGATTAAACTCAGGCCCTTGTGCTTGCCTATTCTACTGAGCCAACTCCCGATTGAGAGCGTGGTGGCCTGCACCTGTAATCCTAGCTCTTGGGAGGCTGTAAACAGGCAGATCACTACAAGTCTGATCTAGTAGTGAGACCCTTAACACCCTGTAGACCCTTCCCTTAAAAAAAAGTGAAGTGTGGGGGAAAAAAGTAGTATGTGCCTCAGGAAGTGGGTGCCAAGCAGGGTGGCACAAGCCTGAAATTCCAGCTACTCTGAAGCCTAAGACAGGAGCATCGCAAGTTCAAGGACAGCCTGAGTGGCTTAGCCTCCTTACAAACACTCCTTAGAGATGAACATAAGCAGCTCTGTTGTGTGAACTGTTAAGTTTTTCCAGGGTGTATACTAATATGTATGTAAGTTATTTCTAGTAGACTATAGTTGTTTTGCTAATAACGAGGTGCTACATTGATGATACAGAGCAGTTTTTTTGTTTTGAATATCTGGGTTGTCTTTTCTGGGTCTGACGTAGAGGCTTTATATGGTTGTATTATTTATCTGTCCCCTTATTGACTATTGTTTGGGTTGTTTCTCTTTGTTTTCCATGGGGCGAGCACCCTGTGTGTGTTTCTGTGAGTGCATCTGAAGGTAGATGCTGTAAGCTGAGCTTCTGGCCCCGTGGGTCCTACGTGCAGTTTCTCCCCAGGGTGGTCCTGAGTTGCCCCTTTTCTGGCTCCACCAAGTAACGCTTCCATGGAGGCGACCGACACTTTCTGTTTTCCCCTCCCAAATCAGTGTCAGATGATTTTAAGCTGCCAGCCTTTTCTGGACAGATCACATGCACTTCACTTGTCTTTGCTCCTTCAGGAGATAGATGGTAGTGTTGTCCAATCCTGGGTACAGTGTACAAGGGAGGCAGGAAGCCAGTGGGCCTGGCTGGTGGCATCACTCTGTCCTGAGGACGAGGCTGGTCTTGCTAGGCCTCAGGTGTTAGAGTCTTGGCTTACAAGTGAGGGGGATCTTTTCTCCTGGAAGCAGATCTAGGGATGGAGGCAGGCAAGGGAAAGGGGAAATAGAAAAGGACTAAGATGCCACAGTGGAGGTCCAATTCCCCTTGATGAATATATTTGTTATGAATCACAGATACGTACCAAGGGGCTGGGGAGTTGGCTCAGTTGAATAAGTGCTTGCCTGGCAAGCACAAGGGCCTGAGTTCAACCCCTAGTTCCGCCAAAAAGAAACAAAAAACAAATATGTACCAGTACAAGAAGTGTTATAAAGGAAAGGGGGAGTGAGCAAAAGGGGAGTGGGCCAGGGGAGGGCTTCTATTTCCTTGGCTGCCTTCTTATTTTCTTTTTCAAGAGTCTTCAGAGGAGACTCCTCCAGCCACACAGAACTTCATCATTCCAAAGAAAGAGATCCACACAGTTCCGGACATGGGCAAATGGAAGCGTTCTCAGGTACTGGGGTCTGCAGTGTAGAATCAGAACCAGGTAGAGGACCTTTTCACCTGTGTTTTTCTCAGCATGATCAGGCACTGGGCTTCCGGGCTGGCTCTCTTGGCACCTGAGTTACCAGAACAGGGGAGTTGGCTGTCCTTTCTTGGGGTGGCCCTCCAGGGTTTCTCAATTACTCTTGTTGCTGGGACAAATATCCGACACTCAAAATGAAGGAAGGAAAGGTTTACTTAGCTCACAGTCACTAGAGGTTTCAGTCCATACTCAGCTGGCTCCAAGGCAGACTGGCACATGGCAGAGGGCTGCAGGTCATGGCAGTGGAAGGCAGCAAAACAGTAAGAGCGAAAGGGAGAGGTAACAGCAACAATGGCAATGGAGAGCAAGTTTCTTTCTCTGTCTTTCTTGTGTTACATTCAGGCTCTGTGCCCCAGGCAGGGTATAGCACTCAGACCCATAATCCCAGCAGTCCTCAGTCCCATAATCCCAGGAGTACTCAGACCCATAATACCACCCTTGGATCATGAGTTAATCACAAACTGTAGAACTACACCTCAATGACTGCATGAGGCTGTGGGGGGACAAATACACACAAACCATAACATTCTGCCCCTGGACCCCCAAAGACTCGTGCACATCCCTTTATGCAAAAGACATTTTAGTCCATCTCTAGGAGTTGCCAGAGTCCCAACAGTTTCAGCATTGCTGAAAAGTCCACGTCCCAAGTCTCCTCTAAGATCTAAGGCAAACTCTTAGCTGTGAGCCCCTGTACAAAAGAAAAACACTTCCAATATTCAAAGGGACCAGATAAGCATTACCATTCCAAAAGTTGTAAACAGCAGGGGAATACAAAGCACTGGGACCAATCCAAGTCTAAAATCCAGCAGGGCAAAGATTAAATCCTGTAGTTTCAAGAGGAATATCCAAAGCAATCTGTGGCAAATTGTGAGTTCCGTGTGGCTCCACCCCATGGCACTTCTGGTGGTGGTAGCTCCCATGACTTCTCTGGCAGGCATTTTGCTCCCTCCTTGCAGCTTCCCTTAGATGATTCACGTTCCTGGCTTTTCCAGACTTCTGAGGTCGCCACTGCACATTAAGTTTCTCATTCTCTGCTTCACACACTGCCCTCTCAGGGACGCACTGCCTGGCCTCCCAGGCCTTCTCAAATTGAGGTGGAAGCCTTCTTAACCTCACAACTCTTGCATTCTGCATGGACCTAAAACCAATGCCAAGTGGATGATGCCAAGGTCTGCTGCCAGCTGGAGCAATAGCCAGGCTTTCTTCTCTCTTGGCTGTAGGGGTCAAGTGCCTGAATCACTGAACACTGACCCTGATTCCGAGGAATAAATTCTCCATTCTGCCCACTATTCTGGAACCTGGTGTGGCTGCCACCATGTGCTCTGAGCCTTTCCCCTCACGGCAAAGTCCCCTCTTTCTTGCAATTCTGAGGCTGCAAAGGGTGGAGACCTGCTGCCTTCAGTGGTGCCTTCAGGTCATGATTCTCTTCTTGGCAATGGAGATCCTCTCAGCTCTATCTTTGCATTTCACAGCTTTATGGAAGCTTCCTTTCTGGCCAAACTTACAACATTTTATTTTATTTTATTTTATTTTATTTATTTATTTATTTATTTATTTTTTACAGAACCGGGGACTGAACTCAGGCCCTTATGCTTGCAGGGAAGCGCTTATTCCACTGAGCCATCTCCCTGGCCCAACATTTTAAATCGTCCTGCTGGGCTCTTTGCTCTTTTTTTTTTTAATTTTTATTTATTTATTTATGTGTGTGTGGGGGGGCAGCTCAGCCCACCAGGGGGCAGGGCTGGCTGGCATGTGGTGCTGGGGGATCGAACCGCAGTCCCTGTGTGCCTTGCTAAGCTTGTTCCAAGTAGGTGCTTTAGACCACTGAGCCATCTCACCAGCCCGCTCTTTGCTCTTGATTCGCAACATAAATCTGGCTAAATTTATGTTTAGGGGGTGGGGCTGGCTGGCATGTGGTGCTGGGGGATCGAACCGCGGTCCCTGTGCTTTGCCAAGCTTGTTCCAAGTAGGTGCTTTAGACCACTGAACCATCTCTCCAGCCCCAAATAAATACATTTTAAAAAAATACAAATCATCTGGAGTCCAACAACCAAAGTAGTCCTTTCTCTGGCAGCAGAAACCTCCCCAGCCTGTTTTTTATAGGCAGAATTTCTATCAGCCTTCTGGTCTGAGCACTGACCATAATCTCCCATGCAGAACAGCCGAAGCTATTCCAGCGCTTCTCTTATAGGTGCTATCTCTGAACCTTTTCTATCTTCCCATAAGCCATTCCCAAAAGCTTGTGATCCACATGGTCAGGGAACCGCGGCAACAACCCTACTCTTCTATACCCAGCCTGGGGCAGATAGCCTGAATGTAACTTAACAGAGAGACAGACTTGCTCTCCGTTGCCACTGTTGCTGTTACTTCTCCCTTTTGTTCTTGTGGTTTTGCTGCCTTCCACTGCCATAACCTGCTGCCCTTTGCCATGTGCCACTCTGCCTTGGAGCCAGCTGAGTATGGACTGAAGCCTCCAGTAACTGTGAGCTAAATAAACCTTTCCTTCCTTCATTTTGAGGGTTGGATATTTGTCCCAGCAATGAGACAAGAATGACTGAGATACAGGGCTTCTGGGCTGGGGTTCTGGTCACCCTGGAAAGCCCACGCTGGTTCTCTTATCCCCGCCCCTTGGTTATTGTTCTGACTGGAGGTGAGTGTCCCAGATAATGAGTGGGCACTGCTCTCTGGCCGCAGTAAGGGTGGATGTGGGAACCAGGGTACTAGAGGGAGCAGAGCCCATCTGGGCATGTTGGCTAAGCCGTGACTTAAGTGACCCAAATACTTAGCAGATTCTACATGGGTGTCTGTTGTGCTTGTGGGGAGCCCAGGTGCCCAGCCTCCAAGTTTGGACTTCACCAGGGTTAGGAATAGCATGAGCCTCCCTCTTTCACAAGCTTGCCCTCTGAGTACTCTTCTGGTTCTTCATGGGATAAAAACCTTAGTCCATTAGCTGCTCTACAGGCCTGGTTGGGGTCCTTTCATCATCTTGGTTGCTCTACTTCTGAGTTTCTCAAGCTCGGCACCAGAGACATTGTGAGGCAGATGTTTCTTGCTGGAGAGGGCTGTCCTGTGCCTGGGGACATCTCCCCTGGCGCTACCCAGCAGATGAGAGCAGTACTCCTTTCCCCAGTTGTTGCTGCCAAAAATATCTCTAGGCGTTGTCAGTTACCCTCTGGGAGCCATTTCACCTTGAACCTCTTGTTCATCTGAACTTAAAGCTGGCTCTTGTATCCTAGTATGCTCTGTGTGGCGTTTTGCCTGGGCTGAGGAGAAGCCAGGGAGGACCCATGTGGTCTGCTGGAGGATCCTATTGTAGGACTGCTCTGTTCTAGAAACCATGCTGCTGCTCACGGTTAGTCCCAGGTTTGGAGGAGGAGGAAGGAGAAAGCAAGAAGGAATAGGAATGAAGGCGAAACAAGAGCAGGCGGGAATATCTTGCCCCTAGCACCTGTGTCCCCCCCAGTGCCTTCTCTTCACTGTGCTAGCTACCCTGCATCACAGCATGGAAGAAAGTGTCTTGCTGGAATTGGGTCCAGGTGGGCTTAGCTGTACGTAGGAGGCAGCTCCTTCTTGGGCGTCTGTGCGGCAGCCAGGAACCCTGACTGAGTTCCTGGTACTCCTGGTGAAGGCCTTGACTGCCTGGTGGTGTAGTGTAGTGGGTTACCCTCAGGCCTTGAGTGTCCGGGATAAGTTTTGGGGTTCCCTACTGAGGAGGTTTGGGGCACATTTCTACTCCCCTGAACCTTGGTCTCCATAGTTGTATAGTGGGGACAGCAACAGCCCTTGAACATGGGCTGTCACATAAAGGCTGCCACAGCCATTGTAAGTGCTCAGTAGACTGGCAGATGGAATCACCGTGGTTGCTGGGTAGCTGATATGGGTGGGATTCAAGGGTTTGTCCACACCCACTGACTGCTGCAGTGGGTTGGGAGCCAGTACAGCTTGGGTCTCACCTCTCTCCCTGCTCCTCTCCTCTCTTTGGTAGGCATATGCTGACTACATCGGATTCATCCTCACCCTCAATGAAGGTGTGAAGGGGAAGAAGCTGAGCTTGGAGTATACAGCCTCCGAGGTGGGTGCGGGCAGCACAGCACAGCACAGCAGGCAATGCAGAGGGTGGGCCAGCCAAGCACACGTGTAGTCTGTGTTTTGCTGTCATAGCTCTCCTATTTTACATAATGGGGTTAAGGCAAATAGTTGAATAGGCTGCCTTGCTGCTTACTAGTATTTTGCTTGCTTTTTGGGGATTGAACCAGGCAGGGGTCTACCATGCAAACCCTACTACTGAGCTATGCTTCCAGCCCTAGTTTGTGTTTTATGTAACTTTTGAAATTAAAAAAGATGACATTGGGCTGGAGAGATGGCTCAGTGGTCTAAAGCACCTACTTGGAACAAGCTTGGCAAAACATCAGGGAGAGACCGCGGTTCGATCCCCCAGCACCACATGCCAGCCAGCCCCGCCCCCTGGTGGGCTGAGCCGGCCACACACACACACACACACACACACACACACACAATAAATGTTAATAAATAAATAAATAAATGCATACTGCTTTTAAAAAAAAAAAAAAGATGACATCCAGGTGTGGGTGTGCACACCTGTAATCCAGCACTCTTGAGAGGCTGAAACAGGAGGATTGAAAGTTTGAGCCCAGCCTAGGCAACTTGATGACTTATTAAGACCTTGCCTCAAAAAAAGGGTTAGAGACTTAGCTCCATGAGCAGGGGTTCAGTTACCAGTACCACAAAACCAAAACAAACAAAAAATACTCACGTTCCTGGAGGGATCATTAGTGACATATATGTCAATGAACAAAAAGTTGACTTCTCTGTTTTTCCTCACACCCAGCTCCCAGGCAGTCCTAGGGCTAGTACATGGCCCAGGACACCCGGAGCCTCTCCTTTGTTGTGGAGTGGGGCTGCCATTCCGAAGAGTCCTCTATGCACATCGGGGACCTTCTTTTCTGAGGGCTCTGCCTAAGAATGGCAGTGCCAAGTCAGGGCGTATACTTTTCTCCTACCTTTGGCTTCACGCTGCTGCTGTGTGCTTGTTGGTTCTTTGACCCAGGTTTGTTTGTGTAGAAAGAGCAGGAACCAGGGCAGCAGTGGAGCTGTTGGTCTTGTAAGCTGTTTGCTGTCAGAGTGTCATCTCCCAGGACTAGGTCCCAGTGGCGTCTGAGAGTCATAACCTAGTTGGACCAGAGCCACCTTAAACCTCTTACCTGAGACAAGGCCTGAGCCATCTCCCTGTGCCGGGCTACCTAGCCTCTAACTCTGCTCACTGGCTGCTTGCCCTGGCCCAGTTTCTCCACACGTCCCAGAGCCAGCGCTGCCTTGGCCGCCTGCTGTCCTGCTGCTGCTACCCCCACCTCTTCTTGGCCCACACTGGCTGCTGGTGGTCCTGGGCCTGTTCTGTCTACTGAGGGGAGCTGGGCCTGTGCTAGGGCCAGGCAGCTTCTCTGGGCACAGGTTAGCAGGGGAGGAGAAGGTTCTCCTGGGCCCTGTAGCAAAGGGTGCCCAAAGCTGTTCTCTGGGCTGGGCTGTCTTGGGGAGAGCTAATTATTTGGGAACGGTGTCATTACCCCAGCAAATGGCTGATTGCCAGGTGCCTTTTGGGTCCTTCAGTTGTGCCTGAGATTGTAGGATGTCCATTCTGCTCAGATGTTGTCTTCTCGAAAGTGCTGTTATTCTGGGAGGCTGGCGGCGTGCTTATGTGTTGGGCTTCAGGAATCAGGCTAACGGGGTTCACTGATATGCCACTTCTAAGCTAAGTGACCTTGTCCCATCAGACCCTGTGTCCTCATGTGTAGAGTGGGAACAGATGTATGGAGGTCCCACCTTAGAGAGTCCTACACGTCCCAGGGCCTGTACTCTTAGTTGGTCTTAGTGACCCTCAGTTCTGACCTTCAGCAGTGCTCTTGTCTCGGCTGGAAGTCTTCATCCAGTGCTTGTGTGCGACTGCTCCTCACTCAGAGTGACCAGTTTGATTTCCATGCCTCCCAGTTTCTGCCCACAGCTGTCAGGGGTAGCACCAGGCATGGCTCAGGGTACATGGTGGTGGCCAAAAGCAGAGCTCTCCTCTCCTACTGTGTGGTCCCCTCTGCCTCCAAGGCACTGATTGCAGCTGCAGCTCCAAAGGGGGCAAAATAGTGTAGCCCGGCATCTTCCATTCCCCAAAGTAGAGGACAAGCAGGGGTGTGAATGGTTGTCTTTACTGCTACTAGAAGCTCTTTGATTAGGCCTGCCTTATTCTTTGGAAGCTAATGTTGTCTCTTTTTTTTTTTTTTTTT
>NW_004524699.1:6422830-6425773 GCF_000260255.1 Octodon degus | reverse complement strand
GGCTGGCATGTGGTGCTGGGGGATTGAACCGCGGTCCCTGGGCTTTGCTAAGCTTATTCCAAGTAGGTGCTTTAGACCACTGAGCCATCTCACCAGCCCCATTAAATTTTGAGACAGGATCTCATTGAGTTGCCCAGGTTGAGCCAGAACCTGTGGAGGTCTTTTCTCAGCCTCCTAGAGTGGGGGGATCACAGGTGTGCACCACTGTGCCCAGCTGAGATTTCTCCTTCAGCTACTTTTTTCTCATAGAGACAGGCAAGATCTGATCCCTGTAGACCTATAGCCCTTGATCTGGCCTGTTTTCTAAGCTACACTGCAGGAGCCCTCCAGCCTGCCTGGTCCCCTCCTTTCCAGTCATATTTTCTGTCCCGATGCCCTCCATACTTGTGTCACCAATTCCAATTTCTGGGCCATTTTCTGTGGAAGAATCAGAGTTGGGCTCTCAGCCCCTGCCACCATCCACAGCACTTCCTGAAGTTGATCCCCAGCCTCTTTCCCATGGCATTGTCTAGTGGCAACGTGGCAGGAAAGTTACCCAGACGTGTAACAGGCATTCTCTACACTCATGCCCATATGTCAATCCCACATGACTACTCATGAGCTTCTGTGACGTGGTAGGCAGGGAGGTGCATTCTGCCATGGAGTGGAGCCACAAGCAGCTCTGTGCCTCAGAAAGTACAGTGCATTGTCCTGTTGGGGACAAAGAACTGGAGGCTTCAGACCCAGGAAGGTGCGCAAGGTCCTGAGTTTGATTTCTGGTACCAAAAAAAGTAGTCGAGGCTTCAGAGTCACAGTCGCACATCTGCCTTCCAGGCTCCCAGCAGGTGTATCTGTGCACTCTCTAGCACTCAGACTTGCTGCTCACTAACTTGACTAGGGGAGGGGAGATTTATTTTGGCTCAACAGTTTTAGCGGGTCAAGCCCATGGTTGGCTGCACAGCATAGCCAGCATTAGTGGGAGGACAGTGTGCACACCCTCCTGGCTCTCGATTGGCCCCGCCCCCCCAACAGCACTCCACTGTGCATTCGTCCATGATCCAGTCACTTTCCAGAAACCCCACTGTGAAGTTTTGGGGACATTTTAGATCTACACCACTACACCCTGCCAAATAACAGAAAACTTTGTAGAAATGCAAGCTAGCCGGCAGTGCCGGCACACACCTGTAATTCAAACTGCTCAGGAGGCTGAGGTAGGAGGATTACAGGTTCAAGCCTTGCCTGGATAATTTAACAAAACCCTGTTTCAAAATTATAATAGTATGAACAGCTGAGAATAGCTCAGTACTATCTGGGTTCCATCTATATAGCTCTCCAGAAGGTACAAAACAGCATATGTTAAAATGTGGACCCTGTCATTCGGGTGTGGGTTGGTAGTACTCATTTGCAATCCCAGCATTGAGGAGGCCGAGGCAGGAGGGTTGGGTGTTTTTCGAGGCCAGTCTGGCCTGGACTACATTGCAAGGCCTTGTCTCAAAGAGGGGGAGAGGCAGTGTTTATGTTGGGTGCTGGGCTGCTTGGCTGTTTCCTCCTCTCTCATTTCTTTTCTGCGAGGTGGGTGTTGTGCCCTCAGCCAAGGGCCTGAAGAGACTCCCACCTAACAAAGGTCAGGCTGGGGGTTTCCTTCTCCTGTAGCCCTCCTGGCTCTGCTGGCTCTGGAATGGTAACTGCAGCTGCACATTTGACCCTGTGACCTGCTCTCCTGCCGAGCCAAACTCCTTCACATACAGGTGGTGGGCAGAAGGGAGCCACAGAACGGCACACGGCTGGTGCACGTGGTGTACTGCCTGGCAGCACTTGCGCCCCTTTGAGGCTTACGGGATGCCCATGGTCACTGGCTTGGCCTCTCACTCAACAGGCCATTGAGAAGTTGGTTGCTCTTCTCAACACCTTGGACAGGTGGATTGATGAAATCCCCCCAGTGGACCAGCCCTCTCGCTTCGGGAACAAGGCCTTCAGGACCTGGTATGCCAGGTTGCACGAGGTGAGGCCTCTGCAGTGGGGCCCGGGCGGGGCGCAGCACGGAGAACTGCCTGTAGTTACACACTCCTTGCATGAGTCCTTTTTATTTTTTGTTGTTCTGTGTTGGTAGTGCTGGGGATGGAACTCAGGCCTCTTGCAGGCTAAACAAGTGCTCTACACTGGACTGCAAGGCTGCTTAGTAAGTTATTACATTAGCAGCATATGGAAGGCTCACTGAAAGACACCTGCATGCAGCTGTACAAAGCAGGGAAGCTTGGGGCTGTCGAGGTAGCTCAGTGACTAAGCCTTAGGCAAATGCGTGGACCAGGGTTCGATCCCCAGCACCACATGCCCCACTAGCCCCGTGCCAGGATAGGCTGAGCCAGATTGGCTGTTGTGGTATATGCGTGTGATTCCAGCACTGAGGAGGCTGAAAACAGGAGGATCATTATGAGTCTGAGCTGCATAGTGAGACCCTGTAACAACAAATATGTTTAAAAAAAAAAAGCTGTACCAAGCTCACTGCTAAGGCTGCAGAGGAGCCTCGTGCAGTACTGCACATGGTGCGTCCCCTAGTGGTGAGAAAGCAAGGTGAGCGTATGCCTATCAGGGAGTTCCTTCAGAAATGGCTGGTCTATTACCAGTGGAAAGGATTCTGGGTCCTTTTTGCCTCTAACAAAGAACTGGATGAGACAAGACAAAAATGGTGCCAAACGTTTATTTAAAAAGTGAGGAAGAGCTCAGTAGAATAAGCGCTTTCCTAGCAAGCACAAGGGCCTGAGTTCAATCCTCGGTTCTGCCGAAAAAAAAGGGGGTGGGGTGGGGGCTGGGGAGATACCTTAGCAGTCCATGTCTGAGGACCTGGGTTCCACATGCTGTACAGACCCTGGAACCCTGGGTGCTGATCACCGAAACTAGGTGTGGTGGCGCACGCCCCTAATCCTAGTACTAGGCAGGCTGCGACAGACAGGAGCATCACTATGA
>NW_004524699.1:6383666-6422430 GCF_000260255.1 Octodon degus | reverse complement strand
TGTGTAGCCCACCTACACACATTTGATCAATTTCCCAGCTTCCTCCACTCCCAACAATTCCCCCAGGTAGCTTTGCCTGGCCCTGTCTCCTGTATCATAACAGTGCACAGGAAGCACAAGCTTAGGGGCCGGGGAGATGGCTCAGTGGAATAAGCACTTCCCTGGTAAGCTTAGAGAGCCGGCTGTGCGGGATGGGGAAGCTAGGGCAGAGAGGACTTATTTGGTTTTTGTTGTCGTTATTATTTATTATTGTCATTTTGGGGAAGGGTTTACAGGGTGTTCAGGGTCTCACTACTAGATCGGACTCCTAGTGATCTGCCTGTTTACAGTCTCCCAAGAGCTAGGATTGCAGGTACGCCCACCCTCAGTCTCAATTGCCATCTCAGTGTGCCCTGGTGGTGGTGCCCACACAGCAGGCCCAGGGATCAAACACCTGTGCCTGCTTGCAGGCGCTTTAATCTGCTGAGCTATTTGGCTGGACTTACTTTTTTTTTTTTAAACTGTGTCTCATTATGTAGTTTGGGCTGGTCTGGCCTTCGCAGCAATCCTCCTGCCTCAGCCTCCTAAGTGCTGGGATCATTGGTTGTACACAATCACACCTGGCACTGTGTTCTTGTGTTTATCACTGAAAGATGTTACCTGTACAGAGCAAACAGTCCAGCCTCTGAGCCCATGCCCAAAATGGGAGCATAAGTCCGTTGGGGTGGCGTGGGGGTCCCGGTGGCTGCCGGCTGTTTAGGAGACTCCTGTGCCAGGGTCCACTGTTGAGCATAGGGCGCAGAGTACAGCAGCTGAGACCCAGAGAGTGGTGTCCTGGGTGGGTGCCACAGGTGCATGTGCTCCAATTTTTGCACAAGACTTGCATTAAGGTCTAGCTTAAAAGAAAGCTAAAAAAATAAATAAAAATAAATTCAAAAAAAGAAAGCTGCTGAGTTCTAGAGTTTGGCCCATCTTTTTGTGCTTTTACCATCACTCACGTTAAGCTGCAGTGTTTCATCTCTAGCAGAGCCCTTATGGGTAGCATGCCCCTGATTTCTATCCCTTATGTTGATTCTTTTGGCTGTTTTTGAGCGACATACCAATACCTGGCCTCATTTGCTTGGTATTACATCTGTGAGGTTCATCCGTGTTGCCGTGGGTAGTGGTTGCTCCTTTTCTTTTTTTCTTTTTCTTTTTTTTTTTTTGTATAGGAATATGCCCACAGCCTATTCATTTTATCATGGCTGAACATTTTGTGTTGGTTGTTATGAAGAGTGCCATATGTCCGGACACGGTGTTACACACTTATGATCCTAATGATTTGGGAGGCTGAGGCAGGAGGTTCAGAAGTCGAAGTCAGGATGAACAACTTACAAAGACCTTGTATCAAAGTAAAAACAAAGCAAAAAGGTAAAAATGACTGGGGATGTGGATGTGGCTCCATTGACAGAGCACTTGACTAGCACAGGTTTAGGGCTTAGGTGTCCCCACCATACAGAAATAATTGATTTTTTTTTTCTTTTTTGAGGAACTGGGGACAAAACTCAGGCCCTTGCACTTGCCAGGGAAGCACTTATTCTACAGAACCATCTCCCCAGCCCACCATACAGAAATAAATAAAACCCTTTTGCTTGATTTGTGGGAGAGGGTCTTGCTGCTCTAGGTGTGGAGAGAAGTGGTCACTGTGGGAACAGTAATTCTGACTCCCAGAGCCAACTCCATGTGGGGAGGCTGCCAGCAGGTGCTACACCACCCTAGGACAGTGTTTTTTATTTGTTTATTTATTTATTGGTACAATAATAAATTTTACTAAAATTTATTAGTACAGGGTCTAGAGGGTCTAACTACATAGATTGGACTTCTAGTGATCTGCCTGTGTTCGGCTTCCCAAGAGCTGGGATTATAGGCGTGTGCCACCACGCCCAGTCTCAGAGGTCTCCACGCGCCCCAGGGGTAGGGCTAGCACGGGCATACCAGCCACTGAGTCTGCCTAAGCAGACGCTTTAATCTGCTGCGCTATTTGGCCATAGCCGGCCCGAGAATGGTCTTTCTGTTGTGTAAGAGTGCGTACCTGCCTGTAGCCATCAGCACAGTGCTCCCTTGCCCTTCTGGATGCTGCCTAATCTGCTGCCACTACTTTATGACTCTTGTGTTACCAGGAAGCAGAAAACTTGGTGGCCACAGTGGTCCCCACCCACCTGGCAGCAGCTGTGCCTGAAGTGGCTGTCTACCTGAGGGAGTCTGTGGGCAACTCCACACGTATCGACTACGGCACAGGTACCACAGCCTTCTGGAGGGCTCTGGGCTTGCCTGCTCCCCTCTTTCATTCTGGGGCTGCTTGCTTCTTGCTCCAGCCAAATACGAGTTTGCTGTGTACTGCAGCCCTTGGGGCCAGCCAGGTGCCGAGCCAGGGAGGGTGCAGTAGTGGGTGTGAGCAGCTGATGCTGTGCCTCTCACTGAGTCCTCCAGGGGGGACCCGTGCAGGGCTGACTGCTGTTCTGGTAGAGGTGGTCTTTGCAAGTACCACTTTGTCCCTCAGATGGTCATTTATTGAACACCTGCTGTAGCTTGAGACAGCTTCTTCCACCACTTTGAGAAGCGAGAGCACTGCTTTGGTAGGTTCCCCTCTACCTGATGCCTCCAGTCTCCTAGCTTGTCCTTGGCTGCTGAGCTCTTTGGATCTGTCATCCGTATTGGTCCGGCTGACTGGACTTTGAGGAGAGGGTCCACGTGGACCTGAGAAGCGGGTGCTATCTGGGTTGGCGGTCCCTGCTTTGATAGAGGCCTCACCTTAGTAAATGGAAGAGCTACTGGCCCCAGTGACCCTTGACTTTTCCTGGAGCACTCAAGTTGTAGCAGTGACTGGATAGTGTGACTGTGGTGTCCGTACCAGATGGCCTGCTCCCTGAGGGCAGGACTCAAGCATCACTGTCTGCCTGGTGCCTGCCTATCTTGCAGGTGCTCAATAAACTGGACAGGGGAGATACCCCATTCTCCCACATGGTCCTCCTTCTCCAAGGGAGCTAGGAGCACCCTCAGCCTTTCTCTCCAAGACTGTCAGCTTCAACCTCTCTCTCCCTAGGGCATGAGGCGGCCTTTGCCGCTTTCCTCTGTTGCCTCTGCAAGATCGGGGTGCTGCGGGTGGATGACCAGATAGCCATTGTCTTCAAGGTGTTCAATCGGTGAGGAGGGAGGTTGGGGCGGCTGGCAGAGCGAGGCCCAGGGGTCTCTTTGGTCTTCCTCCTCCTCTTCCTGGCCAGGATGGGACATGAGGGTCTCCAAAGTGTTTCACAGCTCTGATGCTGTCCTGACCAAGCCTGGCCATGGATGGGCCCAGGGCAGCTCCTCCCTCCAGCCTTGCCTTCGGCTCCCAGGAAAGCCAGAAGGCAGCAAAGCAGGGAGTGTGTGTGTCCTTGTCCTGGGAACCTCCTGAGTGCTTCATCCTCACCATCGTCGTGGGACGCAGCAGGGAAACCGAGAGCAAGAGAGGTCATGCCTGCCTAGTTAATCTAGGCCAGTCAGGCATCCTCCAACCTGCACCCCTCATGCCAGGTAGCCAGGTGTGCAGAGCCACTGTTTTTAGGCACTGGCTGGCTGTGCTGGGGTCGCATGCATGGTGTGTGTGACAGCCTGCAGGTGGTAACATGTGGCCTCTGGTCCCATGGAGGAGCTGCTGTCCTCAGACCTCCAGCCCTTCCTGGCAGCACCCGAGCTTAGGGAAGTAGGGCTTCTGCTGAGCCCTTGAACTGTCAGCAGGCCAGGACTTTCCAAGTCAGGGCTTGTCTCTCTCCCCAGTCTCCCCCTGAGCTCTCCTACCTGGCAGGCATGTCCCTGGGAAGTGGTGCTTCCTAGCCTCGGTTTCCCAAAGAGCGAGAGCTGCTGCCCTCTCACCTTGGCCCCCGGCCTTTCTCCCCTTCCTACACAGCTACCTAGAAGTTATGCGGAAACTCCAGAAGACCTACCGGATGGAGCCAGCTGGCAGCCAGGGCGTGTGGGGCCTGGACGACTTCCAGTTCCTGCCCTTCATCTGGGGCAGTTCGCAGCTGATAGGTACTGAGGGGCTCCTGACCCCTGACCTCACCTAGGACATCCAGGGACAACTCATAAAGCAGGCCTTAGAGTGCCTGTTAATGGAGACAGCTTGCTGTCGACCTGCTGTTGTGAGGCCACGGGGCCCCCAGGTACAGCAGCTGAGTGTGCCACTGAGATAACAAGAAGGGACTCCAACCAGAGCCGGGGTGCACACCTGCATGAGTGGGCTGCTGTGCACAGCAGCTGCAGGGCTGTCTATGGAAGACTAGGGGCTCTTTGATTTGGTGACCAGTGTCATCCACTGTTACTATGGAGCTGTGTGCCAGGGGCCATCAGGGAGCTGCTCCCAGTTGCTGAGGTCTGGCCCACTTCCTGTGGGGCTCAGACGTGCTTGGTGAAGCTACCCACTCCTGCAGCCTTCTTCTGGTGCCCAGCACTTGGGACCACTGGGGCAAGCAAGTATCCTCGATGTGGGAGGAACCAACCAACTGCCTACCAAATAACCTGCTTCATGCCAGGCTTCTTGCCTCCCTGCTTCCCTGTAAAGTGTCTTTGGCAGCCGTTAAGACAGTGTGCTCAGTTCCTGTCACTGTCACATGCTCCTGGATGTTCCTGGTGCAGAAACTGAGGCTCAGAGGCCAACCACATTTGTCCAAGGTCATGCAGCTGTGGGGAGGCTGAGGGCAGACTCAGGAGCGCAGCTACTCGGTGTGGCTCCTGACAGCAGAGACTCCACAGAGGAGGTCCTGGGCTGTCTGGGTACCACACCATGGGAAAGATAGTGTAGTAAATACATGAACAAGTAACTTGACTGTTTCTTATCGCTGCGGAGTCAGAGTCAGTACTCAGGTGTGTCTGTTTCCACACCTGGCAGCACAGAAGCTGTGTTTACACCAGCCTCCCCATGCAGCTACAGGGAACCCACCCGATGTGACACTGGTGGCCGGGTCAGTAGGGGAGAGGAGATCTTCAGCTTCATGGGCATCTTTCAGCACTGGGCATCAAACGCAGGGCCCTGTGCCCACTGAGCTCTCCCTGGTCCCCACTGCAGTCTTGTGGGGTCACCACTGTGCTGCTGTGCACTTGGGGAGGGCCTGTGTTAGTGCTCTGAGGTCGAGTATTGAGGACACCCCGGGTGACACTATGGCCCTTGGGTGGTATCCAGTGTGTTAGGCTGGGTGCCCAGGTGGTATGAGGGCCAGGATCTGAACCCCAGGGTGTTCTGCTCCTCCCAGACCATCCGTACCTGGAGCCCAGGCACTTTGTGGACGAGAAGGCCGTGAATGAGAACCACAAGGACTACATGTTCCTGGAGTGCATACTGTTCATCACTGAGGTGAGGTGGAGCGGAGGGGAGTACTCGCTGGGCTCAGATGAACTGAGCTGTGCTGCCCAGAGGGGGCAGGGCTGGCTCCGGCGGCGGTGGCTGTTGAGAAGGATCCCCTCAGGAAAAGAAAAAGCCCCACTGGGCTTCCTGGAAGCGTTCCCCAAGATTGGCCAGCCAGGATATCTTTGTGTGCTTGGGCTTTGTGACAAGATTTGAACCATTCATCAAGGTTACCTAGGACTTTGTTAACCTCAGCTTTCTGAGTCAGAATCTTTGAAGATGACAGGCAGGGCCATGCTTCTGGGGATGTCAGGACTTTTCATTCTCTGTCCCCTGTGCCTGGTGCCCTGTCTGTGTGGTTGTCCTTGTGTCCTGGGCCTCCCTGTGGAGCTGCTCTGCCGGCTCTTTTCTCAGCTACCCCCACCCCCAACTCCCTGCTCCTCCTGGTCAGCATTTGGCTCAGGCTTCTGCCAAACTCCAGAGGCCAGAGGGGAATGACAAATTTTTCCAACTCAGCAGATGGAGCTGGGACTGACGGCTGGGCGGCCACCGCTTCCTCCTCAAGATTTGCTGCCCTCAGCAGAGGCACAAGCCCAAGGTCGTGAGGACTGGGGGCAGCCTGGCTGCTGCCTTGAGAGCCAGTCACGCACTGCTCTGTGGTGGAGTGTGGGGGCTCAAGAGTCCACACTGAGCTTGCCATTTGAGGCTGGCGATGAGCTGTTTGGACTCCGCCTGGGGTCCCTGGCAGTGATTTTAACAAGGGACAAGCCAGACCATACTCCAGGATCTATGAGAATTTGTTCTGTGCTAAGACTAGTTGGTTGCTTAGGTTAATGTGAAACCCAAAAGCTCTTAATTGGAGACCTTGGTCCTCTGCAGGAAATCAGGCCTTGGGGCCACTAGGTGGCACCAAAGGCACGCTGAACCCTGGTTCCAGTACCATTTCACTGCGAGCCTTGGGGAGAACGCAGCAGGCAGGCGTAGTTTTGGGTTGGACCTTCTCTGCAAAGCTTGGCTTTTCACTTTGGGCCTAGGGGCTCCCGCACGGTGTTGGGGCTAGGAGGGTCTGCCCCAGGAGGTGCTGTCTGAGGGCCTCCTCTCCCCCCAGCTGGTGAGGCTGGGCAAGTGCAGTTGATGGTGGTAGTACACTCTGTGCCCTTCCCCAGGTGGGCAGCAGCTCTCAGTGAGCCAGTGGCTTCTTGTACCCTCAGGGACTTCTGTGCTCTTTGCTTGGGAAGGTCGTGATGTTGCCTCTGGAGACCTGGAAATTGTGGCTCGGTGTAACCGGGAAGTGAAGGAAGACACAGAGAAGCTGAGGGGGGCAGCCAGCCCTCCTGCCTAGGCTCCCACTGGACCCCCTGTCACCTGGGCATCCTGGGTGACTGTCTCCCACCCTACAGGGCTTCTACTGCTGCAGGAAATGCAGCCCCGGCGCCTTTAAGAGCCCAGGGCAGGCAGGAAAAGAATTTCAGTTTCAGTCTGGCTTCTAAATTTGGAGTTTTGGAAAGGGAGGGATCAGATTTCAGCTGGAAGGGAAGGAGCTGACAGGAAGGCGCTGTGCAGAGCCTCCCCCACCCGGCCCATCCCCCTCGTTACTGACAGAGGAACCATTTACAAAAGGCCGATTCTCTGGGGAGTGGAGAGGCAGGAACGCAGCGTCTGTGAGTAATTTCCTGCTCAATATGGCTGCTCTGACTCACGATTCCCCTGGGGTCACTGCGGGACTGCAGCCTGCTTGCGCACTGGCTCTTGCTCTTCTCCCTTTGTGGCTAAAATGAGCTCTTTTTTTGTTGTTTGTTTTTGGTTTTTTGGGTCTCCTCGCCCCGATTCCTTTTTCCCTTTGCCTGTTTTCCCAATTTGCAGTCACCTTTTGAAGGACGTAGGTGGACCTAGGGTGCTGCGGCCTGCAGGAGGCTGTGCAGTGTGGCCTTGCCAGCAGGCCAGAGGGGCTTCTGGGGTGCATCCCAGATCCTGCGGGCAGTGCTGGTGCAGAAGGTGGAACCGTGTTCCTGTGCTCCCTTCGCCAGGGACTCCTGCTGAGCAGCCCTGGAGCTGCTTCTGTACTGGGCTGGGAGCCCTCAGGGTGCCCCCTGGGGTTAGGTATGGAGAGGAGTCCCCACAGTGCCTAGGTCCCTGAGCCTCATAGGAGTGGGCGGGCACAGCCGGGATTGGGAGCCTGGGAAGGGGCGGGCCTGTGGGGGAGGGGGAGAGTCTAGGGCCTAGGAGCTGTCCAAGACAAGCCTTGGGGGATGGGGAAAGGGGCACCCAGATCCTCCCTTGCTTTAAGTCTGTGTCCTTATTGCTAAACCTAGGGCTGAGACAAGCTCTCTAGGACTTGAGACAGGGAAACGAAATGACAGGGACAGGTTTTTGACTCATACCTGAAAAGTTCAGCTAGCATTGCCCTTACTGGACAGTGCAAGGCCCAGGGTAATGGGGAACCTTCTGGTGAGCACACCCCACTGTGAGACAGAGCTTAGACTTTGCCTCTCCCAGAACAGCCTCCCTTCCTCCCAGGCCTCCCTGCACAACTTCTGGAACCTTCCACCCACTCTGGGTCCAAGTCTCCTTCCTTGCCAGACGCAGCCTCTTTTCCTTTTTCTGTGCAGCCTGAGGCCCAGGTGCTGAAGCTTCCAGCAGAAGCACACAACTGTCCTGTCTCTAGCACTGTGGTTTCTGATGTCATGGGAATTGCCCTGAGCTTGCTGTACAGCTTGCTCTTCCTTCCTGGTGCTCAACCTGTTGAGCAAGAGGAGGAACCTGGCCAGACTGTCCTGTGTCTGCTGTGGTTGTCACTCCTGGGCTCTTAACACTGGGGTGGGCTGGCCTTCTGGATAAATAGATCTTCCTGCAAGTTCCCTACCTAACTTTGGTGCCTGTGTTCCTCCCACTGCCTGCCATGCACGAAGCACAGAGCAGCCCCACCATGTCCCTCCCCCCCCCCCTTCTGTGTTGTCAGCTCTGCCTGGCTGGTGCAGAGCAGGCCTGCTGTGGGGCTGGGCAAGATAGGTGTTCTGCCTTGGAGGGAGCTAGAGGAGCCACACTAGAGACTCTGGAGAGGGTTGTTTTTTGTTTGTTTGTTTGGTTTTTTTTTATATATATATAGACAGGATCTGGCAATGTAGTTCTGGCCTTGAACTTTCTTAAGTAGCCCAAGAACTCCAACTCATAGCAGTCCTCCTTTAACCTCCCAAGTGCTGGGATTACAAATGTGTGCCACCACACCTGGCTTAGGGAGAGATTTTATTTTCCCATAGCTGCTAGCTTTGATGGTAGTAGGAATTGGACCTCTTTTTTGGATGTCAGAGAAGGGGTATCCTGAGGGTTAGTTTTGCTCAATGAACTTGAAGTCTCAGACACATCCATCTCTGGCACTTGTGTGTGCTTGTATGTGTGTGCCACATGGGGAGAGAGAGAGATGATGATAGTGCCTGCTCCAGGAAGCAGGGCCTTCCCCAGCCATGGCCTCTCTCATCCAGATGAAGACTGGGCCGTTCGCAGAGCACTCCAACCAGCTGTGGAACATCAGTGCAGTCCCTTCCTGGTCCAAGGTCAACCAAGGTCTCATCCGCATGTATAAGGCTGAGGTGAGTGGGGTGGACGGACATGCTTGGCAGGTGGGAGACACTGCTTTGCTGTGGCCCTCTGATGCTTAGGACCTCAGACACTCCCATGGGGGGCTCAAAAAAGTGCTGAGAGGAGGCTGTCTTGCCCTCACTAGTGCAGAGGCTATGCAGGCCTCTGCTGCTGGGAGCGGGCTCGACAGTTGCCAAGGCCCTTCCAAGCTCAGCATCGTAGAGTCTCCCATAGTGACAGGAAGCAAGCATTCTTGGAGTGGAGTGGCCTCCTGGAGGCATTGTCCTAATGGTGCTGTCAAGCTGTGGCGTGCGGCTGCAGGTAGGTGGAGGCCTGGGGGAGGCTGGAGCTGGCACTTGACTACTTCCGGTGGCTATAGAGACTGGGCAGGCCTTGGGTCCCCGAGCTCCCCCTGCTGGGAGGCGGCTGCCCTTTGTCTACATGGTGCCTTCTGCCCTTTTGCAAAAAGGGAACAAATATCATTCTACTCACCTCTTGAGAAAGACCTGGGTGTACAGTGCCCCACTCACCTGGAGTGGAGCCATGAGTCCCCACAGTGCCTCCTTTTGTTTCGTTTCTGACCTTGGGCTGTTTGAGCCTTTGAGTTCCTGAGTAGTCTCAGGCTGTGGCTGCCTCTCCTGACTTGTGCCCTTCCTTCCTTCCTTTTCTGGGAGGGCTGCTGTAGGTCTTTTTCCTTCCTCCTCCATCACTAGTTGGGAGGACAGCAGGAAGGGAGTGAGAGGCTTCCCATGCTTGCCTTGAAGGGGTTAACTGTGCTGGACTGCTGTGCTGACCGCCTGGCCCTTTTCCCCTGCCCCTCCCCCTTGGTCCCCTTCCTCTGGACTTCACATCCTGTGTTTAGGTTGCAGCCCACATACCTCTCTAATCTGAGCCTCCCTTGTGGGGCTGCCCAGGCTGCTTCCGGGCAGCTGCCCCGCCCAGTTCTCCCTGTCCTGAGAACCCAGGTCACTGCCCTCTGTCTTGTCCTTGCTATAAAACCCCCCTGCTGTTCCACACTTGTGCTCCTAGGGCACACTGCCGCTCTTTGAGACACTCCTGCTGCTGGGGGCTGACTCAGCAAGGGAGGGGTCCATAGCTCCTTGGTCCTGTCTGCCTTCCAGAGGCGCAAGAGCTACAGACCAGTAGCCTGAGGGAGAAGGCTGGCAAGCTTGAGGCCATTGTGGACAACTTAGCAAGACCTTGTCTCAAAAAAATTAAAAGGGTTGGGGAGGTGGCTCAATTGTAGAAGGCTTGCTTAGCCAGTGTGAGGTCCTGAGTTTTATCCCTAGTGCTGGAGGAAAAAAAATTGGTGCAGCAGCACACAGAACCAGATTTGTGGCAAAGGGGCTGCAGCTGGAAATTGCATGGATTCCAGAGTGTCCTTCCTGAAAACTGCACACTTGTGTACGCAGGTGGTGGAAGCTTGCCTGCCCTGGTGCTGTGGAAGCTAGACTGCTTCGTAGTGTGCTGTGGGAATGCCTCACTTGGTTACAGACTCCAGGTCTCAGTGGTGCTCAGCACTCCCCCGGGGGTCGAAGCCCCAGGAAGAATGCTCTTTTCTGACTGGTTCTTCTTTGTGGACCCCAGCCTTGAGGTTCAAGGGGATCAGCAGGGCCTAAGTTTGCAGGCGTTAGGTGGCTTCAGGATTTGGGACTGCCTTGTGTTTCCAGTATGCTAACCCAGTTTTTATTTTTATATATTTTTTCCTGTAGTACTAAGGATTGACCCCGGAGTCTTCAATATAAACTGCAGCCCTGGCCCTTTTAATTCTTCTTATTTGGAGATAAGAGTCTCTTAGTAGGAAATGGACCCTCTTTTTGGATGTGAGAGAAAGCGCATCCTGATGGTGGCTAGGGAGATTATTTTTGCTGAGTGAACTTGACGTCTCAGACACATCCATCGCTGGCACTGTATGTGCTTGTATGTGTATACCACATGGAGAGAGACAGAGACAGTGACAGCGTTAACCAGAGTTAACCAGGCTGGGTTTAAACTTACCCTTCTCCTGCCTCGGCCTCCCAGAATGCTGGGATTAGAGTGGGCCACCACTGGCTCTGACCTGGTCTTCCTGAGGTGAAGATCAGGTACCTTCATGGGTCCTGTGTGGTGGGGCCTGTCTATCTTCCAGGCCTGCTGTGCAGGGCCCTGGTCCTGGGACACTGAGGAGCAGGATGAACCAGCCTGCCTCTGCCAGGTGCCACAGCTCTGAGAGAGGCCATGGTGCTGCAGGCTTTTCCTTCCCAGAACGGAGACTTCCTCTCCTTTCTCTCCCTCAGCCAGTGCCTCTGCTGTGCCCCAGCCTGGCTGCCTGTGGCCCTAGGGCAGCAGAGCAGAGTGGAGGGGCCTCAGCCCCTGCCCCCTTGCCTTTGCCACTTCTGCAGTGTGAGAGCTGGAGGCAGCTTGACTTTTGACCCCTTCTGGAATTCAGGGCCCTGGGGGGCCCTGTGCAAACTCCCACCACTTCCGGATGATATCAGCACAGTGGCAGCTGCCTTGCCTCAGGCCTGGATCTATTGCTCCAACCCCTTGCTCCACTCCAGAAGCCTGCTCCCCGCTTTCCTGGCACCTCTGGCCTTGCTAATACCCAGGCCCCCCCCCCCACACACACACACACTCCCTGCTTGGTTCTGCAGTTGGTTTTTGGAGTGAGGGAAGTGGGGCTGCTCGCCACTTTGTCCCTCTTAGGTGAGAGTGCTGCTGGCCATGGCCTGTTGTGTTGCACCCCAGCCAGAAATAGGCATGTTGAACTGGAGGTGTGAGAGGAGCCCAGTCTGGCATGGGATTCAGCCTCATGCTGCCTGCAGAGAGCCAGGGGCAGAGAGCAGAGAGATTGGGAGGAGTGGCTCCATAGCCTCCACCCAGCTCCCAGGCAGGCCTGTCCTTTCAGCAGCGCTCAGGGTCGCCACCCCTGCTCAGCCATCAGTGTACTGTGTCCCTAACCCCCACAGGGCTGCTAGGAACAGCCTGGGGACTGTCAGCTGGCTCCTATTTCTCTGAAATGCCTAGGCTACCTTTTTAGTCCAGGTCCCAGAAAACTGGAGAAAAAGGGCCCTGTCTGCTCAGACCTGTTTTCAAAGGTGCCCTCACCACCAAGCCAGAATGGGGGCTAGGCTGAAAGTACCATGTCAGGAAGGTCCTTCTCACCTCTTGGGTTCACTTTTCCCTGGGTCAAGTAATAACTGGCTGGCTGTCATCTGGCTTGGCTTCCAATTTGTAGCTTGGGTCTGACTGGAAAGGGGAACAGGAGAAATAGGTGTCCCCTCCTCTGGAAGGTCCGGGGTTACTCTGACTGGGCACCCTGTGGAATGGCTCTGGTTTGGGCCCTCACTCTCTGCTCTGCCTTTCTTCGCAGTGCCTGGAGAAGTTCCCTGTGATCCAGCACTTCAAGTTTGGGAGCCTGCTGCCCATCCACCCTGTCACCTCCAGCTAGGAGGCCTGAGTCACAGAGCTACCCAGACTGGGTTCCTGTGCCCTTCCGACTCCAGCCCCACCCCCATTCTTTCTATTTGAGGAGAGGCTGTTTACTGGGTGGGGTGCTGAGGGGGTGAGGAGGGGCAAGCAATTAGGGCTGAAGGACTCAGGTGGGGAAAAGTAACCAAAGTGTGGCCAGTGTCCTGACCTCTGGTGGCCAGGCAAGAAGAGAGGGACTAGGACCCCACTCCTGTTCTCAGCCTCCCTTTCCTCCCTTCTCTCCTGCAGTCCCCCTTGGAGACCAGGGGTGGGGAGCTCCATGCTGCTGTTCCACTGCTTTCTCTCCTTTTTGCTGCCCATGCCTTAGAGGGCTGGGTTCTGTTCCTTGCAGGCAGGTCACTTCTGGGCCCTGTTTGAGTAAGTGAGTGGATGTCTGGTGTGGGCTAGAGGTTGAGGCTGATGGCTAGCCGTGCGCTGGGTGGTGGAGTGGCTTGTTCTGGTCTACAACCTTCCAGGTTCCTTCTCTAGGCTGCCCTTGGGCCCTGAGCTTCAGCTTGGCTTTTGTGTTCTCTGGCCCTTGGTTTGGCCATAGCCACATTTCTCCCTCCCCAGAGGTAACCCAGCTATGGCAGCTGCTTTTAGGGTAGGATCCGTGCTCCTGGGAGGGCTCAGTGGATTGTGTGAAGCTCCTAGAACTTGCCAGCAGGGAGGAGTGGCTGAGACTCAGGGAGGGGATTGGGGCTGATTCCTCCAGGCTTCCAGGCCTGGCTGCTTCTGCCACTGCTTTGCTGCTGCCTTTCCCTGGGTGCTTGGTCTGTTCTGCTCCCCTGGGCAGGTGGGTGCTGGTGTGACTGGGTGCTTCCTTGTCTCCCCACCTGTGCCAGGATGGGGTGAGGGATGGCTGTGAGTGCTGGGCTGGGCCAAAGGGCACAAGATGGGGCACTGGTGGGTGCCTTCCCACTTCCTCCTGCCCTGCCCTGCCTTACCTTCTACCCTTTTTTTACCCGCTTCCTGGGTCTGGGTCTTGGAGCCTTTGGGGAGGGCACAACCTCAGCCAGTGGTAGTCCAGGCAGAGATTGGGATAGGGTCTGGAGTCCCCAAGCATAGATTCTAGAGAGGCTGGTGCAGCTTCCTTCTGGGCCAGACCCTCTCCCTCCCGGCTCCCTGTTCCCCTGGGCGCCACCCCTGCACCTATATTGCTGTTTGGATTAAAGCCTCTGTTTGCACCTGTCATGTGTGTGAGGCACATCTTCCTGTCACATTCTTGTTTCATCTCTGTGTCACTTTGTCCCACTTGTTCCCTTCCTTGTAGGCCACAGTGTATGTATGGGGCTTGAGGTGTTTCAGTTGGGTTGGTTTTCCTGGGAGGAGGATGGGACAGTGCAGGCCCTGAAGGAGGTGTGGGTTGGTGCTGAGCCTAAACACTTGTGTTCTGAAGATGGGCACAACTGTTAGGCAGAGGGTGCAGAAGGATGCAGCTTCTTAGGCCGGAGGTTAGGAAAGACCTTGAAGACACAGCCTGGCTGGGAGAAGTTGGAGTTCAGGCTCATATTTGTGCTGCAGGGTGGTAGGCAGGAGACTGGCTGTTGGGGGCCTATGCCCACAACTGAGCATGGGTGTAGATGGTCCAGGGTGTCAGGAGTGGCAGGGGTCCCATTGGGCTGTTGCAGGGAGTGAGAGCTGCAGGAGCAACCAAGAGCCCCTGGCTGGCATGTGTAACCTGCAGCCCTATGCAGGGAAGTGGCATGGGCTTATGTTACAGGTCTGCCCCCCAGGGTAGGGGGCTGAAGGGTTCTGGTGTAGCACAGGGCAGGCTATGAAGGTGATGGGGCGAGGTCATTATGGAGTTTGTGCTGAGAGGGGGTGACCCTCAGGAGATGCCCCAGCCGAGGAGCATGGAAAGGAAGGCACGAGATTAATGTGTGAGCTCCATCCTGATTAGCCTACCAGCGTTTGACCAGACCCAGAGTGGGGTTCCTGGCAGGGCTCCTTCCCAGGAGCTTCTCCAAGAAGAGCAGAGGAAGAGAGTGGGAAGGGACTGGGGTCGGGAAGGGGCTCCAAAAGTGGTGAGGAGAGGGGGTGAGCCCTGGGCAGGCAGAGGGCAGCCTTCCACCATGTGACCATGGGTGAGGCCTGAGCTCACCAGTTTACCTTGGTGGGCAGCATGAGGCCAGTGTGTGCAGGTGGGAAGTACCCTCAGCCCCTGCAGCTCTGAAGGACTCCACCTGATGCCACCATTGGGGGCTCAGTAGGTCCTGACGAGGCTTGCAGGGTGTGGGGTGGGAGTGGGAGAGAGTAAGTGGGAGCTCACAGCCGGGGTGGGAAAGTGCGTACACGTGTACCACTGCTTGTGGGAGGTGAGGAGGACTCCAGCGCTCCAGCCTTGGGCTCCCTGCCTTCACCCACTCTAAAGTTTGGCCTCTAAACTTTCTTGACCACTGAGCAGCTTGGCCGTGTGCCTAGAACCCTTCACCCCTCAAGGGCTCTTCCCCGTTTCAGGCTCTGCTGAGGCCACATGTGGCCCCTTGGGCTATGCTGCCCCTGCGCCTGTGGTGCTCCCCATGCCAGGTGTTGGGCCAGCACTTCCCTGAGTGCAGTGAGCTTTGGGGGAGGGAGGAGCCACCTGATGGAACCTGGGGTTGGCTCTGCAGCCAGAGCTCCTCCCCTTGGGGGTCCATGTGGGGCTGATGCAGTATGTGGGAGGTGGACCGAGGTGCCCTTGGCCCCAGCCCCACTGTTGCTGTGCTATAAGGTGGGAGGGTGGGGCCCAAGACTGGTGCTGGGACTGTCCTCACAGAGGGACTACAGATGCGAGAGAGGGTAAGGTCACTGGGGGAATGTGGCAGGAAAAAGCCAGGCTGGCACCCAGATTGGGATAATCAGGGAGGGCACAGGCAGAGTGCTTGCTGAGGGCCAGGGCTGGGGGCACTGGGGCCTGGGGCAGAGGACTGCAGGGAAATGAGGACCCTGAGTGCAACTGCACGCCGGGGGCCCCATGGCAGGAGACAGCAGGAGCAGCACGAGGGCAAGAGAGGCCCGCTGGGTTGGAGGTGCTGGTGTGTCCCCAGAGCCCCCTCCCGCAGTGGGGTCGAGTGTGACTTCAGGAAAACCCAGGTGCCTGGTGGGCCTGGCGGGCCTGGCAGTGGGGGCCTGTTAGAGGCTGCAGGGAGCCTTCACACTGGGCCCTTGTGGTGCACTGATTGTTCTTCTGGGAGGTGCATGTGAGCTATTGGCAATGGGAAGCCAGCCCCTTTCTGTAGAACAGCAGAGGTCTGTTTCCTGTGCCTTCTGTTCCTCGGCTCACCCATCTGTGTTGTGTCTGCTAAAGGTGGTGGGAGGGTTGAGGAGAATCCCATGGCTTTTCCTGCCTCCACGATGACCAAGGAAACACTGAGTATCACTGATCCACAAAGGAGAAAAGGATTGTGGGTATGTCTTGCTTTTCTTTCTTTTTTTTTTTTTTTTTCTTTTTTTATTTGCAGTACCAGGGATTGAACTCAAGACCTTGTGTTTTGCCAGGCAAGCACTTATTCTGCTGAGCTATGTCCCTGGCCCTTATTTTTCATATTTGATTTTTAAATCTTTCCACAAGGGGGCTTGTGGGTTAGCGCAGTTGTTGTAAGCGCCTGCTGAGGCAAACCCAGTCAGGCGTAGGGGACCATAGTTCAATTCCCCAGCTCCCTATGCCTTACCAGACCTGCCCTTAAGGCAGCCTGAGCCAGCCCTCCCCTCAAAAAAAAAAAAAAAAATCCTTGAGTTTTCCCACAATGTCCAAATAGTACTTTTTATTATTATTTAATATATTTAGTACAGGGTCTCACTACCCAGATGGGACTCATAGTCATCCTCCTGTTTTCAGCCTCCCAAGCACTGGGTTTACATGCATGCACCACCATGCCCAGTCTGTCACCAGCTCAACATACCCCGGGAGTGGAGCTGGCATAGCATGATGGGGATCGAACCCTGTTCCCTGTGCCTGCCTAAGTATGTGCTTTAGTCTACTGAGATATCTGGCCAGCCCCCAGGTAGTACTTTTGTACTAAGGGGACAAAAAGGGAACTGATTAAGAACATTTTCCCCCTAAAGTGCTTGGGGACTGGAGGACTTTCTGCAAGGAGGAGGGAGCTTGTCCTCTAGGCAGGAGGAAGAGAAAAGGGGTCACTCAGATACGTAGTAATGAGCGGGTGATGCCTGGATGGGGGTAACAGAGTTACAAGGAAGGCAGTGATTTTGCTGGGGTGTCTTCCTGAGCCCCAGCATGGGGCAGTGACCCCAGTGGGTCCTCCTTATCACTTTCTTCTACTCAGAATGCAACTCTGGAGCAGATGACCCTCAGATCCCAGTACCTAGCACATCCCTCCCATGATCCGCCTCAACCTGTGCAGCCTCCGTTGACCTTAAAAGTCCCTTAATTTTGTGTGTGCGTAGGTCCTTTTGTTGTCCTTAGTTGCTGGAGACTAGGTAGGGACACTGATGTGCAGGCATGGGCAGGACTACGGGCTGGGCTGCTCCAAGGGGCAGGTACTCAGACCTGCACTCGGACATCCTGGTTGGCTCTGCTAGGACTTATGGTTCCACCAACCCTTTGTGAGCTGGGCATGCCCCTGTATGGAGCAGGAGTGTGGTGGTCCAGGTGTGTGCAGTGGGCCTGCGCACTTCCTGCCTGTGACCTTGATCTGGGCTTAACCCTGCTCAGTCTCGGGTTCCTCAAGTACAGGTGGGATAAGTGAATGAAGCCTTATGGGTTGAGCAAGCTGTTGAGGGCAAGGTGTTGCTGGCACTGTGGCATCATCTCCCTTGATCTTTGCAGGCCTACGAGGTGGGCATATGGTAACTGGCATGCACTGGAACCCCCTCCCCAGCAGCAAAGACCCCATTGGAAGGCTCTGTGGTTTAGTGGGACACTTGCAGTTAGGGGCAGTCACAGGCTACACACACGGAGTGCCACCTAGCTGCATGAGTTCATTTAGGAGCCTGCCCTGTCCATTCAGATCCCTGGCCCCTCAAGTTCTAATTATAGCTACTCTTAGATGCTGCCCAACCCTGGTCCCTGGGGGTTTCTGCAGACTGTGTAGCTGGTGGCTCCTGAGCCCAGTGTGCATGTTGGGTAGGTGCCTGGAAGCTGCTTTCACCTCATCCTTGCCAGTGATGTCTGTGTCTCACAAGAGGAAACTGAGGCTCAGATGGACCAGGTTACTGCTGGCTGGGGTTTTTTTTTTTTTTTTTTTTTTCCTTTTGGTACAGGATCTCACTATGCAGCTCATACTTGTAGTGATCTTCCTGATTCCTGCCTCCCTAGTGCTGGGATTACAGGCGTGTGCCACCATGCCTGGACTCCCATCGCCAGCTCAGTGTGCCCGCAGGCAGGGCCGGTATGGCATGCGATGCCAGGGATTGAACCTTTGCTGCTGTGCTTATCTAAGTAAGTGCTTAGTCCATTGAGCCATATTGCCAGCCCTCAGGATTTTTTTTTTTTTTCTTGTGGTACCAGGGATGGAACTCAGGACCTTACACTTGCCAGGTGGGAATTTATGCTGCTGAGCTGTCTCCTTGGCCCTTACTGAGACTTTCCCACAGAAGCTTACATTCTCAGTCTGTCCCTAGGGCTCAGACCTGAGGCCTCAGCATAGTCCCAGCTTCCTTTCTCTGCCCCACTGGAAGCTGGCAGCTCTTGTCCTACTTCTGAGCCCATCCTTCTAGGACAAGACTGGCTCTGGTGGAGAGGCCATGGCCTGACTCCCTTTCAGGAAGCAGGTTCTGGTTTGCACAATGCAGTGTCACTTGGTGTGCTAGTCTTTGACACAGGGTTCTGTGTCACCTCATGGAGTCCCTGCAGTGAACCAATAGACATGGTGTCCCTGTTTTAGGGATAATAAAGGTGGAGCTTGGAAGATTTGGGTGGCTGGTCAAGGCCTCCAGCTTATCCGTTTGTCTGATCCCAGGTCAGGTCCTGTGAGGGCCAGCATAACAAGGTACTTCCAGCTGAACAAGAGAAAGACATCACTGTATAGTGGGCATTGATTGTGGGGTCCTGTTTCTTCCTCAGGCCCAGCCACCTCATCTCAGTGGGCAGCCATCAAGCCAAATCCAGGCATTACCCTGAGTTGCTTGCTTTTCCTCTCCCCACACAATTCAACTGTATCCATCAGCTTCCTCATTTCTAGGACAGAATGCTTGACACTTGCTATTTGAAAGAGAGATTGATTTTTGGCTCCCAGTTCCAGTGAGTTCAGCCCATGGTTCCTTATAAAAATCAAAACTTGGTGTAATGGCACAGACTTGTGATCTCAGCGCTCAAAGGCTGAGGCAGAAGGATTGCCACAAATTCAAGACCAGCCTGGGTTACCTAGTGAGATCAAGGTCCGCTTGGACTACATAACAAGACCCTGTCTCAAAATACCTAGGCAAATAAAAAGAATGTTAAATACTTCCAGCATACTGTGGCACAAGTTAAACATTCCTATTTCAAAAGGGAAGAATAGGGAAATGGACGCAGATTGGACAATAGCAAGACTAAAAGTCAGCAGGGCAAATGTTAATTCCTGTAGCTGCTTGTCCAGAACCTGAGCAGACTGTAGTGAGATGTAAGCTCCAGAGGGATTGGGCAGCCCCACCCTTACCTTGTGGCCTTGCTGATGAGGCCGTAACCTCTCGGGCAGGTTTCATTCACTGCCTGTGGCTTTCTTCAGCAGATGTTCCATTTCTGTGGTATCTTCAATGTCCTGGGGCTCCACTGTACCTTCAACTTCATACCCAGCTTCATCTACTGCCCTTCATGGGTTCCTGGAGGGGATGTAGGTCCTGTCACACTTGTCTGTTCTCCCAGCTGGAAGCCTCCATAGTTCCCTAACTTACATTCTGCATGCGTGAGCAAGCAGCACCTGTGGATGACACCAAGACCAGGCTGCAGCTAGAGCGGTAGCTGGGCCCCTTTGAACCATGGCTGCATCAGTTCCCGAGTGCCTGAATAACAACTCGGGAGTAAACTTCCTGCCCCGAATGAGCTGACATGCTAGAGACTGCTCAGATGAAAGGTTTACGGTTTTGCACCCTTGAGCCTGTGATGAGTGGAGTGTTGCTAACGTCTCAGATCTTCAAGGCACTTTTCTTGTCCCAGTACAAAGTACAGTGGACCTCAGGTTACTACCAGTCTGACATACTAACAACTTAGGTTTGACCTGCTTCTGCTTCCAGATAGTCTCAGATATAGCTTTGACCCTTAAAAGTCCTGGAATGAGTATTATGACATCCCTTCTTAATGGGGTTGAGAAGTGTTGGGCCAATGTCCCTCTAATGAAACTGAGTTTTGTTTTTGTTTAATTTGTTAAGTGTATTGGTACATTTTGGGTGTACATAATGATCACATTCGTCATAGGGAATTTGTACCTGTACATGATACGTTTCAATCTTTCCCCAGCCCCCACCTCCATTCCATGCTTCTTGCTCTCCCTACTTATGACAGCTTTGTTTCCATTTTTCCTTTTTTCCCCATTCCTCTCACTTTTCTAGTTCCCTTCTCCCTCGCTCACTTTTTTTGGCAGAACCAGGGACTGAACTCAGGCCCTTGCACTTGCCAGACAAGTGCTTGTTCTACTGAGCCATCTCTCAGGTCAGGTCCTCCCCTTCTCATTGCAACATTTTCTTCCTATTTCACAACATCTACTTATACATTTATTACACATTTTGGTCCTTATTTGTACTTTGGTTTCTCACACCAGAGAGGCTATGCAGCATTCGCATCTGAGGACAGGAGATGAAAGCTGTGTAAAGGAGCCAGAATCTTCAAGTGACTCTGAGTTACAGCCAGCTCTCGGGAATGAATTAAGTTCATAAGTCAAGGGTCCACTGTATTGACTTCTTTTTAGTGATAATCTTTTTGACAACAATGCCTTTTAGTCTATTTTTGGTTTTACTGTTTTATTGTTGTTTTGGTTGAATTGCTTTTTAGGGGAGGCTTATTTTTTGTTTTTGGTGCTATGGACCAAACCCAGGACTTCCAGCTTGCAGAAAGTTCAAAGGCTTTTAAGCAACATGGTGAGCCACAGCAGTCACTCCATTCTTGGTATCAGTTTTGTCATTGCTGGAACAGAACCCCCAACACCTGCAACTTAAAGGAGGAGATGTACTGGAAGAAAAACATCTGTGGACCAATGGAACAGAATAAGGAAAACAGAAAACCCCAGGCACATTCAACTTTTTGATCTTTGACAGAGACCAGAGACACACCAAAAGAAAGAGGGCCTGCTTAATAAATGGTGCTAGGAAAACTGGCAACCCACGTGCAGAAGACTGAATCTAGACCCGTATCTGTAAACATCCTGAATTAAAATGAAAATGATCAATGGTCTGAATGTTAAAGACCTAGTCTACTGCAAGATAAACTAGGTAAAACTCCTGAAGGCATAGGCAAGGACTTTCTGAACAGAATGCTGGTTGTATAAGAAATACTACCAAAAATCAACAAATGGAATCCTAACATAAAGCTTCACAGCAAAAAAAAAAAAAAAGCCTAAGAATGGGGAAAAAAAACATTGCCAGCTACTTCTCTGATAGGAGTTATGACTACCATATATACAGAAATAAAAAATTAGCCTGCAATACAAAATACCAAAGTTTAAAAAATGAACAAATGAAATAGACACTTCACAGAAGTACAAATGGCCAATAAATGCATGAGGAAAAACTCAACATCTCTGTCCATTAGGTTAATGTCTGTTACCCCAGAAGGAATGACAGTAGTCAAGAAATTTAATAATTGTTGGAGAGACTGCAGGGAAAAAGGAAATGTAAACTAGTACAACCACAATGGAGATCAGTATGAAAATTCTTCAAAACACTAAAATTCCATTTGGCAGGGCCAGCCAGATAGCTAAATGGATTAAAGCACCTACTTAGGCAGATGCAGGGACCCAGGGTTCAATCCCCAGCCTGCCAGCCCCACCCTCAGGGCAGGCTGAGACATGAGATGGCGTGGCGGCACACACCTATAATCCCAGCACTTGGAAGGCTGGAAACGATCACTACAAGTCTGATCTATGTGAGACCCTGTTGACCCTGTACTAAATACATACATAAGTAATTCCATTGGGCTACATATCTGCCCAATAGAGACTTCATATTTTAGGGATACATGCTTACCTGTGATTACAGAAGCATAATTCGTAACAGCTAAATCTTGGAAGCAGGCTATATGCCCACCAACAGATGAATGGTGAAAGAAAATATGGTATTTATACATAATGAAGTGTTTGCCAGATAGTGTAACTAGTCATTTGTAGAAAAGTAGATGCATCTTGAGACTAATGTTAAGACAGACACAAGCTTAAATATCACGTAGTTTCCCTTGTATGAAACTACAAATAGCAATCAGAGATAGTAGGGAGATACAGTAGTTCCTTGCTTTGTGAACATGTTTGCAAACAGTTCAGTTCACAAACGGGCATTCAGCAAAATTTTGTTTCCATTCACAAACTCCACATGGGGTGACAAGAGCGTAGCTATCCTCCCCACAGAAACAGCCATCCCCAAAATCAAATGAAGTTCACAAACTGAGGAACCCCTGTAGATACTTCTCAAATGGAAAAGAGATCAAAAGATGTGTTATGTGCATATCCTAACCACAGGAATGGATTGATCCACTGTGTGCTGCAAACAAGAAAAACTAGTTACATAACGAATAATTTAAGCCAGGGCAGTGGCGCATACCTGTAATCCCAGCACTTGGGAGGCTCTGGCAAGATCACTTGAGTTCCAGGGCCAGAGAGATGGCTCAGTAGAATAAGTGCTTCCCTGGCAAGCGCAAGGGCCTAAGTTCAATCCCTGGTTTCACAAAAAAAAAAAAAAAAAAACACAGTTCAAGGCCATCCTGGGCTGCGTGAGTTCCAAGGCTGGTGTAAACTACACAGTGAGACCTTGTCTCAAAAGAATAGGATCAGAAGGAAAGCAGGCATATGTGGGCTCATGGTCTCAGTGGGCTCTGTGTCAGCTAGTTTTAGGGCAGATCCTGGAAGGAACCTGGCAGAGAGAGGACGCATAGAATGAGCCAAGGACAAGAGCGTGCCCTTCCAGGTCCCATCACGTGGCCCACTCTTTGTAAGTAGGCTCCACCCTCACGTGTGAGACATTTGGGGAATGTTAGACTCCTACATGGGCATAGCCCTTGAGCAGGGGCTACTGAGTCTCCCTCTTCACAGAAACTCATTTGACTGCCAAGTTCTGTTCCTCTGCTTAGACTATCACATTGGCCCCTAAGTGAGGATTGTACGTAGTATGCACACTAATATTCAGAACAGAAATGATAAAGGAGATCCCAACTTTGCCTTTATTTGCATAACTTACATGCAATATTGTAACATATAGCAGCAAAATTACAGTACTGTACAATCAGCAAAAGTTAAAATAGTTATAATTACTTTTGTTGCTGAGACAAAATACCCAACACCCGGAGTTAAAGAGGGAAAGGTTTATTCTCAATTTGTAGAGTTTCAGTTTATAATTGGCTCACTCCAAGGCAGGGTTTTGCATGGCAGGGGGGCAACACTTCATGGCCACAGAAGACAGCAAAAGCAAAAGGAGCAAAGGTCAAGCCTCTTTCTATCCTTTATAGTGTATCCAGTCTCCTGGGATTAGAGTAGTGCCAGTCCAATCAGTGGACTGGTCCAGTGATCACAACCCTTAATCCCAGTACCCTTACTCCCAGTGGGAATCACACTGTGGATTCAGCTACCTGCATCTAAAACTGCATGAGGCTTTGCTGAGAAATCTAGACACAAACCATGATATTCCCCCCTGGCTCCCCAAAGACTTGTGTATATTCCTTCATGCAAAAGGCATTTAGAGGGCCAGCTAAATAGCTCAGCTGATTAAAGCAACTGCTTAGGCGAATGCAGGGGTTGGAGGTTCGATCCCCTGCCTGCCGTGCTGGCCCCACCCCCAGGGTACACTGAGACAATGATTGAGACTGGGCGTGCCTGTAATCCCAGCTCTTGGAAGGCTGTAAATAGGTGGGTCACTGAATCCGATTTAGTAGGGAGACCCTGTAGATCCTTACTAAAATTAAAAACAAAAGTGGCAGAAGTCCAGTTCCTAAATCTCTGAGATTTAAGGAAAAGTTAGCTGTGAGCTTCTGTACAAATGAAAAAGTTAAACGCTTCCAGCATTCAATGGTACAAGATAGATGTTACCATTCTAAAATAGACAAACCAGGATACAAAGGAATGGGAGCAAAGCAAGTCCAGTGTCTGGCAGGACGAATATTAAGTCCTGTAATGCCATGTGCAGTAATGAAGAGGTTCCATTTGGCTACATATCTTCCCAATAGAGACATCATATTACAGGGCTACATGTGTACCCAATCTGTGGCAAATGTGAACTCCAAAGGGTTTGAGTGGCTTCGTCCTTAAGTACTGCTGCTGGTCATGGCTAGTGGGAGGTCTCTCTTGGGCCTGTTTTGCCTGCTCCTTGCAGTTTTCCTGAGACTCCACATTCCTGGCTTCTCCAGATTGCTGAGGTCTCCACTGCACCTTTGTCTTCACACTCACAGCGTCACACACTGCCCTCGGGGCGCACTGCCTGGCCCCCGGATCTTCTGAAATCTGGGTGGAAGCCTTTCTGACCCCATAACTCTTGCATTCTGCATGTGTCTAAAATTACCACATGGGAACTGCTGAGGGCTGCTGTGGACTGGAGCAGGAGCCAGGATAAATTCTCTTCACCATCAACATTCTGAAACATGGTAATCTGGGCCTCTCTTCTCAAAGCAGAGTTACTTTTGCAGTTTTGAGGCTGTAAAGGGTGGAGTCCTGCTGCTGCTTGTGATGCCCTCAAGCCGTCTTTTCTACTCTGTTTCCTTCTCAGCAATCAAGATCTCCCCAGCTCTTATCTTTGCATTCCACAGCTTCAACGAAGCTTCCTTTCTGGCCAAACTCACAGCATTTTAAATCATTCTTCTGGGCTCTTTGCTTATGATTCTCAACATAGATCTCAACATAAAAGCCCCCACTAGGGCTGAGGATATAGCTCAGCAGCGTAAGTGCCTACCTGGCAAGCTCAAGGGTCCTGAGTTCCATCCCTGGTACTGGGGGTCGGGGGAGCACTCAACAGCAGCCATGCCACCATCTCAATGTTAGACCTAAAATTTCTTCTGCAAGATTAGTCCAATACTTTATTCTCAGCCTCAGACAAAGTCTGAACACAAGCATAATACAGACGAATTTTTCGTCGAGCCATAACACATTGTCTGGAGTCCAGCAGCCAGTGTAGTCAGTCCTTCCCAGTAGAAAACTCTTGGGCCTGGTCTTTACCAGCAGCATTTCTATCAGCCTTCTGGTTTCCTGGGCTCTGACCAGAATCTTCCACACAGAACAGTGTAAGGAGTTCTAATTCTACTTTTCAGCTGGCATCTCCAAACTTTTCCAAAATTCCCACAAGCCAATCCCAAAAGTTCTTGAACCACATGATGAGGTATGGCTACAATAACATCTCTACTTTTCTGGTACCAAATTTGTTTTACTTGTTTTTCCTCCTTGTAGAAACAATACCTTCCCGACACCCACAGTTAAAAGAGGAGAGATTTATTTGGTTCACTTTTTTTTTTTTCTTTGTGGAACCGGGGATTGAACTCAGGCCCTTGCACAGGGAAGCACTCATTCCACTGAGCCATCTCCCCGGGCTCTCGCTCACAATTCATGGAGGTTTCAGTCCATAATGGGCTGGCTCCATGCAGGGTAGTACATGGCGCAAGGGCACCTGTTCATGGCCATGGAAGGCACAAGCACAAGCCTCTTTCTGTCTCCTGAGATTAGGGCAGTGCCAATCCAGTCAGTGGGCAGATCCAGCAATCGCCCATCCCTTCCTTCACTCACAAACTCTAGATTCAGCAACCTCCAAAAAAAGCTCTGTCTAAAACTGCATGAGGCTTTGAGGGGACATCCAGACACCAACCCTAAGTACAAGTACTGTATAAGCAAGGTGTACCATACAAGACAAAGGCTCTATAAACAAGATGTACAGGACTGTATAAAAAAAAAAAAAAAAAAACAAACCATTTTGAGTGTGGGTCATGAGTCTAAACAGTTTGTCTTTTTAAAACAGTTGTTAAACACGTGGGTCATCAAATGAATATATGTAACTTCTCTCTCACCCATACCATGGTCAGCTTGGTTTTGGCCACTGCCACTTGCTCTGTCTGGCCCCTGACTCCCTCTGCCCTCCTTGCCTGGGTTGTGTCCAGAGCTTCTCAGAGGTAGATCCTGTCCGATCCCTCAGCAGTCTCACTGCAAACAGCAGTTGCCTCTCGGCGGCTGAGCTCCCTGCACGTGGATAGCACGGCACGGTCTGCGGTGAGGCGGGCAGTGGCGGCGGTGGCGGCGGTGGCCGGTGCGGGCGCGCCCTCCTCCTGCAGCCGGTGCTAGCCGACCGCGAGCCCACGGCCCTCGGGTGCCGCCGCCGGTGCGCGCTTGGCCCCTCCCCAGAACCGGTGTTGTTTATTGCACGCCTGACTTCGCGTCAGTTCATAGTACTCTCGGTGGCGACGTCTCACTGTCGGGAAAATAGCACTATCGCTGCGTCAGTGTGTTATGATGCCGTCCGGAACCAACGTGGCCTCTGGAATCCCTAGTAGTACAGCAAAACACTCAAGGCTCTCCAGCACAGACGATGGCTACATTGACCTTCAGTTTAAGAAAAGTCCACCTAAGATTCCCTACAAAGCCATCGCACTTGCCACTGTGCTGGTTTTGATTGGTGCCTTTCTTATTCTCGGAGGCTCCCTCCTGTTGTCGGGCTACATCTCTGCCATGTGGTCCTGTGACCCCTACATCCTTTTACTTCCTGTGCTTCCAACACACTGTCCTGCAACCGCACTGTGGTCTCCTTGGCCTTCCAAAATGCTACACTTGTCACTGCTGCCCTGGGGCCTTTGCACCTACTGCTCCTTCAGTTCAGTCAGCTGGACCCCGCACCAGCCAGGCCTCCCTTGGGTTTGGGGGGCTCAGTTCAGATGCGACCTCTGGGCAACAACCCTCAGTCTCCTCTGTGTTTCTGTCAAGGTAACCACCCCACGCCAGCCATCTCCTCCCTGCCGTTTTCCAGTTTCTCCACTAATCCTTCACAATCTGAGATTTTATTCTGGTGCCTTGTTTAGTTGGTCACCTCCTTTCTTAGAAGAGTGCTCATGAGGGCAGATGCAGGCCTTCTGGATGCCCAGTGGCTGGTGCAGGGTATGTGAGTGCCCACAACCTATTTGTGGAATGAGGAATGGATGAACGAACAGATGGATGAATCAAAGTGAAAAAGCTGGACAGCAGATGCCTGCCAGAGCCCTGGGGGCCTTGCCAGCATGCGGGTTGCCCAGGTCTCGCACTCCAGTGTTCTGTGGTGCACTCCAAGTGTGGGCAGCACCGGGATGGAGATGGACACGCTGGGTGGCCTTGGCCTTTGGGAGCTGAGTGGGCAACACATGCTCAAGGGCAGAGTTGGACCGCGCCCTCTGGGCCACCAGCAGAAGCGCTTCGTGCAACCAACAGAAGTCTGTGGAAGACCCACTGTGTGCAGGCACCATGTTCTCCAGGGCTGCTGTTGAGAAGAGAGACGTGTGAACAAACTCACATGGAAACGGCAAGCAGTGAATGATAAACTGAAAAACAAGGTGGGTGTGATGGACGGGAGCAATCTGACAAGGCTCCTCAGGTGACAAGCAGAGAGAGCCCTGAGCGAGTGCAAGAAGGTAGCATTACTGTGCAGAGAGCTGACAGAACAGAGCGTTTCCTGGAGAGGGGCTGAGGTGCCAAGGCCCTGAGGAGGAAGCAGCCTTGGCGCGAGGCGGGCTGGGAGGAGGAGGCTGGAGTGTGCTGAGCCCGGCGCGGCGGGGAGAAAAGGACAGGCTAGCCTGGCAGCTTGGAATTGGCCAAGGCAGGAGGATTTATACCACTGAAATCAGCAAATGCCAGAAGCCAGATCACCCACCAGCTGTTTTTATTGATTGATTCTGCAGGCACAGGAGGCGTTCTGGGGTTCTATTCAGCTAGGTCAGCTGTGGGCCTGGGTACCCCAAGAGCAGAGGGGAGGCAGCCTGGGCCCTGGGTTGTATAGGAGGGAGCTGTCCATGGACTGTGGGGACCAGGAGAAGGGAGCCAGACCTGAGCTCTGGATCCCCAGCTTTTAGAGGAAGGGGAGGAGCATCCCACAGAGGAGACAAGAACAGAACGTTTTTCATTTTTCAAACTAAGCTGAGGGTTGTGTGGGAACACAATTCCCCCTCCCTGCAGAACCCATGGGGAAGGTGGGAGGAGGCGGAGCTGACCAGGGCCCCCTAGGCTTAGGGGTGGTCACGTGTCCAGATCTGGCCAATCAGAGGGCTCCTGCCTCCCCATCCACTGTGATTGGTTTAGAGATGAGCATGTGACCAAGGCTGCCAATGAAGTATCCGTTGTACTTCCTGTAGGAGCTGTTGGGAAGGTTCCTTGCTGCTTGGCTTGCTGAGCTGAGAAGATGGTATCCTGGCGATGCCAGTGGCCAGCTAGCACATAATACGGGGCTCAGGACGAAGTGAAGATGTAAGGCTTGTTGCCCAACAAGGAGGGGAAAAAACGACACTTTTCTGGTCTCTCGCATCTTGTCATGGGTTTTTGAATTTTCTGTTTACTGTCTTTTGAAATAAGGAAAAATTAAAATTTTAAATGACTAGCATGGGTTTTGCTTTTAATCTTTATATTGCACCACACCAGTTTTCTATGCAAATATTACAGCACTTCCTTTACATACAGACTCGCTGAAAGGACACGATCCATATTTGGTGGCTTGTCTGTGAGGGGCCCTTGAGCTGGCCAGCAAGACAGACACATGCCAGGCTCAGGGGGTGACAGCAGGAGAAAGGGAGCCCAGCCCATGGAGCTGCCCGAGGGGTGCTTCTCCCCACCCCTGCTATGCCTTCCTCTGTGCCCGCCCCACCTGCAACCCCTGACAGCTTCAGGCTCATCTCCCCCAGCCACCAGACCCTTGTCCTGAGCCCTGGCCCCTCTCCCTCCTATGGGTCCTCTGTGCCCTACAGCACACACCTGGTGCCGAGGAGTCTCCATCCCCATGTAGGGTGAGTGGGCGTGCCCTGTCTAGACAGGGGTGTGTGTGTGTGTGTGTGTGTGTGTGTGTGTGTGTTGCAGGGGAGAACTTGTCGCAGGCAGGTGGGCAGGTGTCAGGGACAGGACAGCACCTCACAGCACAGGGGTTGAAGCTTTAAGCCTCTGGCTCACCCTCCCCTTGCCCCAGACTTGTGTACAAAACAGATTCAAAGATAAAACAATATGGATTTCAAGGCGGCAGCAGCAGAGCATTAAACCCCAAGCATGTGATCTGCACACAGGCCTTGCGCACCAGCACTGTTCTGGCCAATCTTGTTCAGGCCACAAAAACCCTAAGAGGCCAGGGAGATAGAGGAAGTCCAAGAGAGGGAAAGTGAGGCCAGATGAGCTCATACAGGCCTCAGCGTCCAGCTGTGCCCAAGCTAAGATCCCTGGGGACCTCCCGGTTTCTGAGCAGTAAATAGAACCCCTTTGCCTAAGCCAGCTTTGTTAAATCTCTGAGGCCAGAACAATATGAGGCCCACAGAGGGGAGGACCCATGCCTGGGATCCAGATGCCCTGGTTTCTTTCTTTCTTTTTTCTTTTCTTTCTTCCTCTTCCCCCCCACCCCCATATTTTAGGGAAGGGTCTACAGGGTGTTCAGTGTCTTACTACTAGATCAGACTGTAGTGATCCACCTGTTTACAGCCTCCCAAGAGCTGGCATTACAGGCCTACACCACCATGCCCAGTCTCAATTGCCATCTCAGCAGGCCGAGGGGATAGGGCCAGCATGGCAGGCCTGGGGATCGAACCCCCGACCCCTGCGCCTGCAGGTGCTTTAATCTGCTGAGCTATTTGGACGGCCCTTCCTGGTTTCTTTCTTAACTTATAGAATCTTGGGCCTGTTGGGCATGGTGGTGTGCACCTGTAACCCCAGTACTCTGGAGGCTGAGGCAGGAAGATTGCAGTGAACTCAAGCTACAAAGTGAGTTCACTTTGTGAGTTCACTTTGTACAAGTGAGTTCAAGCCTGAACTACATGGTAAGACACTGCCTCAAAAACAAGAAACACAACAAAAGAACGCTGGGCCTGTCCATCATGTTGCTGGAAGGTCTGCAGGCCTCTAGGGGTCTAGCTGTCCCTCCCCTTGTGGCTCTGTTCTGCCACGGGTCACATGCTTTGTCTGCCTTAGGCCTTGACTGCTTCCTCTCAACAAAGGCAAGCTTTATTCTCTAGGCTTTTCAGCTTCTGCAGGCTGGCTGAAGTGAGTGTGAAAGGAGGGGTGTGTGTGTGTGTGTGTGTGTGTGTGTGTGTGTGTGTGTGTGTGTTGGCCTGGAGGGTGCCAACAGCTGGGGACAGGGAAGGGGAAGAGTTAGAGATTGGGGTCGTGGGCGAAGGGGTGGAGAAGGCCTGTTTGGGGGGGTAAGGTGGAGGATCTCTCACCAACAGTTTCCTCTTAAAGCCAGTCGCAGAAAAGGACAAATATTCCATCCATCCATCCATCCATCCATCCATCCATCCATCCATCCATCCGTCTGCCCACCCATCCATCTGTCCATCTGTCCATTCATGCATTCATTCATTCATTCATTCATTCACTTATCATCAAACATATACCCTGAATGAAATTGTTAACCCTGCGCTGAGTGAATGCTGTCAGGCACAGCCAGGCCAGGCCCAGAAGACACGCAGACGCCTTGCTGGGGACTGCCTTCTTATATTTAATTTTTTCTGCTTGTTTGCTTTTCATTTTTCAGCCAGGGTCTTGGTATGTAGTTCAAGCTGGCTTTGAGCTGCTGCCTCAGCCTCCCCCATGGTAGCATTCCAGGTGCATGCCACCATGCCCCAGCTGGGTCTTACTTCTTAACTCACCCATTTGCTCAACTGGAGAGTGCCAGGAAAAAACTGTCTTGGGTTTTTGGTGAGGATCCCTCTGGACAGAGCTGACCAGTGCCAACATCACAGCTGTCACTTGCTGAGTATGTACTGAATGCCACACTCACAGAGGCAGAAGTCCCACCACACCAGTGGAGCTTCTTGTGCACCTCTTTATTCTGCAGACAAAGAATGGGAGCCTGTGAGAGGTGACATGGGGAGCTCGTGGTCACCTGGGAAGTGGCAGCACCTGAAGGCTGAGCTTAGAACAACCAGGCCTAGGAGGGTGGCCCGGAAGCCCTCTAGGGCCTGGTGCACACCATTCACCTGCTACTTCACAGCTTTGGGTGGGGCAGGCACAAGCGACCCAACACAGCCCTGCCACCCATCCTCCCTCCCATGGGGTTATCCATAGGACTAAGTACACACACACACACACACACACACACACACACACACACACGCGGGGGGGGGGGGGGGGGGGGGGGGGTAGGCAGAAGCACAGACCCGATTGGTCTGGAGCCACAGTGGGCCAGGCACAACCAGGAGAACTGGTTGGGGCAGCTGGCCAAACTGCAAGCTGGCTTCTGCCCCTGGCCCTCTGCACCTCCCCTGCACCACCAGAGAAGGAAGGAAGCTCTGGTACTGCCTGTAACTGCTGAGACTTCTTTTGTCTTTTTTTTTTTTTTTTTTTTTTTTTTTTGTGAGACAGGGTCTCCATGTGTGCTCCAGGCTGGCCTTGAACGCCCTGTGATCTCCTGCCTCAGCCTCCCAAGTGCTGAGATGATGGGCATGGGCCACCACTCGTGGCTGCTGGGTCCTTGAGGGCCCCATGGGGGCCAGCCAATGCTCAAAGCCCCCTTTTGGGTCACAACCAAATCACCCACCTGAGTCTTAAAAAAGTTGGGCTCCTTGCTTCAATCCCACAGGGACAGGCCTGGGCTGGCACTCACCTGCATTGCCCCTCTAGGGTGCACTCCCAGGGCCTCCCGCCGCCAACTCTGAACCCAGCACTGCCTTCCTCTCTCCCATCCCCTGCCACTCTGCCCTTAGCCATCTGGGAACACACAGAGCCTCTGGGGCCACCTTGGCCCTTCCCTTCTCCCTGCCTAGCATGCTCTTCCCCACACCTTACAGAGCCCTAGCGCTCACCTTGGGCGCTGCTTCCTCTCTGCCCCGCACCTTGCACTGCAGCGGAGGCACAAGGCTCCTTCTAGCCTGGCTGCAAGGGCAGGGGCCGTGAAGAGCCCTTGCAGGAGCTAGCTCCCTGCCCTGGTGGAGGCCGTTGAAGCAGAAGTGTTGGGGCAGCCAGGGGTGGTGGTGCAGGCCTGTAACCCCAGCACACAGGAGGCTGAAGCAGGATGGGTTCAAGTTCAAATCAGCCAGGATTACATAGTGAGATCCAAAACACCAATAACAAAAGAAGTAACCCCAATTGCTGTGTCACCCGGTGGAGAACTGTGGCCTAGGAGAGCTTAGTTGGACTTTGCTTGGTCAAAACTAAAACTACCGCCTCTGGGGCACGCTGAGAGGGCAACTAAGACTGGGTGTGGCGGTGCACACCTGTTATCCCAGCTCTTGGGAGGATGTAAACAGGCAGATCACTACGCATCTGACCTAGTGAGACCCTGAACACCCTGCAGACCTTTCCCAAAAACAAACAAACAAACAAACAAACAAAACCCTAAAACTTTGTTAGGCTGGGTGTAGTGGCGCAAGCCTGCAATCTCAGCATTCAGGAGGCTGAGGCAGAAGGATCATTGTGAGTTCAAGACCAGCCTGGGCTATAAAGTGAGCTCAAGGCCAGACTGAACTGCGTAGCGAGACCCTGTCTCAGAAAGACAGACAGACAGACAGAAAGCTTTGCTGTGTTAAATCTCCAAAATGAGGCTAATCTGTTTTGCAGAATAGCTGACCCCATACTGACTAACATAACTGCCCTGTTCCCTTCCTAGCTCCACACACTTTTCTGCTTACTAAATCTAAAGTCCCTTAGGGGGCTGGGGAGATGGCTCAGTGGAATAAGCACTTCCCTGGCAAGTGCAAGGGCCTGAGTTCAATCCCTGTTTCTGCAAAAAAAAAAAAAAAAAAAAGATAAATCTAAAGTCCCACCTCCCTCAAACTGTTCCTGTTTCTAAAGAAAGAAATAGTATTAGAAGAATGAATATTGCCTTTTTTTTTTTTTTTTTTTTGAGACAAGGTCTCCCTGGAGTTTAGGCTGGCCTTGAGCGTGTCACTACAGAGCCCAGGCTGGCCTGGAACATGCAGTGATCCTCCTGCCTCAGCGTCCCGAGTGCTGGGGTAAACAGACAGATGTGCTTACAGGCAGCTGTGGAATATGCATTTGCCTGTGTGTTTCTTACTCTGGTTGAGCTCAGGGCCTCAGATGATCAGAGAGCTGGAAGCCGTGGTGACCTTTCTCTTTCTGCTGTGCGGCACCTCTCATGTGGGTGAGCGCTGTGCCGTGGAGCTGCGCGCCTGGCCCTGGTGGCACAGTCCTGACCCCGGGAGAGCAGGAGCTGGCCCAGGACAGCACTTCTGTCCTCTGGTGCTAGCTCTGCAGATGAGGGAGCAGGGAAGTGACTCAGCGTGGCCCCGGGAAGTTGAGGCCTGAGCCAGGGCGTGAGCTGGGCTCTCGGGAGGCCGGCTTGTGGCTTTTCTGCTGAGCTCGGCCTCTTGCTCCTCGGCTTCGGCCCCAGCAGCTGAGAATACTCCAGGCATGCGCGCATCCTGCTGCCTCTTCACTGGGTACCCCACAGCCCCGGCAAATCCTTCTGTGGTGATCCATGGGTAGGGCTGGGACAGGGCTCATAGAAGGGCGTGGCCAGGTCGGGTCCCAGAATGAGCTTGTTTTTGTTTTGTTTTCTTTGTGGTGCTGGGCACCAAAGCCGGGCTGCAGACAAGCTGGCTGGTGGGCACCTACCACTGAGCCCTGCCCCCAGCCTGGGTTTCTGACTTGTTCTTTGTAAGAAAAGCAGGGTATGGAGGGGGGGTGCAGCTCAGTGGCAGTGCACCTGCCTAAGCCTGCCTGAGGCTCTGAGTTCCACTGCAGCACCAGGAATCAACCCACAAAATCATCGCACAAAAAGCAGGGTGCAAGCAGGGCAATTCTGGTTTGTTGTTGTTTCGTGAGGCAGTCTCACTTGTATTCCAGGCTGGCCTTGAACTCACTATGTAGCCCAGGCTGATCTCAAACTCACAGTGATCCTCCTGCGTCAGCCTCCTGAGTGCTAGCATTATAGGCATGTACTATGCCCAGCAGGCAGCCTTTTTTATCTGGACATGTGGACAGATTGTGTTACCTGCGTCCTGGATGTCCCCAGGCCCTACCTTCTGGGGTGTGACAAGTGACACTTCTGTGTGGGAGCTTCCAGTTAGGGCTACTAACTGCCCCTCAGGCCTGGCCCAGGGCTTGGAACAAGACAAAGTTTGGGAACAGGGTCCTCTTCTGGGATTTTGTTTCACTCTTTCTTTTTGCAGTACTGGGGATTGAACTCAGGAGCCTGAGCTTGCCAGGCAAGCACGTATTCTACTGAGCTATCTCCCTGGCCCAGCCTGGCTCTCTGTGTCTGTCTGTCTATCTCCTCCCTTCTGACTGAAGCTGGAGACAAAGCTTAGCGCAAGAGCCCAGGAATCTCACCTTTTGCCCAAGCTGGTGCCAGGCATGTGGTTGTTCCCTACCATGTAATTCAGTCCCTGACCTGGATGGAGTGGCAGGACACAGATCCCACCTTACATAATGCTAGATTCCTCCTTATGGGACTGTGAATAGCAGTAGGCAGAGACTGGTCGTTTAATGGTGTGATGCTGGACCAACTCTTATTTCTTGGTTCAGAGTTTTGAGTTTTGGAGATGGGGGCTGCCCATGTTGCCCAGGCTGGCTCTGAACTCCTGGGCTCGAGCAATTCTCCTGCCTTAGCCTCCTGAGTACCTGGGACTACAAGCGTGTGTCACTGTGTGCAGCCCTAAATATTCTCATTTCTAAACTGAAGATGTTAACAGCATCGACCTCAGCCAGTCACAGAGGTGCTTGCTGACCTTGCTGTCTGCTGTGTGTGGTGCTGGTGGTCAGTTTACTGCTGGGGTAGGCCAGACACCGAGGGGGCACTTTGTCGGTGTGCTAGGGGAATGGAGGGACACACACAGCTCCCAACGGGGGTGTCCTGCACCAGAGACACGTGGTCACGTGCATGCTCCAGTTTATGGTCAGACACGCACGCCCTAGGTCTCAGCACCGAGCAGGCCCACTCTCCTGGGCTCTGGTCCCAGAGGCACAGCGTTTCTGGGAGCACAGCTTGCCATCAGCCTCAGCCCCACACCACACATCAAGGGCAGCAGAGCTCAGGCGTCCCCAGGATGGGGAACGGGCTACCTGCAGGCGTGCTGGCCTTCAGAGCTACTGTTCTCCCTCTCAGAGGCACCCAAATCCCTTTCAACCCCCTTCGCTCCCCAAGCAGCACCCCGAATCCTGCCTGGTGGTTCTTGTGTGATCTAGCCTGGTCCTTTTACTTGAGGCAAAGGGGCTCGTGTGTGGATATGCGGCTTGCCTGTCCCTCCCCCCTTTCTGGACTCTCATGGCCAGAGTTGTGTGCAGGTGAGGTGAATGGCTGTGCGTGGCTCTGCGCCCTCCAGGGCTGTTTTGTGCGCATGCCATAGTGGTACATGGCCACTACCTGATGCCTGGTGTTCTGGGTCCTTCTATGGTACTCTGGACATTAACCCTTTGTGTGACTGCTCAATGTCCCTTGGCCTTTAACAGAGGTGGGGACCTTTTCCGCCCATGGCCCCCAGTATCAGGAAGTCCCACCTCGCTCCAGGTGTGAGCTGGAGCGCTGGAAACTTGGCTGCAGGGGATGGCGCCCTAGTTGGGCCTGCTGATTTCAGGGCTCCGACTTCGTACCTCGCCACCCAACTACACATCTTCGTGGAGATCCTGGAGGACCAGTGCAGGCTTCATAAGCCCCTTGACCAGTCCCTTCCGGTGATCAGCTATGCGTTCTCAACAAAGGCGACCGACCACGTGCCCCCCTTGGCTTGGACGTGGATCCGAGACCCTCGCGGCTTTTCGGGCCCCGCTCCCGCCAGGGCTGGGTCGGACGCGGCGCTACACTCGGGTGCGCACAGCCGCCCCCCGCAGCGCCGCCGCCCCCCTGCCCAGCCTCGCCCACTCCCATCCGCAGCAGCAGCAGCAGTGCCCTCGAAGCGGCGCTAGGGGGAGCTCTGGCAATTGGCTTGGCGGAATGCAACCACAACGGCTCAGCCAGCAGCTATTTCCTTGGACTTGCAGGGAGAGAAATGGGGAGGGGGATACGTTCTGTTCCCCTCCTCAGCAGCTCCAGACTCTTCCCGTGGGAGGCCGAGAAAATAGCCCTGGGGGAGGTGGCGATGAAGGTGCCTTTCCTCCCCGCAGCGCACGCCTCCAGATCCTCCCTCTTCCCCCACCTGCGTCGCAGCCCTGCGTGGTCCCCGCGTACAGGAGTGTCCCCAAGAACTTCGCCTCGCGGGACACCGGGCTCTGGAGCCGAGTTGCCCCCGGGGACTCGCCTCTCCGGGTCGGGGTGGGCGCGTCAGGCAGCAGCAGCTCTACCGCCGAGGGAGGCGGGAAGGCTGGCGTGGGGGCTGAGCCGTCCTCCCCAGTGGCTGGGGGCCTCCGTGGAAAGGGGGGCGCTGGAGCTTTGGGGATATTACCCTGATACCAAAACCAGAGAAGGATGCAACCACAAAAAGACTATAAGCCAATCTCCCTTGTGACCATGGAGCTCTGAGGAGACAGCCAGAGATGGGGAGATACCGAGAGACCCCCATCAAACACAGAGCAAGCAGGCAGCCGCTTGCCTTCTTTTCCAACACCCCCACTCCTCCCGGCTCTTTTCTTTACCATCCCCTCCTCGCAGAGCTGGAACTGCTCGCGCGCCCCCGGGCCCAGCCGCGGCTCCAGATGTGCGCTGGGTTGCAGCGGGGAGCACGCGAGCTTCCCCCGGGCCTTGGCACATTCTCTCGCTCTGAGGTCATTCCGTAGGTGGTCAGAGCGCGCCCGGAGTCTTCCTGCCTCCATCCTGGGGAGGGCGGGGAGGCGGGAGCCGAGGGAGCGCAGGGGAGGGACGCGAGGAGGGAGGGAGACGCCGCCAGCACACCACCAAGTGGCACCGAGCAGTGATAACAAACTCAACTTAAAAAAAAAGAAAAAGAAAAAAGAAAAGAAAAAAGGAAAGGAAAAAACTTCCTCAAGTTACAGCCCGAGACGTGCGGACGTGCGGGCGGACGCGCGGGGCGGGGAGTGTGGGTGGCCCGGGAGCCCCCGGCCTCAGGGAGCTCAGCTTCGAGGCCAAGCAGGCCCTGCACCCAGGTTGCACGGGGAGCGAGTGGATGAGGCTAGCGCAGCTTCCAGCTGGAGACCCCGGGGCGGCCGGTTCCCATAGGGGGTAGGACCCGCGGGCGGGCGAGGGAGGGGGACCCAGAGGCGCGCGCAGCCCCGGCTCCGTCCCCAGCACCAACATCTCTCCTCCCCCTCCCCGTTCCCACCCCGGCCTTGCGGATGTGGGCAGATCCCGCCTGCCTCCCCCGGGCCCATGTGAAAACAAGGTACCACCATACTGTACTATCGACTTTTTATTAAGATTATAAATTTAAACAAATCATCTGAACAGTTTTACCCGGTGATATACAATCCAGTATGCACAAAATACAGGAGAACGAGGGAGAACAGAGGAAGGGAAAGATTGGCAACTTGTCTTGGAGTCCGCATGGTGCTACAGGGGCTGCAGATGAACCCCCCACCTTTTTACAACAAAAGGCTTTTAAATTAAACAAAATCTGTGGAGCTGAAGACCACAGGACGGGGTTCTCACAGGCTCGAACAATGCTGGTTTCATGAAATGCAACCGAAGGCTGAACCAGAACTGTGCAACTCAGAAACACACACACAAACACCACAGCTGACCAGGAACTTAGCGAGAAGTCTCCGACTCAGTCGGAGGCCCCGGCCCCTCCCTCCCCCGGGGCCGCCCGGGATCCAGGTGAAGGAATCGACTTCCTTTTTTGTTTAGTGAGGACCGCAGTGCTGGGCATGATGGGAAATGTAGTCCTCTGTGCTGGCCCCCCACCCCTTCCCCAAACAGTGTCCAGAGAGTGTCGGGGTGTCGGGAGCCACCCCGGAATCTGGGAGACTGGTGGAGGAGGGGAGAGGGACGGAGCCAGAGGGGCGGGGAGAGGAGGGGTTCAAAACACCCGCCCCGGGAAGAAAAGAAAAAAAAAGTTGAAGTGTTTTCATTTCTGCCTTCTCATTTGGAGAACTTTGGAGGCCGCCCCCAGAGAGGAAATGTGACCCAAACGTCCCTTTTGGAGATAGAGTTTGCCTTTGTTTTTTGCTGAGGATTTCACAAGACTCATTCCTCACCCCATAGAGGGACTCAGGAGAGCGGAACGTCGGGCTTCCCGCGTCTGACAACTGATTGGAACCTGCGTCCCCAGCTCCGCGCCCTCCTGCGCTGCGCCCCCGGTGCGCCCCGGTGGCCCGCGCGCCCTGCCTCGCCCTCGGCCGCCCGGCATCTCCTCCGGGCCGCAGCCCTCCCTCACGTGGCAGTCTCCTCGCTAAACACCACTGCAATCACTACAATAAAAAGAGGGGGGAAAAAAGAGTAGGAGAAACACAAAGCATACTTAAATAGGCGCTTTTTCTCTCTGCAAAAATAAAGTCCAAGCTTTTATATATATATTTTTTTATTTTACAGTTATAAAACATCAGCCGCCTCCCCCTGCTCGCCCCCAGCTCAGGTCCGAGTGGCTGGGCGCCTGCTTTCTCCCTCCTCTCGCCCCTTGGTCGAGTCTTTGTCTGGCCCTAGCCCCGCGGGGCCCGGGGTCCCTGTGCCCACGGGGGTCCCTAGAAGGCGACAATGGCTCGAGTCCAGGCGCCGAGGCTGGCGAGCGCCTGCTTGGCGCACAGCTGCCCGTTGAGCGACGGCGCCTGCTCGGAGTCCGGCTGTCGGCTCACCAGCCCCGAGAAGCCCGAGCCAAAGATGGAGATCAAGTTTGAGATGTTAGACGCGTCCGGGGACGAGTCCGGGCAGAAGTCCTCGAAGCGGGCGCGCTTGCAGGGGGCGAACGGGGCGCCCCCGGGGGGCTCGGCCCCCAAGTCGCCCTCTTCCTCCTCCTCGTCGTCCTCGTCCTCCTGGCCAGGGTAATACTTGCGCTTGCACCCAGCGGCGGCGGACGCCAGGCCCGGTCCCGGAGCGCCCTGGCCACAGCAGGGGCAGTGGGCGGAGGCGCAGCAGTCCTGGTGCAAGTAGCCGTTTTCCACCGTGGTCACCACGTGTGTGTCCAGGTCCAGCACGGTGGTCTGGCTGCTGCAGTGAACGCCGAAGTCCGAGGGGGCCGGGTACGCGCCCCGGTAGAAGCCGGAGGAGGCGGGGGCCGGGGAGATGGGCGGGGAGGCGGCGGCCGGAGGGGCGGCCCCTGGGGGCGCGGAGGGCGCGGAGGGCGCTGAGCAGGCGGCGGAGGCGCGAGGGTCC